>NC_066579.1:383213939-383535725 GCF_024323335.1 Lathyrus oleraceus | reverse complement strand
TAGTCACTGTCGACCTCTTCACCCACCATACAGATGTGATCTGGATCCAGCATTCCAGCACTGGTGAACGTGAATGACGTACGACGTCCTTTGCCCTGTCCAGACGAGCCTCGGCCCGACTGATAACCAACCCCGAATCTGTCTTTCTTGGCGGCAATGTCCATCATCTTCCCCTAACCAGGAGCTTCTCCATTCTTCACCACCTCAGCAGCCTGCTTGTACGAAGAAATGGACGGCTTATCCTCTTTAGCAAAAATTGCATTCTCCACCTTGACGGTTTCGAATACTTGACTTGGTGTTTCGACAATTTCACCGTCCATTTCAACATATTTGAACGATGATAGGTGGCTGACGAAGATGTCTTCTTCTCCACAGACTGTGACGACCTGCCCGTCCCAGATGTACTTCAATTTTTGGTGCAAAGTCGAAGTCACTGCCCCAGCAGCATGTATCCATGGGCGACCCAACAGGCAATTGTATGCCGGCTGAATATCCATGACATAGAATACCGACTTGAACACCTCGAGCCCGATCTTCACAGGGAGCTCCACTTCCCCAAACACAGCCCTCTTTGAGCCATCAAATGCTCTCACCACCAAATCTGTAGGCCTTAGCACTAACCCTTCACAATCCAGCTTGGCCAGGGCCTTCTTTGGCAACACATTGAGTGATGAGCCGGTATCAACCAACACGTGCGAGAGCACGGCTCCTTTACACTCCATGGCAATGTGTAATGCCCTATTATGATTCCGCCCATCCACAGTCAAATCCAGATCAGTGAAACCCAGCCCATGGCTGGCATTGATGTTTGACACCACCGTCTCCAACTGATTGATTGTTATCTCCTGGGGAACATAGGCTCTCTTTAGTATTTTCAGCAAAGCCTCCCTATGCCCCTCGGAGCTCAGCAACAATGACAAAATTGAAATCTTGGATGGAGTCTGTTGCAAGTGGTCAACAAGCTTATACTCAGACTTCTTGATGATTCTCAAAAATTCTTCAGCTTCATCATCAAGTTCTCTTTCCGACCCAACAGGCGCCGGTGTCACCACAGGAGTACCCTCATTTACCACTTGTTTCCCTCTTGCCCTGGCTAAAGCCTCAGCCTTATCTTTCTTTTTTCTCTCTCCATCTCCATTCCTCAAGGCGCCCGGTGCAAACAACCTTCCACTGCGAGTGAAACCACTGGGTCCGGCATTATCCACCTTTGAAACGGTGGTTTCACCTGCAACCTGATCATCTAATTTCTCCCCATTACAGTAGACCTCTCCACCATAGTGCCACGGCACGGCGTCATCATTATCATAAGGAATTGGCCCAGGTACCGTGATAGTAACTGGAGTCGCATCTGCCAGCGCTGACAAATCAACCGGGTCGAAGTAAATGGTTATGGTGGAGACATCTTCCTTCACCAAATCAACCTTCTCAAATCGGAGGCTTCCCTCATCCATCAGCCTCTGGACAACCTCCCTCAACAATACACACCCATCGGGAACAACGGTGCATGTAACACTCCGATGAAATAAGAATAATTATTTAATCTAAATTAATAGTATATTTATTAATTTAATTAAATAATTGGATTATTATTAGGGGATTATTATTATAATTATTATTATTGGAATATAATGTTGGAATCAGTAAAAAGAGTCCCATTTGGTAAAAAGAGGTTTTCACGTGAAAACAGAAAAACGACTCAAGAGTGGAAAAGGGCAAAGAACAAGAGAACAAGGGTTGAAGAAAGGAAAAGCTTGAGGGTCAAAGAATCAATTGTCGGATTAACTCAGGTAAGGGGGGTTTATCGTCGTTTAATGGGTATTATGGGATAACATGTAATGGGTAGTGATAAACCATTGATTTGACTCTAATTGGAATGATGCATGATGAAATTATGAACTTTTGGATGAACGAAATTTGGATTATAATTGAAGGAAATTCGTAGGAATTAGATGTAATAATGTTAGAATTTGTGAAATCGAATAGGGTATGATTCGTGTTAGATGATATGAACGAATACTGTGTAAAATTGGACTGTGGGAGGTTGGATCTGAGGAATCTCGCGGTAGAGAAAACCATAGCAGATCTGGAAATCTGGTTTCTGGTCATACGCGTATGGCACTAGGCAATACGCGTATGAGATGGTCTGGTACGCGTATGGCACTAGGCAATACGCGTATGGATGATGAAGATGATGTTTCTAACGTAGTTTTGTCTCTGTTGGTACGCGTATGGGAGAGGTGTTACGCGTAGCATACGCGTATTAGATGGTGTTACGCGTATGGGATTTGGTCAGGAGATGGGCCATACGCGTATGGGCATGGGGCATACGCGTATGGGCAGAATTGTGATTTTTCTGTGCTGTTGTTGTGCAGTTTTTGGTTGTTCAGCTGAGTAATGTAATTTAGCTGATGTATGATATAGTAGGGATCGTTTCCCATTGTTTTGAGCGGTGTAGGTATTAGTAGAGTGTGCTAATACTGTTATTATTAATTGGCATGACATGATATGATTTTTGTGATAATATGCTGATGATGTATTATGTATGCAATTGTGGAATGGACTGTTTTATGGCTTAGAGTGTGAGCATATGTCCATTGTGGATTGTTGATGTTTGCATGCTAGTTGATTTAGCGTGCATATTATGGCCTTTATGGTGGTAGCTAATTCCCATGGTGAGGAATTAGTGAGTGAATTATTGTGGAATTGTTGTTGATGTTTGCATGCTAGGTGATTAGCGTGCATATCATAGCCCTTGGGGTGGTAGCTAATTCCCATGGTGAGGAATTAGTGAGTGAGTCACTAGGTCTCAAATGAATGGGACTAGTGAGCTTGGTAGCCGTATCTGGATTTGATCGGTGAGGTTGAACTATATGGTCACGAATAGTCGGTACCGCATGCATGGAGTCTCATTGCATAATGTATGTATGTATGGCGTATAATATGAATGGATGTATTCCAATATTATACGTGTTGTTTTGGTGATTGTGTTGAGTATGATTTTGGAGTTGAGATTGCCGTTACTGATTGTGTTATCTGATTAGGGTGATTGAATGTGTTAACTTACTTAACATTACATGATAATTTATAATGCTTATTATATCGATTGAGGAACTCACCCTTACAACTATGTTTCAGGTAACGAGCAGTGATTGAGTAGAAGCTAGTCCTTGGAGTCTAGTGTAGTTCCTTAGTGGGTCATGCTCTGGTAGATGTAACATCGGGACGGGATTGTTTTACTTGTTTTTCATTGATGATTGTTGAACAAGTTCACATGTAATGTGTTACATGTTTTGCATGTTGTTGTTAATTTCTATCCGCTGCGAATTATGCAAATGTTTATTTTGATGAATAAATGAGCATGACGAGTTAAATTGGAACATGGTGTGAAGTGTCAAGTGTGACACCCTTAAATTGCATATATACTCTGATTTATGTTTTGTTATTTTAATTCATTGCTGGGGTATTTTAGAAGGGTGTTACATTAGTGGTATCAGAGCATAGTCGGTCGAGTTGAGTCGTAATTATTCTGTTTCCCTGTACGGGATAGGTGTTGTGTAACCCTATCAGTACTTATTGTTTTAGCTTGTTGGGTTTTCAGAATAGAGATGGCTGGAAGAGGTAGAGACGATGCTGCGATTGCTGAGGCTCTGGGTATGCTAGCTGGAGTACTTGGAGGGAATCCGAATGTTGTGGGCTTGGGAGCTGCTCGTCAACTGAGTGAGTTCCAGAAGAACAATCCTCCAATGTTCAAGGGAGCATACGATCCAGATGGTGCTCAGAAGTGGTTGAAGGAGATTGAGAGGATCTTCCGAGTGACTGAGTGTGCCGAAAACCAGAAGGTCAGGTTCGGTACGCATATGCTGTCAGAGGAAGCAGATGATTGGTGGGTTGCTACCCGCACTGAGTTGGAAGCTGCTGGGAATGCTGAGATCACTTGGGCGGTGTTCAGAGAGAGATTCCTGAGGAAGTACTTTCTAGAGGATGTCAGAGGAAAGAAAGAGATAGAGTTCTTAGAATTGAAGCAGGGCAACCTGTCTGTTACTGAGTATGCTGCTAAGTTCACAGAGCTGTCGAAGTATTACACTCCCTATAACGAGGCTACTGGGGAATTTTCAAAGTGTGTGAAGTTTGAGAACGGGTTACGTCCCGAGATTAAGCAGGCTATTGGGTATCAGCGGATTAGAGTGTTTTCTGATTTGGTTGACTGTTGCAGGATTTTTGAACAGGATACCAAGGCTAGAGCAGAGAGCTATCAGCAAAGGGTTGATAGGAAAGGCAAGCATCAGAATGATCATGGGAAGCCGTATGCAGCTGGAAAAGGTTTCCAGAGGCAGAGTGGGATGAGGAGACCTAGTGGGGGAGACTCCAGTGCCCCTGCTAAGTGTTTCAGATGTGGTCAGGCTGGACATCGTATCCATGAATGTACCAGTAATGAGAAGAAGTGTTTTAAGTGTGGAAAAGGTGGTCACTTGGCTGCAGAGTGCCGGTTGAAGACTGTGACTTGTTTCAATTGTGGAGAGGTGGGTTATATCAGTCCACAGTGTCCTAAGCCGAAGAAAGAGAACCAGTCGGGAGGCAAGGTCTTTGCTTTATCGGGTTCTGAGACTTCTGCAGATGATCATTTGATCCGAGGTACATGTTATATTAATGGTTTTCCTCTTGTAGCTATTATTGACACAGGTGCGACTCATTCCTTTATATCTTTGGATTGTGCTGTGAAACTTAAATTAGAGATATCTGAGATGCATGGTAGTATGGTGATTGATACTCCTGCGAAGGGTTCAGTGACTACTACTTCAGTTTGTTTAAATTGTCCTTTGAGTATTTTTGGTAGAGACTTTGGGATGGACCTCGTGTGTCTTCCACTAGTGCAGATTGATGTTATCCTGGGTATGAACTGGTTGGTGTTTAACCGAGTTTATCTCAACTGTTTTGATAAGACGGTGATCTTTCCTGAGATTGAGGAAGGAAAGAGTTTGTTTCTATCAGCAAGGCAGGTGAATGAGGCAGTAGCAGATGGGGCAGAGTTGTTTATGCTGTTAGCGACTTTGGAGGCTAAAGATAAACTGGTGATTTGCGATCTAGCCGTGGTGTGTGATTTTCCTGATGTGTTTCCTGAAGAAGTGAATGAATTGCTGCCAGAGCGTGAAGTTGAGTTCTCGATTGATTTGGTACCTGGTACTAGGCCGATATCGATGGCTCCTTACCGTATGTCTGCTGTTGAGTTAACTGAATTGAAAAGTCAGTTGGAAGATCTGTTGGATAAGAAATTTATTCGTCCGAGTGTGTCGCCGTGGGGTGCGCCGGTGTTATTGGTTAAGAAGAAAGAAGGTACTATGAGGTTGTGTGTGGACTACAGGCAACTGAATAAAGTGACGATCAAGAATCGGTATCCTTTGCCGAGGATTGATGATTTGATGGATCAGTTGGTTGGTGCGAGTGTGTTCAGCAAAATAGATTTGAGACCGGGATATCATCAGATACGTGTGAAAACTGAGGATGTTCAGAAGACTGCTTTCAGAACAAGGTATGGACATTATGAGTATTCTGTAATGCCTTTTGGTGTGACTAATGCGCCTGGAGTATTTATGGAGTATATGAATAGGATTTTCCATTCTTACCTAGACAAGTTTGTTGTGGTGTTTATTGACGATATTTTGGTGTATTCGAAATCTGAAGAAGAGCATGCCGAGCATTTGAGAATGGTTTTAGGAGTTCTACGAGAAAAGAAGTTATTTGCTAAGCTGTCTAAGTGTGAATTTTGGTTAGAAGAGGTTAGTTTCCTTGGTCATGTGATTTCAAGAGGTGGTATTGCTGTTGATCCTTCTAAGATAGAAGCGGTATCTAAGTGGGAAGCTCCGAAGTCAGTTTCTGAGATAAGGAGTTTTCTTGGACTTGCAGGTTATTATAGGAAATTCATTGAGGGATTTTCTAAGTTGGCGTTGCCGTTGACGATGTTGACTAGAAAGGGGCAAGCGTTTGTTTGGGACTCAAAATGTGAAGAAGGTTTCCAAGAGTTAAAGAGAAGGTTAACTACTGCTCCTATTCTGATATTACCAAGTCCGTCGGAACTATTTGAGGTTTACTGTGATGCTTCATTGTTGGGTTTGGGTGGTGTTTTGATGCAGAATAAGCAGGTTGTAGCTTATGCTTCGAGACAACTGAAGGTTCATGAGAAGAACTATCCGACACACGATTTAGAGTTGGCAGCTGTGGTATTTGTTCTGAAGTTATGGAGGCATTACTTGTACGGGTCAAGATTTGAGGTTTTCAGTGACCATAAAAGTTTAAAGTATTTGTTTGATCAGAAAGAGCTGAATATGAGACAGAGGAGATGGCTAGAGTTTCTGAAGGATTATGACTTTGGTTTGAATTACCATCCGGGTAAAGCAAACGTAGTGGCTGATGCATTGAGTCGGAAATCATTGCATATGTCTATGTTAATGGTTAAGGAATTGGATTTAATTGAGCAGTTTAGAGACTTGAGTTTGGTGTGTGAGAGTACTCACAATAGTGTTAAATTGGGAATGTTGAAGTTAACGAGTGGCATTCTGGATGAGATTAGAGAGGGTCAGAAATCCGATGTGCTTTTGGTTGATAAGTTGACTCTAGTGAATCAAGGTCAAGGTGGTGAATTCAGAGTTGATGAGAATGGTGTTTTGAAATTTGGTAATCGGGTGTGTATTCCGGATGTTACCGAACTTAAGAAGAGTATTCTGGAGGAAGGACAACTTAGTGGCCTGAGTATTCATCCTGGGGCTACGAAGATGTATCATGATTTGAAAAAGTTATTTTGGTGGCCGGGAATGAAAAGAGAAATTGCGAGTTTTGTTTATTCTTGTTTGACTTGTCAGAAGTCAAAGATTGAGCATCAGAAGCCGTCTGGGCTAATGCAACCGTTGGCTATTCCAGAGTGGAAGTGGGATAGTATCAGTATGGATTTTGTTTCTGGTTTACCGAGGACAATTAAGAATTTTGAAGCTATTTGGGTGATTGTTGACAGATTGACAAAATCGGCTCATTTCATTCCGATCAGAATGGATTATCCGTTAGAGAGATTAGCTGAGTTGTATATTGAAAAAATTGTAAGTTTGCATGGTATTCCGTCGAGTATTGTTTCGGACAGAGATCCTAGATTTACATCGAAGTTCTGGGAAGGTTTGCAGAGGGCTTTGGGAACTAAGCTGAGATTGAGTTCTGCATATCATCCGCAGACTGATGGTCAGACTGAGAGGACGATTCAGTCACTGGAGGATCTTTTGAGGGCTTGTGTTTTGGAAAAGGGAGGTGCTTGGGATGGTTATTTACCTTTGATTGAGTTTACCTACAACAATAGTTTTCATTCGAGCATTGGTATGGCACCGTTTGAAGCTTTGTATGGTAGGAGATGTCGGACACCTTTATGTTGGTATGAGTCCGGTGAGAGTGTTGTGGTTGGACCAGAGATTGTGCGACAAACTACGGAAAAGATTAAGATTATTCAGGAGAAGATGAGGATTGCTCAGAGTCGTCAGAAGAGTTATCACGACAAGAGGAGGAAGTCACTTGAGTTTCAAGAGGGAGATCATGTGTTTCTTCGTGTTATTCCGATAACTGGGGTTGGTCGGGCTTTGAAGTCGAAGAAGTTGACACCTCGATTTATTGGTCCTTATCAGATTTTGGAGAGGATAGGGGAGGTAGCCTATCGTATCGCTTTACCGCCGTCACTTGCGAATTTGCATGAGGTTTTTCATGTGTCTCAGTTGAGGAGGTACATTCCTGATCCGTCGCATGTGGTCCAAGTAGATGATGTACAGGTGAGAGATAACCTGACTGTTGAAACATCACCTATGAGGATCGAGGATCGAGAGTTGAAGCGGTTGTGGGGTAAAGAGATTGTTTTGGTAAAGGTAGCTTGGGGAGGACCAGCAGGTGGCAATGTGACTTAGGAACTTGAGAGTCAGATGAAGGAGTCTTATCCGGAGTTATTCACTTGAGGTATGTTTTCGAGGACGAAAACTCTTTTAGTGGGGGAGAGTTGTAACACTCCGATGAAATAAGAATAATTATTTAATCTAAATTAATAGTATATTTATTAATTTAATTAAATAATTGGATTATTATTAGGGGATTATTATTATAATTATTATTATTGGAATATAATGTTGGAATCAGTAAAAAGAGTCCCATTTGGTAAAAAGAGGTTTTCACGTGAAAACAGAAAAACGACTCAAGAGTGGAAAAGGGCAAAGAACAAGAGAACAAGGGTTGAAGAAAGGAAAAGCTTGAGGGTCAAAGAATCAATTGCCGGATTAACTCAGGTAAGGGGGGTTTATCGTCGTTTAATGGGTATTATGGGATAACATGTAATGGGTAGTGATAAACCATTGATTTGACTCTAATTGGAATGATGCATGATGAAATTATGAACTTTTGGATGAACGAAATTTGGATTATAATTGAAGGAAATTCGTAGGAATTAGATGTAATAATGTTAGAATTTGTGAAATCGAATAGGGTATGATTCGTGTTAGATGATATGAACGAATACTGTGTAAAATTGGACTGTGGGAGGTTGGATCTGAGGAATCTCGCGGTAGAGAAAACCATAGCAGATCTGGAAATCTGGTTTCTGGTCATACGCGTATGGCACTAGGCAATACGCGTATGAGATGGTCTGGTACGCGTATGGCACTAGGCAATATGCGTATGGATGAAGAAGATGATGTTTCTAACGTAGTTTTGTCTCTGTTGGTACGCGTATGGGAGAGGTGTTACGCGTAGCATACGCGTATTAGATGGTGTTACGCGTATGGGATTTGGTCAGGAGATGGGCCATACGCGTATGGGCATGGGGCATACGCGTATGGGCAGAATTGTGATTTTTCTGTGCTGTTGTTGTGCAGTTTTTGGTTGTTCAGCTGAGTAATGTAATTTAGCTGATGTATGATATAGTAGGGATCGTTTCCCGTTGTTTTGAGCGGTGTAGGTATTAGTAGAGTGTGTTAATACTGTTATTATTAATTGGCATGACATGATATGATTTTTGTGATAATATGCTGATGATGTATTATGTATGCAATTGTGGAATGGACTGTTTTATGGCTTAGAGTGTGAGCATATGTCCATTGTGGATTGTTGATGTTTGCATGCTAGTTGATTTAGCGTGCATATTATGGCCTTTATGGTGGTAGCTAATTTCCATGGTGAGGAATTAGTGAGTGAATTATTATGGAATTGTTGTTGATGTTTGCATGCTAGGTGATTAGCGTGCATATCATAGCCCTTGGGGTGGTAGCTAATTCCCATGGTGAGGAATTAGTGAGTGAGTCACTAGGTCTCAAATGAATGGGACTAGTGAGCTTGGTAGCCGTATCTGGATTTGATCGGTGAGGTTGAACAATATGTTCACGAATAGTCGGTACCGCATGCATGGAGTCTCATTGCATAATGTATGTATGTATGGCGTATAATATGAATGGATGTATTCCAATATTATACGTGTTGTTTTGGTGATTGTGTTGAGTATGATTTTGGAGTTGAGATTTCCGTTACTGATTGTGTGATCTGATTAGGGTGATTGAATGTGTTAACTTACTTAACATTACATGATAATTTATAATGCTTATTATATCGATTGAGGAACTCACCCTTACAACTATGTTTCAGGTAACGAGCAGTGATTGAGTAGAAGCTAGTCCTTGGAGTCTAGTGTAGTTCCTTAGTGGGTCATGCTCTGGTAGATGTAACATCGGGACGGGATTGTTTTACTTGTTTTTCATTGATGATTGTTGAACAAGTTCACATGTAATGTGTTACATGTTTTGCATGTTGTTGTTAATTTCTATCCGCTGCGAATTATGCAAATGTTTATTTTGATGAATAAATGAGCATGACGAGTTAAATTGGAACATGGTGTGAAGTGTCAAGTGTGACATCCTTAAATTGCATATATACTCTGATTTATGTTTTGTTATTTTAATTCATTGCTGGGGTATTTTAGAAGGGTGTTACAGTGCACGCAGCACAACAATCATCACAGCCCGGGAAGACCCCATTCCTCAACAATTGTCTCTTGATCTCAGCCAACGGAGTCTTCAACTGATCCACACTCATCAGCCCAACGGTTCTACCATCTTCAGAAATTGCATTCACCCCCATTTGACCATGCGCGGGCATGGGATTAACATTCACATTGGGAGATGGAGCGAAATTGATAGCTTTAGAATCCACCAAGTCCTGGACAACATGCTTAAAAGCTTTACAATTTTCTACATTATGTCCAGGGGCACCTGAGTGGAATTCGCACTTGGCGTTCTCATCATAGCTGGGAGGCCTTTGGTCGGGTCTCACCGGAGCCAAAGTTCTCAGCTGAACCAACCCCAAGTCCTTCAACTTCTTCAGCAAGAATGAATAGGTCACAGGTGGCCTATCAAATTGACGATCAATCATTCGCCCTCTTACTTGATACCCGGCCCTCTGCGGTCTCTGTTGAAATGGCTGTCGTTGTTGTTGCGGTTGTTGTTGTTGTTGTTATTGATTATCAGCAGGAATGGTTACCGCAGCAGTGTGCTGGTAGTAACGATCCCTACTCTGTCCCCTCTGGGCATACACAACACTAGTGTCACCCTCCTTCTTCCTCTGACCATTCCCAAAGGGCTTCTTTGATCCTGACGACGAAGCACTACCCTGAATCTTCCCCATCTTTAACCAGCTTTCTATTCTTTCTCCGGCCACCACAATATCAGCAAAATTGGTAACTGGGCATCCCACCATCCTTTCTGCAAACGTCCCCTGAAGGGTACCCATAAACAGATCAGACATTTCTCGGTCTACCAACGGAGGTTGGACTCAGGCAGCCAGCTCCCTCCACCTCTGTGCATACTCTTTAAACCCCTCATTAGGCTTTTGAGACATACCCTGTAACTGGGTACGGCTAGGAGCCATATCAGCATTAAATTGATACTGTTTAAAGAATGCATCGCCAAGATCCTGCCAGCTTTTAATATCAGACGACCTCAATTTGGTGTACCATTCCAAAGACCCCCCAGACAGACTGTCCTGGAAGAAGTACATCCAAAGCTTTTGGTCCATTGTATAAGCAGAAATCTTACGGACAAAAGCCTGGAGATGAGTTTCCGGGCAAGAACTCCCATTATACTTGTCAAACGCGGGCGCTTTAAACTTTTGCGAGATCACAATCCCCTCAACCAGCCCCATATTCGACATATTAACAACCCCCGGAGTAGCATAGCTTTCAAGAGCCCTGATTTTCTCCGCCAACACCTGAATCTCTTTATTTGGTGGTTGGACACCGTATTGACCAAACTGTTCATTAAGCACGGAGAACTGGTCTTCTTCTCTATCCTCCTCGGCCCTGAAGAAAGGAGGAAACAGGCTATCCTTCAAATTGTTGCCCATCGGACCCGGTCCACCGCCTGTGGCAACACCGAAACCACCCCCATTATTAGTCACTACACCAACAATTGTTTTCTTTCTGAGATCTCCTCCATCCCTGGAACCACCAAGGCCATGGTTGGAGACACCCTCTAAATTGATACCACTATTGGCAGCTGAAGCCCGCTCGAGCTTCTCTACTTTATCAGCAAGTGCTTTTTGCCCCACGGCAAACCCTTGCATGACGTTAATCAGTTCGCTCATTTTCTCCTTCAGCTCGAGAATATCTGCGTTGGGTAGATCCATCAGCCTAGATGTGTTGCGTCTGGTAGGATATCTGTGTGGACGTGCTATGTGCAAAGGAATGATTCTACGTGCGCGAGCAATGATTCCTGAAACAATCAAGCACGTTAGAAACCGACACCTGCAAAATAGCAGACAAGTTATTATGATTCATGCATGAATGCAATGTCTATCCATATGAGGAACACTCTGTCTTTCGATCCTGGTTTCATCAAGACAGATAATAATTTGACAGCAACATTCTGACATCAATCGTCTAGTTTTGCCATTCAGAGCAGAGATATATGATTTAGCAAAGATACCACCCAACCATGTGCGTGTGATGTGAGTGTGCATAGGAAAGCAAATAAAGCTCGAAGATCAATCACTGAATGAAAATAACCACTGTATATCAAAAGTGCACTACACGTGCAAGAGTCATACATCAGGCTGATACAAATCAAATACAATTCTCCAGAATCATAAAGAAAATACAAGCAAGTGAATTCCGTCAACAGGCCCGACGATAATCCAACACATGATAACAAAAGTCTACACTGAAGGAGGTCCCCCAGAGGGCTCTGCATCATCAACCATCCTGGTAAACTTCACGGCGAACCTAAGCTCGGTGTTCTCCTGCTGCAATCTTCCTATTTCCTTCTGATGAATCTTCATCTGTCTGAAGTAATGATCCCTCTCAGCAAGATAGTGATCTCTCTCAACAATAATATTCACTTTCTCAGCTTCCCAATCTGTGGCAAGGACTTTGGCTCTGGCATCTCTCTGATTCTCCACAAGAATCTGTCTCCTCTTCTCATCTTCAATATCCCTCAAAGCTCTAGCTAGCTTCTCCTTAGTAATGTCATGCTCCTTTGTAGACGACTCCAATACTCGGCTAATCTTCCGATAATAAGCAGTGTCTATCTCAAAGCGCTTCACCTCCATGGCATGTCTCTTATCCTGATCTTCTATTCTCCCTTTGATCTCCTGATTAGCCATCTGAATCCTAGCAACACTTATCTCCAATTCAGTCTTCTCTGCTTGCAGCTGATCTATAGCCTTCTTCATCTCAAGGAACTCATCCATGCTGACAGAAGCACATGGCCCCTCAATCAATGGGCACCAAGGATCACCCCCAGGAAATGGTAGATGTGTGAGCTCAATCCTCTTCCTAAGCCAATCATCAAATGGAGGAAAAGACCTGCTATTAACCTTTCCAAAAGGAACCTTGCCCTTCCTCTGAATGTTACGCCATGCCCCGAACACTTGCCTCAACTGTGACAGATTACCCTAAGCCGGGAAGTAAAACGACTCCTGAATCTCACACTCAAGAGGAGGAACCTCCATGGCAAACCCCATTTGTCTCCTAAGAAGCGTCGGGTTGTAATTAATGCAACCCTGAACTCCTATAAGAGGCACATTGGGAAAGCTCCCACAACTGTAAATGAAGTTTCGTCCAACCATACCATTGTGAGTCCAAGCTATGTCCTTGGCCCGCAAACCCATCAACTTGGTCGCCCAATTAACCGTAGGATCAAGAGAAACAAAAGCACCTCTGGAAGGCAGATATCCCATGAACCACTTGTGCAACAGTTGAGCACAACATCTGATCAATCCCCCTCGCCTCTTCTCGTTCCGATTATGGACCGAGTAATACACATCCCCCACCAAGGTAGGAATAGGATTCCTCTGCATAAACACCCGAATGGCATTAATGTCCACAAATTTCTTCTGATTAGGAAACAGGATGGTCCCATAGATGCACACAGCAATCAAAGCACAGACGACCCTCCAATTACCCACAACAGCATGCTCCTTGGCTTTAGCCTCCAAGAAACTCAGATGGAAACCGGGCAACTTTCCCTTCTCCTTCAAACCCCCTTTGGTCACCTCTGGGCTCAAATAAAGAGCACGAGAAATCTCAGCAATATCAGGTTCCCCCTTAGTGACATAGAATGGAATCTGATCCCTGATCGGAAGCCCCAGGATGCTGGCATAGTCCTCCATCAAAGGCCCCAATAGGTAATCCGGGAAAACGAAGCACCTCAAGCCCGGGTCATAAAACTGGAGAAAAGTGTGGATGGAACTCCTATCTGTATCAGTAAGCCTAAAAACCAACTTCATAATACCACCATAATCCTCACGGAACATCCCCACATGGTCAGGTGTAATCAATGCTATCATATCCTTCAACACATCAATCTCTGGGTCGAAGAAACTGTAGACGACGTCATCTTTCAAGCCGGGCCTCATGTCTGGAACAAAGAAGCCTCTCAACCAGGATCTCGATCAAGAATGTCCCCTGCATATGGATAAACATGAGTTAGATGCAGATAAATGCAAAATGGGAATGATGCTGATGTATGAATGTAATGCACTGTGCCATCCTCCAAGTCATTTGAACATCTGTACTGAAGCCCTGATCTCTGAACTGACCACAACCATCTGAGGTACTGAGCAACCATAAATCCAACTCGGGGTTCCGAAATAAACAGAACGGAGGATATATCATCATCATCACCAGAAAGTCCTCTGAACAGATAACCACAAGATCCTCTAAACCAGCCCAGGGAATCCTGAAATAAACGGATCCCCACTGATAAATACCACGGACAGAACTCCGGCGTCTCAGAAATAAATCCATAAATCTGACTTATAAATAGGACTCTGATCAATAACTGAACCATTAATCACCATCAAAGTCACCATCAGAACACACATCTGTAAGAATCAACCCTCCCCTCACAGGTAAATTCTAATCAAGTCATCCTAAGGCGGATAATGGTCTCGACAATCGGGCAAAGATACTCAACGGGTTTGCCCTTTCGGGTGTGCCGTTGCAGCTCTCTTAAGATCATCTAAACCAAAGATCCGGGAAAGAACGGTCACCGAAGTCAACAGCTCTAAAGAGATAACTCAACCAAAGTGGAATACTCCACAAAGGAAGAGCTCACTCAAAAGAACCTCGTCCGGCTTGTGGTATGTCACGTTGCAACAACATGCTGATCCAACATGTGAGGAAACGTGAGACCACACCAATCCTAGGTGTATACTCGGGCCTGGGTTTTAGCCCCACTCAGAACACCCACCCCCAAGTCAGAGGAACCAAACCTGTCCAGGATCAGCACAGTGATAATATGATGCATGCAAACATATATGCAAATATATACACAACATGATAATCATAAATGCAATAAATAGAGCAGCACAAGCAACCTAAACTATCCTAGAGAGCGCTAGGAGCGACTCGCTTAGGGAAGATGGACCAGCAGAAGGTCAACTTCTTGTTTCCCCAACAGAGTCGCCAGCTGTCGCATCCGCGAAAAACAACCGGCGGGAAAAGAGCAAACAAACAGAGTCGCCACCGTGCGTTATTTATCCCAAAGAGGGAAAGGAAACGCTCGAAGTAAACCTGGAAAGGAAATGGTCTTACGACCGGAGATTACAAGGATCGGGAGTCGGTTACGCAAGGGGAAGGTATTAGCACCCCTCACGTCCGTCGTACTCGACGGGATCCACGCTCAGAAAGGAATAGAATAAGGTTGCTGATGAAAACTGCTCAAAGAATGCACACACACTGGAATAAACACACAGGTGAAGGGAGACGGAGAAAGGTGACTCGACAGGATATCGCATCCTGGGCCTACGTAGTTTGTCAGACACAAACATCAGAGTCGACGTAGTTCGGGTAACGCACGCCGAAACAAAACACACACAAAGACGCTGAGACGTCAAAACAAACACACAAATGGAAACAGACTGCCAATGGCTGGTCTTACGTCCGACTCCAAACAACAAACACAAACAAGGAAACCGAATGCCAATCGCTGGACTTACATTAGACTCCAAGCACACAAACACAAACAGGAAACCGACTGCCAATCGCTGGACTTACGTCAGACTCCACACTCACACACAAGAGGTTACCAAACAGACAAGCTAATAGGGGGTCTGGAACTCGAGCCTAATAACTGTCAAGCAAACACACACAAAAAGGAAAAAGGGTGCCCGGAGAGATCTCGCACGATCTCCTGCCTACGTACCTCATCTGGTATGAGGATCAAGGCAACGTAGTTCCCCTGAACAGGGGAGAAATTTCTATCCTAACCAAAGACTGGGAAATGACAAACTAAAAGGGAGATTGACTCGAGCCTAATAGTTATCATGTAATCCACAATAGTCCTAGGTTGAGGTTTCTAACAAGAGTTTGACTCACACAGGCAGTGAGTCAACTCAAGTCTATCTCTACGTACGTCAACTTCCTCAAAAGTTGGTCATACGACTCCTACAGAAAGGAGATGAAAAGCAAAACAGATAAACATCAAAAGTAGTCAGCACACACTATACACAACCAAGGGGCTCAAGCAAGGTTGGGCTTTAGTCAAGGGGTCATATCGACCTTGACAAACAAGCCAGATACTGAAAAGGGTAGTCAGGCTCTTAACCTCTAACATTGAGAGTTAGGGTGAGCAGCTGAAATGGAGATGAGGGTCATGCCTCATAGCTCTTAACCCAGGCCTGGGTGAGCTTGAATCAAAGAATGTGTGGGAGTACAGAATGTGGGACTCTATTCCACATGACTTGACACAACAAGATTTTGGGTTTTTATTCAAAGTGCATCAACACCGGGTGTGAGCAAGATGAATGACACAACTGAATAACAGGGGATGGATTGCACATCCCTTTTATCTGTCAATGCCTCTTCACTTAGGAGGTCTTTAGATGTACATGGCACAAAGGTAAACAACCACAAACATTGCCTCTTAAGGAGGGCTTCAGACAGGTGCCTGCCAAAATAACATGACAGGTCTTCCAGACTACATGGAGATCAAGGAAAATACCTAAGTGGTATGCCAACAACAAGCAAAGCAAAGTTCAAATGAACTTAAAGCAACTTAGGTACCTGTGTAAACAACTAAACAAATCAGTACAGTACTCAGACAAACAGACAACAGTCAACAACACACAAACAATCCCAATGTACAACATATAAGCCATAAGGCAAACACTCAAGTGAATTATCATCAATCTACAAAACAACCAAATGTTAGCAATCAATAGCAAATATCAACATTCAAATGGTGAAGCAACATCAACCATGGAGATTGGATGCTTGGTCCTGAAATTCAAAGCTCACATATAAGTCCAAACCACTAGGTCAAAGCCTAGGGTCAAAGGTGAAGAAAAAAAATTCAAAACAGGAGCTAATATTCAACACAATGCAACTTCAAACACATATTAATATGTCCTAAAAAGTACCAAGTCAAAATCATCAAGCAAGGCCATGTAATAAGCAAGAGAAGTCAAAGACAATTTCAAAGCATGCATTTGGACATTGAGAATGAAAATTCCAAATCAAAACAGAAATGATTCAAATAATTCTGGAAATTTTCATGAGCATATAACACATCCAAACCAATCATCATACCAAAAATCATAAACAGGGAAGCTCATTTGATATGGAAATGAAAATGCACAAGTTGATCATCAAATTGTGTGACACAAATTGTCACACCATGCAAACATGTGTATAAAACAGAAATGGCAAATGATAAAAATGCACAATCAAGCCTCAAACATCCATCAACATGTTAAGGACAATCATGCAAAATTTCATGGCATTTGGATCAATATCAAGCATTTCATGATAAGATGAATGGAGCAAGGTCACAAATGTACACATGTTCACATATTCTAACACAGTTCAAAATCCAGCCATGCACAACTTCAGAATTTAACATCATAAAATAGAGGACATCTCAATGAACAAGTAGCAAAAAACCAGGGATTATTTGGAGCGTTTTTCAAATTGTTATGAATTTTCAAAGTTGGATAAAAAAATTGAAATGAAAATGAAGCATATATGGAAATTATGGAGGGAAAAGGATAAATGGTGAGAACATTTGAAAAAATGCAGCCAGGCGGAATCGAATAGAGGGAGACTTCGCTGGATGAAACACTGTCGTTTCACACGAAAAACCCTAGCGAACCAGAATGGACGCTAACCGGACGCTAGGCCGTCGCTAATGGCGGAAACCATCGTCTTCTTCATGAAGACGGTGGTGGTTACTGTTCACGCATGCAACAATTTCCAGAATTTTCCAGAATTTTCCAGAATTCATAAAAAATTATACCAAATCAAAGCTCATGCAACGTACATCAATAATCCATTGTCAATTCATGCTAAATCATCACAACAAATGCAGATCGAGCAAAATAAGTTTGATGTACAAAATTTCAAACAAGCATATCTTACTCAATAATCATCCAAATCACACGAAATTTTCATCAGGATCATCAACAACGTGAGACCTACACTATCATGCACATAGATTTGAGAATTGGAAGCTTCGAAAAACCTACCTCTTGAAGAGCAGGTTCTGGATTCTGCAGTTTCAAGGCCTGGCAATCGTGCAAATCCACTCCTAATCACTTGTGATGAAGCTTTATGAAGAATTTGAGGCTTGAAACAGCTTAGATCTTGCTTAACAATCAGCTTCCATGCTTGTGTTCTTGAGCTTGCTATGCACAATTCTGGTCCAAATGCTGCAATTGAGAGCTTGATCTACACCAAATCCATACCAAGAAACAAGAATATGGAAGAAAATTGAAGGCTTATGTGGAAGAAATTTGAATTTCAATGGAGAGAAAATTTTGGAGGGAAAAAATTCTAGATCTAGAAATGTTGAATAATCCCAAATTCTGTTACAATTATGTATATATATGATGTGCTAATCCACTCTTAATCAAAATTAAGCAAAGTTAATTTGGAATTAGCAAAAATAAGGTGTTTGGCCAAAAAATGAAAATTGCATGGTGCATGGAGTAAATGAACGTGAACAGTAACCAAAGCATGATCTAATTCACTTAAAATCATTTTTCAAACACAATGGCAATGGTAAAAAGTTCCCATGATGCACCAATTTTAAATTTTCAAAATTCCCTCCAAAATAAGCATGAATATGCATATGATCATGTGATGAAATTTCATGCAATATGATGAATGATTTGGAAAGTTCATGTCATGAGAAGCATTTTAGAAAAAGAGGCACCAAATTTGGAGTTATGAATCAAAAGTTATGGCCTTTTGAAGTTCCATGCATCCTTGGCAGTGATTTGATCATATCTCCTCAACCATTCATCATAAATTCATGATCTTGGACTTTTTGGAAATGGGAGAGAGATATCTTCAACTTTCATGTTGGACAAAATTTAATTTGAAGCTTCTTTGATGATGCAAGATCAAGTTGAATTTGAACCAAAAACTTTCCATTTTTGGAAACTTTCAATTACAAGTCACTTTCCATTTTTGGAAAGTTTTGATCTGGCCTCAAATTCTTCAAGATATACATTTGACATGATGAATAAGCCTCTTTTGAACATGAATGAGATGTTGAAACTCATTTCTCCACCTCCTAGCCCACAGTTGACTTTCTGTTGACTTTCTGGTTGATAGATGACTTAGAAATGCTCTGATCAGCTTGAGCCTCAACCACTTGATGAAATGGCTCCAAAATGAAACCCTAGCTTGTACAAGCTTAATACAATCAATATGACGATCTCCATCTCAATAAAGACCTCATCTCCTTGAGAATCCCTGGTTGAAAGAATACCATTGATTAGGGTTGACCAGAGGTCAAAACCCTAATCCCAAGGAACATGATCATGAATAATGAACCCCTTGGTGATGATAAAACCATGATGATGGTGATATATCCTTGCAAAAAAGATAAGGCTCAACCTCTTTGAAGGACCAAGAATCCCTAATGAGATATAAAACCCTCAGATGACTGATCATCAATTCAATAAGACCCCCAGGCATGAATCTCTCAACCTCTCTATCTTCTGAGAAAGACTTAGGAGGATGACTTGTCTATTTTCACATGATATGCAATATGCAATGACTAATGCCCTAACAAAATGAAATGCAATATGCTAAGCTAGTCCCAAGAGAGGAGGGCAAATTTTGAGGTGTTACAGCTGCCCCTATTCAATCCACTGTGAACCTGTCGATATGAACAACCTCGACTTTCAGATGACCAGGGTGAAGAGTGATTGAATACCAAGAACAGACGAACAATTTGCACTCCGCTGGGAAAATAATTAACAATGCCTGTCAGAATCGGCAAAGAAGCAATCTTAAAAGAAGAATCCGTCTGGTACGGTGAAAGTCGGCCCGAGTACCGAAAAGGAATGTTGACCTGGATACCAAAATAAATGGTAACACAGGAACCACCATGGCCTGAACGCCGCTCATCAGTCTGAATACTGAGCATCGGACTGTGAGAGTATTAATGTCGGTCCGATCACCGAGAGATTGGCCTGAATGCCCGAAAAACTGGCCTGAATGCCATTTCAGTCTGGATACCACTTCGGTCTGGGTACCACTTCGGTCTGGATACCGGGAGATCGGCCTGAATGCCACAAGTACTTCAACTTGACCGTCAGAAACTTCTTCGATCTGAAAATCGGAAAATTTTGTCTGAACACCCACCTCGGCCTGAACACCGGAAACTTGGCCTGAATGCCGTAAGCTGCATCGATCTGAACTTCAGAAGCTTCTTCGATCTGAAAATCGGAAACTCTGGTCTGAACACCCACCTCGGCCTGAACGCCACATCGGTCTGAATACCCGAAAAACTTGTCATGCCTGTCAGCATCGGCAGAGATAAGGAACAGTGATAAATGAGGCGGCACGCGTGCCAACGACCCATGCTGGGGATAACAAGCCATGAGCATGCTATCCTCTATTCAACCCTAGCAAACGAACAATTTGCGCTCAACTGGGGATTTTTCTCTCTTTACTTTTTTTTTTTGCTTTTCTTGAACCCCAAAACTTCTTGGATTATCATTTCCATCTCCGCCCGACAGAAATCCCTCCTCCAATATCGCACTACTGGGCAATACTGTTGATTAAAATCACGATGCCAAACTCCTCAGAGTAACATCTTCACCTTCTGGCGAAACCACCTCTCAAATAGTAACCACGGCTTGAGACTAGCTTATGCTTGCAATGCTGATGCATGATGATTTTTTAGCGTAATGCTCCATATTCATGGAAATGCTACGCAATTAGTTATGCAATATGCTATGCTTATCTACATGATGAATGCATAAAAAGTATCCCCCTCAAGGGACTCTTCTGGAGAGCTCGAGGCACTCTGCTGAGGAACTCGCTAACGCTCCAACCTCCACCCTTCTGGGGAATAGCACTGCTGCTGGGAAATAGGCAACCCTCACTAGGGATAACCTCCTCTGCACCCGACCCGCTTGGGGACTTCGCTGGGGAACAAACCACCAACACACTCTGCGGGGAAAACAACAGTCTTCGACTTGCTGGGGGAAAAACTAGCAACGGACACCTCCGTTGGGGAAATAGTAATCTCCAACCCCGCTAGGGGAAATAGCAACCTTCCGGCCTGGCTGCTGAGGAAATACTGATCTCGAAACCGCTGAGGAGATAACAATCCCGACTCTGCTAGGGAAGACACAAACCTTGAATCTGCTGGGGAGGTAATAATTCCGCCTCTACTTGGGGAAATAAGGAAAGTCTGGCACAGAACACCCGTCGACTCGTCGAACCCTGGTATTCCACATCTAAATCCAGTATCCGCTTTCCACTTTTGAGAGCTCCCAGGCTCGTCTGGACTTTTCTGATTCATCACCTTGTATTCTCGACTTCTCCGTACTCTACGGAGATCGAACGCCCTGGATTCATACAAACTTTCCAGTCTTCAGACTTTGAAGAGTCTTCTTGATTAATTTCCAGGATCGTCGCCCGCCTTTCGCCGCTTTTTCACCATTCTTCAATCCCTTGTCCCTGATTGGACTCCACGGGGATCTTTTGTCGAAAGCTTCACATCACAACCTGCAAGTGAGTGAAAACATCTAACAGCACCTGCAAAAGAGATCGTTAGATAAAAATGTGCCCCAGGTGTGCCAAAGTTTCAACACCTGAGTCACTCTACCTTCCGAATAAGATTTCAAGTTTTCAATCTTATAAACATGCATTGGAAGGGGTCTCCATGTTTCGAAATGCAAAGATTCTTTATCAAAATAAATGGATGTTTTTGCAATCAAAGCGGTAATGAAAATAAAAACAAAATTATTTGACTGAATATGCATTTTATTGATTGAAAAGATGGCTCGTGAATGAGCAATACAAAGGAAGCAATTCCTGAAAAGAGGTAATTGCGCACAAAAGGAAAATCTATCCTAATGGCAATGTGAACCCGTGATCTCATCGAGTTCCAACTCGGTTACACCCCATATGTCCTCAGCTTCTCCGTGCTTTCTACCTTCTGAACAAGACGCTTCTGACCGATCCCTGTCGGGGATTATCCACGTGCCTTAACCAAAGCGCAAACGATCATGCTGGACGCAGTTGTTCGTTTCAATCCCTCTTTTGCCTGGACCGCCCTTTCAGGTTTTCAGTCCACTGGGATACCCCTTTTTTCCCAAGCCGCCCTTGTGGGGTTTTCGACTTGCCGGGTGTACATTTTTTCCTTTTTTTTATCCCTAATTTTTGCCCGAACCTTTTTATCATTTTTTTTTCGGTTCGCCGGGATGCCCATTTTTGCATGGACTATTTTATTCTTTTCGTCCAACGGGTCTCTTATACGAAGTATTTTTTAACCGCGTCCGCATTCACAGGGGATGGAAAGTCCTCGCCATCCATGGTCGTCAACAACAAGGCTCCGCCAGAGAAGACCTTCTTGACCACGAATGGACCTTCATAGTTGGGTGTCCACTTGCCCCTACGATCGTTCTGAGAAGGAAGGATCCTTTTCAACACCAGATCTCCCACATGATATACCCGAGGTCGTACCTTTCGGTCAAAAGCACGCTTCATCCGCTGCTGGTACAATTGCCCATGACAAATGGCCGCCAACCTCTTTTCCTCAATCAGGCTTAACTCCTCATACCGAGTTCTTACCCATTCAGCCTCTTGCAATTTCACGTCCATCAGGACTCTCAACGAAGGAATCTGAACCTCAACCTGTAGCACAGCTTCCATCCCATACACGAGTGAGAAAGGCGTTGCCCCAGTAGAAGTACGCACCGAGGTTCGATACCCATGTAATGCAAACGGCAACATCTCGTGCCAATCCTTATAGGTTACGACCATCTTCTGCACAATCTTCTTAATATTCTTATTGGCTGCCTCAACCGCCCCATTCATCTTCGGACGATAAGGAGAAGAATTGTGATGCTCAATCTTGAATTCTCGGCACAGCTCTGCCATCATCTTATTGTTCAAATTAGAACCATTATCGGTAATGATTCTCCCGGGAACCCCATATCTGCAAATGATGTCTCTCTTTAGGAATCTGGCAACAACCTGTTTCGTCACATTCGCATAAGAGGCTGCTTCCACCCACTTGGTGAAGTAATCGATAGCCACCAATATGAACCGATGCCCATTCGAAGCCGTAGGCTCAATTTTCCCGATCATATCAATGCCCCACATAGCAAACGGCCACGGAGATGACATCAAACTTAACGGATTCGGAGGCACGTGCACCTTATCAGCATAAATCTGGCATTTATGACACTTCCGCACGAAATTGAAACACTGGGCCTCCATTGTCATCCAGTAATAACCTGCCCTCAACAGCTTCTTCACCATTGCATTCCCACTGGCATGGGTACCAAACGACCCCTCGTGAACCTCTTTCATCAACTGGCTTGCTTCTCTGTCATCGACGCATCTGAGCAAGACCCAATCAAAATTCCGCTTGTACAAAACCCCATACTTATTCAGATAGAACACCATGGACAACCTCCTCAAAGTCTTTCGGTCCTTCTTAGATGCTCCCTCAGGATATTCTTGGGTTTCCAGGTAGCGCTTGATATTGTAATACCACGGCTTCTCATCATCAGGCACTGTGTCAACAACAAACACATAAGTCGGTCTATCCAGACGTCCCACCTCAACACTTGGGAACTGATTCCACCATTGCACCTTAATCAAGGCAGCCAGAGTGTAAGACCCCAATTTTGTCCCTAAGATCCCTCATGGCATAATAACATATCATATCATTGCCTCAAGGATCATTGTGCACCTTTGCTTGCCTCCTAGTGGGTGGGTATCTTGTGAGTGTGATTCTTGATCACCAAGCATGTATTTCATTTGTATATAATTGCTTTTCATTTGTTTACTAACCAAAAGTACAAAAATATTATCATCTAACCTTGTTACTTGCAGATGAAGAAACAACTAGGTCAAACAGTCAAATCAGTCATTGAGCAATGGATGGTGGCCATTCTTGAAGAATTTGGGCACCATGATCATTCAAAAAGGATTCATATGAGTGGTGATATCATTTGGAGTCAAGATCTCAAGTGGAAGAGGCTTGAAATTCATCAGAGCATGGCTCAGTCAACCAAAACCCTAGCAAAGTCAACTGTGGTCAACTGTGCATTTAATCAGGGATTGGAAGGTGTGAGATGGTTGGAAAGGTCTCATTCATGTCCATACAAGTCTCAATTAACATCTCAAACATCATCATTGAAGGATTTGAGGTCAGACAAGAAGTTTCCCAAAATAGTAAGGACCTGTAATTTTCAACTGCCAAAAATGGAAAGTCCTTCTCCTCAAAATTACATGTCCAAGAAAGCTTCAAATCAAATTTTGTCCAACATGAAAGTTGAAGATCTTGCTCTCACCTTTCCAAAAAGTCCAAGAACACTCATTTCTCATGTGTGGTTGGCAAGTTATGATCAAATCATTTTCAGAAAAAGTTGAACTTCAAGGAGGCATAACTTTCAAATCACTTGGCCAAATTGGGTGATTCTTTTTTGAGCAAATCCCATTTGACATGTACTATCATAATGCATCATCACATTTCATCAAAAAGCATCACATAAAAAGGTCATTTTTCAAGTGATCAATTTAAATTTTGGTGGGAAAAAAGGCCATTTTCAAAAGTACATGGAATTTTCATGCCAAAACAATTCAAATTGCTTCTAAACATGATTTCTGACTTGCTTCAACTGGTTTTCTACTGTTCCATTGGTTGCAATTGAAAAAGGGCATTTTGGCCAAATGACATAACATGAGCATCTCACTAATCCATTTCCAATTTGCTTAATCATGTTTAACAGTTGGATTAGCAGGTACTATAAGAGCTTAATTCTAACAGAATCCATAATCACAATTCATTTTCTCAGATCCAAAGCAAAAATTCTCCAAATTCTCTCAATTTTTCTCACACTTTTTTTCACTTGTTCATCAAGAATTCATCATTCTTTTTGCTTTCTCTCGTGTTGATCTTCACTTGCAGGTGTTATTGAACAACTGTTGAAGGAGAATTGTGGAAGAAACCGGCTGAATCGCAACTGTTGGCATCTTGAGCATTCATGGCATTTTGACATTTCTTCATCATCAAGTTGTGTTGAGCTAAACTTCCACTTGCATTCATCTTCTACAACACCATAGGCCATCTGTTTTGGAAATTGGAGGTTTGAAAAGCACGAAATCAAGAACTGCACATTCATAAGGTGAGATTTCAAATCCTTCGATTCTTGAAATTAGCATGTGGTTTAGGTAGATCTTGCAACATAGGATACACTGCAACTTGAATCGTGCTAATCCATTAAGTATTGATGAAGAAATCTGGATTTGAAGTTTGCTTGTCAAAACTTTCTTCGATTGAATCTTTTTCTGTGGTGAAAATTAACTGAAATTAGGTTGATATTATTGATCTACGTAGTGAGACGATTCGATCCATATGTAGTTTGTGCATTTCTGTAAGATTTCGTTCTTGACCATGATGAACAGCTTGAATGTGTGATGAACGCGTTCAATTTCGTGTCCAGATTTCAATTTGATCCAATTTGCTTCGTGTTTGCATGTGCTCCGTTGTTTTTCCGCCATGCCACCAATAGCCGCGTGACACCTCACTTAATGAAACGCAGCGTTTCATTAAGTGAGCGCTGTAATTACAACAATGCCATTCGTCCACTTATTTCATTTAATTTTCTTAAATGTTTATTTCATTTTCATGATGCAACTTCAGAAAATCATAAATAATTCATGGAGCATCCAAATTGGTTGGGAATTTTTGCATTCATCTCCATTTTTCATCTAGTTTTTTATAGGTATGATAACACAAGTTGTGCACGGCTGGTTTTTATTTTGGTCTAATGTCTTTGATCATGTATGCTTTTTGCCTATGTTTTGCCATTTCATTCATGAAATCTTGATGCTTAATTGGAAATGTTTGAAATTTTACATACATGATCTAGACTCATTCCTGGTCATTTTGGTATATGGTTTGCTATTTTTGAGTTTCTGGATTGGGAGATATGATGTGATCTTCATGAGTGTAACAATGTGTGGCATACTAATTTTTGTTCATGTTCTTGATTTTATTTTCCATGCTTATGCTATGCCAATTGCTCTGGATTTTTGCATGTGATTACTTGTGTATGTCTAGTTTGAGCTTGAGTTTTTGTAGAATTTTTAGATTCATTTCCTATTTGATTGGAATTTTCTTTGCTGTTTAGTCATTTTTGAACTTTTGTGAAGTGTTCAACTTACATGACTTGTGAAATTCTCATGCCTTATCATATGAAGCTGAAATTTTGTGGATTGATGCTTAACATGTTGAATTTCATTTTTGCTTTGGAGTGGTTCATTTATCTTGTGCCAATTCTGTTTTGCATTCATTTGAAGTTGATACATGATTTGTGGCCTTGTTTGAGCTTGTATTTGCATATCATGACTTCATGAATTTAATTTCCATACTTCCATTTATCCAATTGCTATGAAATTTGATATGTTACTCATTGAATGTGTTATGTTTAGACTTGAATTTTCTTGGAATTTATTGAGCTATTTTGGTATTGGTTTGAGTGTGATCATTCTGTTTGCTCCAATGTGATTCCAAAATGCATAGTTTGACATGTTTTGTGTATAAAATGGATTTGGTGCATAGTTTTGATGTGAGACCAATTGGATTCTATTCTTGATTGATAAATCTTGATTTTGATCAATGTTCACTTGCTGTTTTGAATTTTTCACCTCCTTTTGACCCTAGGCTTGTCCTAGTGGTCTTGTTTCTCATGTTTGAGTTTGCTTTTCAGGTTAAGAAGCAAATGCTTTAAGGAGATTAATTCAAGTTGATTTAATTTGGTTGATTGTTATGAACTAACTTGGTTTGTTTTGTAGGATGCTAACTCATTTCATTTGAGTTTGTGCTTTGCACATGTGAATAATTGTGTTGACTGTTGGTTCATATCTTGTCTGTTTTGACTTTGTGATTGGTATACTGATTGTATTTGATTGATTTCAGGTACATTAGTTGCTAAGTTCATTTTGAACTTGTTGTTGCTTGGTTGCTTAACCAATTAGGTATACATCTTCTTCTTCATGTAGTCTGGAAGACCTGGCTTGTTATTTAGCCAGGCACCTGTCTGAAGTCCTCCTTAAGAGGCAATGTCTTTGTGTGTTTATCTTTGTCCCCAAGCAGGAAAAGTCCTTTTAATAAGGCAATTGGTAGATAGAAGAGATATGTAGCCTATCTCCTACTATTCTGTGTGTCTTCCCCTTGCTCACATTACATGTTTGTAGCATTGTGGATCCTAACCCAAGATCTATAGAGTCAATAACTTGTGGAGAGAGTTCAAACTTTCTGAACTCCCACCCCTTCTGATATTCAATGCTCTCCCTGACCAGGGATAAGAGTGATGAGGCACACCCCTCATATCCTTTCATCTGCTTCACCTTGGCTCTCAATGTCAAGGTTAAGAGCACCATTTACCCCATTCCAGTTGACTTTAAAGTCTAACCCTTGCTTGAGCCTAATTGCTTGGTTATAGTGTGTGCTAAATGACCTTGTTTGATTGATTGATTGATTCATATGTACATGTTTGCTTGTATACCTTGGTGCATTTATCATCATTAGTTGTTCATTATTGCATGATCATCATTGCATATCTTTGTGACACATTTGTGTTTGCCCATTGAGGACAATTGTAAGCCCATGTTCATTGGCCATTGTTCCTATGATTTGGAAGGGATAGAGTGTAAGACCACTTCATTGGTCACTCATATCCTCTTAGCCTTGTGCTTCTGTTTGTTTGTTGTATGTGAGGATGCAATTGTAAGCCCATGTTGTTGGCATTTGTACTCCTATGATCATTCTTTGGAGGTTGGTATAAGTCCAGATAGATTGGCACCTGACATCCAGGATTTGTTTTCTTTCGGGAGATTAGAGTAAGACCATTCATTGGCATCTGACATCCATGTTTTATTTTGTTGAGTGAGATTGGAGTAAGACCATTTATTGGCATCCGGTATCATTGTTTTGTTTTAGGAGATTGGTGTAAATCCATTTATTGGTATCTGGTATCCACCTTTGTTTGTGAGATTGGAGTAAGACCATTGAGTGGCATCCGGTATCACCTTGCTTTTTATTTGCATTGCTTTGTTGCTTTATTCCTAAGGACACACTTGAATCATCTTCTATATGATTTCAAGAGGTGAACCTCTAAGAAGTTTTACACTCCATCATCCATCCTTTTGTTTCAAAATCCCTTTTCACATGTTGCTTTCAAAAACTTTGACATAGTGTGCAAACATTCTCACCTCTTTCAAATTAGAAACCCGGACTTTAAGTCCTTGATTTTTCAAGCTTCACTTTTGTTAATACTTCTTTGAATTGATCTTAATCATACTTTGACCATATTTTTGTGAATACTCATAATCAATTAACTTCACCCATTCAATTGTTTTGTGGCTTTGTCCATTGTTAATATGTTTTCATACATTAGCCATAGGTTTCAATTCTCATAGTGGTTGATGTAAATCTCACCGCATCCTTAGTAAGTTGATTGTAAGTCTTCCATACTTATTATAGGGTTAACCCCTCACTAGTATGTTGAAGCTGTCCTTGCATGGTGGATTGTTGGTATTGGTTGAGTTTTCTCCCGTTGAGAATGAAAAGCCTTAGTGCTCTTGTTTTAAAATTGAACCCACTGATATTTGGAAATCTCTTAGCCGAACTACGGCGTTTTGATCCTTACCTTTGATGGAAGGTACGTAGGCAACGAGTTCATCCGTTCAAACACAAAAATAATAAAAAACTTGTACATTCTTTTCTCATCATCCCATTCATGTTTGCACAATATGTCATAAACAAATAAACATTTTTATACAACAAGTGTGAAAAGGGTTCCCTAGGAGTACCTAGGACGTGATGGGTGCCTAACACCTTCCCATTACGTAATTTACCCCTTACCCAGATTCTCTGATCTTTCATTAGTTTTCTATGTGTAAAACTTCTTAGGCTTTTGTTCGCTTTTTAGCCAGTCCTTAGGATAAATAAAAGTGCGGTGGCGACTCGATTCTTTGTATGCTTTGCTTATGGTTTAATCAATAAATCATATAGCGACGAATACACCGCTACAGAAAAGTGGCGACTCTGCTGGGGATTTCCTTGGTGGTATTGCCTACTTTTCACCCTTGTTGTATGATATTGTTTATGTGTTATTTGACATATTTTTGTATAATTTGGGATAACTGTATTGATTGTAATGTTTGAATTGCTTGATATACAATTGCTGTTTGCTTTGGTGATCTTTGTGAGATGAGTTCTATACCCGAACTCGAGTGCACTCTAGGATAGGAGAATGACATAGTCTTGTTGACTGGTGTGGAGTATTCCTTAGCCAGTTGACTTGCGAGTCCATTCACTTGGTGGAGGTCATGTTGGATTAATAATGTCACACAAGTTATTTGTGGTTAGGCATTATTCTTTCAATCATGTGCCTTAGAAGCCAAGGACCTTAGTTTACCAAACCCATCTTGGCCTATTTTTAGGACGTAGTGCGGAGGTCGTTCAGATGTAAGATCTGATGCGATTGTTACGCGATACTACACTCATAAGAGTCTCTCTTGAGAATATTTTTGGAATACGAGTATTCGTTCCTCCGATAATATCCGAGAGATGGGACGATGATTATGGGAACCTCTGGTAGAACATGTCTGGCAGGTCTAAACCCTAGTACACTCCCTTTGGGTGGTTCTTAACCGAGACTCCATGCTCGTGACTCTCAGCAAACCCGTGATTCATGGTTGAGTCGTTCAGACAACCTTAATATCAATGGAACTTGGGCGTTGATAAGGTGTAAACCATAATCCGCCAAAATGGATGGTTGATATTAAGGATGTTTGAGCCGGTTCATGTACCGTTAACATCAATGGAACTTGGGTGTCGATAAGGTGAAAACCTAAATCCACCAAAATGGATGATTGATATTAGGGATACAATGAGCTTTCCCATGACCTTTGTCTGGTGTGCTTTGCTTGATCCTTGAGTGTGATTGTTGCATTCATGCATTCATGCATTCATCTACATTCATGTCATCAGAAAAAGAGAAAATTTTCAAGGAACTTAAAGGGTTTATCTGCAAAATTTTCAGACATGGAAAGACCAAAAAGGCATATAAAGAAGTACAGCTTTAGACAACCTGATGTGAAAGAGTTAAGGAATCTGACATCTTATGTATTAGATCCCTTGGGTTTCAAAGCTCGGTATGGGAAGCTTCTGCCTCTGTTGACTACTCAGGTTGATGAGGGATTGATGAGTACTCTGGCTCAGTTTTATGATCCTCTGTATCACTGCTTCTCTTTCCCGGACTTCCAGCTGTTGCCTACTTTGGAGGAGTATTCTCACCTTATTGGGATTCCTATTCTGGATCAGGTGCCGTTCAGTGGCTTGGAGAGTATTCCGACTGCTCGAGAGATTGCAAGTCTGTTGCACATAGATGAAGACCTGATTAGAGCTAATCTGACTACCAAAGGCGGAATTCAGGGTTTTCCTTCCGAGTTCCTCATAGCTCAAGCTACCTTTTATGGGAAGGCCAGGAGTGAGGATGCCTTTGAGGCTTTATTCGTGCTACTCATCTATGGGTTGGTCTTATTCCCCAACTTCGACAAATTTGTGGACATGAACGCCATTAGGATCTTTTCAGTTCTTAATCCTGTTCCGACTTTGTTGGGTGATGCCTATGTCTCTTTGCATTCGAGGAATGCGAAGGGTGGAGGAGTTATTGTGTGCTGTCTACCTCTGCTGTACAAGTGGTTTATTTCGCACTTGCCGCAGACTGTTGCTTTCAAGGAGAACAAGGGATGTCTACGGTGGTCTCAGAGACTTATGTCTCTCACTAATGATGATATCTCTTGGTATGATCGCGTGTATGATACCGTCCAGATCATTGACTATTGTGGTGAATTCCCTAATGTGCCTCTTCTTGGTACATGTGGTGGGATCAGCTACAATCCTATAATAGCACGTCGTCAGCTTGGGTTCCCCCTAAAGGATAAACCTCATAACATTCTGTTAGAAGGTGTGTTCTTTCAGGAGGGTAAAGATCCCCAAGGCCTGAAAGCCCGATTTGTCCGCGCTTGGCGCAAGATCTGCAAGAAGAGTAGGAATGAGTTAGGTCCCAAGAATTGCATTGCTTTGGAGCCTTATACCTCTTGGGTCAGACAGAGAGCTGTCGTATACTTGATGCCATATGACTATCCGAGACCTACACCATTGGATGTGGCTGGGCCTTCAACCCTCCCTACCCAACGTGTAGAGGAGTTGAGAGAGGAAGACCTTTCACGTGCTTGGATCCGTGAAAGAGAGGAATTGCTTCAGCAGATTAAGGAGAAGGACGCTCTGATTGAGTTTCTCGAGCATCGGGTGATTGATGATCCGAACGACACCTGGACTTCTCTGCTTCCTCAGTCTTCCAAGTTCTGGAAGAGGAAGTATGATCGACTTGCAAAGGAGAAAGCGGACAGGGAAGCAGCCTATGAGAGGGAGATCAAGAAGCTGTGTACTTCTCGTCTTCCAGCATCCCGAGCTAATAGGGATCCATAGGATGTTGTTTTCCTTTTCTCTTTGTAATGATCAAAAATGTTGTACTTCTTTGTTAAATATATTGAATGAGATATTTTCCATGAGAATTAAAATGCTTTAAATGATCAAAAATTGCAAATAATACCCTAAGGGTTCCTTGAAAATAAAAATAAAGCATATGCACAAACATTTCATGCATCATTCGCATAAGTAGGTACCCTTGTTTCTGGTCTTCTTGCCCTAACTCTGTGTTCTTCATTTATTTTGAAGACAAGCTGACTCACCGGTACTATACAAGAGCAAACTCTGCCAGAATTATGGATCAGCTAGAGCAAGAGAACCGTGAACTGAGAGAAGAGGTCGCCAGACTTGGCGCTTTGATGGAGCAACTTCTTGCTGCTCAGAATCAACCTGCTCAACCACCTGCAACTCCTGTTCAGAGGACGGTTATTTCAGAGATCGCTGCCTCGACTGTGCCAGCCAGTGCTCATTTTGTGCCCAATGCAATGCCAGCCGGGTTCCCTTGGGGTATGCCTCCAGGTTTTATGCCTGATATCCCTGCTCCAACTTTTGCTCACATGCCGGCATCTAGCCCGGTCCCTGTTGCTGCTCCTCCTGTCGTGCATACCATGCCGAGGGTAGACGACACCATCTATCATTTCGAGCCGTCTGAGGGCCCGGACGTTAATGAGAAGATGGACGCTATGAACGACCAATTCCTTGAGCTGAGGAAGGAATTGAAGACCCTCAGAGGTAAAGATTTGTTCGGCAAGTCTGCTACCTAGTTGTGCCTTGTTCCCGGTGTCAAGATACCAATCAAATTCAAAGTACCTGACTTTGAAAAATATAAAGGGAACACCTGTCCTCTTGCTCACCTGGTCATGTATCAAAAGTTATGGCCTTTTGAAGTTCCATGCATCCTTGGCAATGATTTGATCATATCTCCTCAACCATTCATCATAAATTCATGATCTTGGACTTTTTGGAAATAGGAGAGAGAGATCTTCAACTTTCATGTTGGACAAAATATTATTTTAAGCTTCTTTGATGATGAAAGATCAAGTTGAATTTGAACAAAAAACTTTCCATTTTTGGAAACTTTCAATTACAGGTCACTTTCCATTTTTGGAAAGTTTTGATCTGGCCTCAAATTCTTCAAGATATACTTTTGACATGATGAATAAGCCTCTTTTGAACATGAATGAGATGTTGAAACTCATTTCTCCACCTCCTATCCCACAGTTGACTTTCTGTTGACTTTCTTGTTGACAGATGACTTAGAAATGCTCTGATCAGCTTGAGCCTTAACCACTTGATGAAATGGCTCCAAAATGAAACCCTAGCTTGTACAAGCTTAATAAAATCAGTATGATGATCTCCATCTCAATAAAGACCTCATCTCCTTGAGAATCCCTGGTTGAAAGAATACCATTGATTAGGGTTGACTAGAGGTCAAAACCCTAATCCCAAGGAACATGATCATGAATAATGAACCCCTTGGTGATGATAAAACCATGATGATGGTGATATATCCTTGCAAACAAGATAAGGCTCAACCTCTTTGAAGGACCAAGAATCCCTGATGAGATATAAAACCCTCAGATGACTGATCATCAATTCAATAAGACCCTCAGGCATGAATCTCTCAACCTCTCTATCTTCTGAGAAAGACTTAGGAGGATGACTTGTCTATTTTCACATGATATGCAATATGCAATGACTAATGCCCTAACAAAATGGAATGCAATATGCTAAGCTAGTCCCAAGAGAGGAGGGCAAATTTTGAGGTGTTACAAGTGTTAACTGGTTAACGTATATGGTTAACCGGTTAACGCAAAACAGAATACAAATTTTGAACAGATTTTCAAACAGTGTTAACCGGTTAACGTATATGGTTAACCGGTTAACGCAAAACAGAATACAAAATTTGAACAGATTTTCAAACAGTGTTAACCGGTTAACGCAAGACAAAATTCACCCGTGCTAACTCTGCGTAGTGTGATCGGTCGTCGAAATTTAATTTGGTTTTAATTAATTAAAAGAATTAAAATTAATTATAATAATAATGTGTTTATTATTGTCTTGAGGTGATCGGTTATGGCCTTAGTTTTCCTTTATTTTGTTTTGAGTTTTAAAATACGACCTGCGTGTCGTGCCTCTCTTTTAATCTCTCAATGTAACTTCTTTTCTCATCTCACTCCCTCGTATGTAAAACGAGTTTCTTTTATGTAATGTAATGTTATGAAGAAAGAGAATAAGTCAATATCAAAGGAGGACAACCTTGAAGGTCTTGCTTGGAGAAGCTTAGATCGTTATTAGGTTAGCTTAGGTTCTCTCATTGGCTTGGGAGAACAATTGCGCTAGGGGCCATAACTGTTTCATTGTGTATATATGTTGATGCATGTGAATGTATGTTGATGCATGTGAATATATGTTGATGCATGTGAGAGATGATTTATATGATAAATAAGCCGGTGAGATCAGAACAATTGCAATTCCCTCAAACTAAATATTAAGTTTATGCTTTCCAAGTTTTAGCACTCATCAAGACTAGTATCAAATAATGTAGGTTTCGCCTACGCGAGGTGCATGTTCTATATTCATAAGGTGCGATGGGCTAATTGTAATATCCAACTGCTAAGACCATGGGTCAAACTTAACTAAACAAATTATAATAATATTATATATGTTTGCTTTCCAAGTTTTAGCACTCATCAAGACTAGTATCGGATAATGTAGGTTTCGCCTACGCGAGGTGCATGTTCTATATTAGTAAGGTGCGATGGGATAATTGTAATATCCAACTGCTAAAACAATGGGTCAAACTTAATTATAATAAGATTATATATGTTTAGAAGCAAGAGTTGGGAATGATCCATATGATGGATTGGAATAAGGAGTTATTCACCCAACTGAAATTTTCGAGAGTTGTATGAGATACAATTGGAAGGAGTTCCTACCTAAATAACCTAGTTTTGTGTAATCCGCCTACGCGGACTTAGAACGAAGTGAAATATGGATCTCGACCCACTAGAAAATCTTCCAACGGGATTTTCCGAATCAAATGGTGAGGGTCATTTGTTTTGAGTAAAATAGTGGGAGCATATTTAAGTCTCATGGATCATGGATAAGGAGTTATTAAGTCTCAAACATAGGTATGAATATTAAGAGTAATATTTATACTGGATTCACCCGCTATGAGAATACTATATAGAATGTTATGCAAAGTGTCATAAGTTATTCTCATGGTGATAATGGTGTATACCACCCTTCGACCTGAAACCACTATGGACCCTAGATGTAGAGTCGAGTGCCTTATTGCTGATCAAACATTATCCGTAACTGGATGACCATAAAGACAGTTGATGGGAACTCCACGACGCATGCTAAGGGACATGAGTGACCTAGATGAAATTTGCCCATCCTGCGTAACATGATAAATTTCTATGGGCCCAATATTGAACTGGACAAGGATGACACAGTCTATGCCTTATGTTCAATATAGACATAAGGACAAAAGGATAATTATACACATAATTATTATCACAGAAGGATTTGTCAGATCACATGACATTTTCGTGTCTTGGGTAGCAGTGATGTGTTGCTAGATACCGCTCACTATTTATTATGTTAAATACGTGATTTAATATAATTACCAATGCCGCGAAAACCTATAGGGTCACACACAAAGGACGGATTGATGAGAGATAGAGTAATTAGGGAATACCGTAATGTACGGTGCCCTTAAGTGAATTATAGAACATCGTAAGGTACGATGTACTTAAGTAGAATATGAAATATGGTAAGGTACCACGAGCTTAAGTGATTTTGGCATATTATAAGATATGGGTCATATACACTTGAGTGGGTTTTTTGGCTTGCAGCCCACACAAGTGGTTCTATAAATAGAACCCTTGTGTAGAAGCATTGTAACACTTGCAATTTCGTTTCTCTATCTCTGTCTCTCTCTCTCTCTCTCTCACACACACACACTTAAAGCCTTCATTCGTAGCAGCTAGCACTGAGATTGAAGGAATCCGTTCGTGTGGACTGAGTAGAGGCGTTGTCATCGTTCAACGTTCGTGATCGCCACAAGAGGTAACGATTCTATCACTGATCATGCCCATTCATAAGGATCATTAAAGGAGAAATTTTAAATTCCGTTGCATTTTGGATCACCATTCTCTTTCATTTACCCTAAACATAGCTTTTCAACACAACTTTGAATGCATTATCATGACCCTGAACAGGGTGAGGAAGTGTTGTAGCCAATGGTTACATTTGTGGTGTTTAAACAAAAAATGGATATAGGCTCAAAGGGGGTTAACGAAGGATATAATTATTCGGGATGGCTAGAAAGGCTCGGGGTTAATTACAAACAACGTGTCTCAGTGTGTGTATCATGCAGTGACAGTCCCAGAGAGTCTACACAAATTTAGAGTGATAAAGACAAACCTGAATGACGCTCATGATGATCAATGTGTTTGGATTTTTATGAATCACTTGGTTTGGTTCAGCTTATGCAGGATCCACAATGCTCATTAATTTGGTGCGATTTCTTTCTTACTTTGGAATGTGCAGGATACTTGTGTCTGTTAAGCTGTTCACGTTGCGTCCGATCTTTATTCAGCAGTGTCACTTTCTGGGGAGATCCTTCACAACAAGCCATAGTGAGTGGTGTGATCCTTTCATTCACTCTCAATCGTGATCATTACTTTTTCTAACCTGTCAACACAAACTTGACACACTTGCAACATAATGTACCTTCAACAGATAACTTAAATCTAGACTACAAAAGTAAAAAGTAAAAATAACACAATAATCAAATACTAATAAAAGACATAAAATCTCCCCTACACTTGAACTCAACATTGTCCACAATGTTTTTGAACAAGCGCAGAGGAGGGTACTCACAAGGTCCTACTGAGGAGGAGGTTGTGGGAAATGCAACATCCATTGTCGCATCATGCTGCTCATCTCATCCAACATCGCTCCCTGACGGGCTTGCTCGATGCCTTGCCGTTGCTGTTCAGTCCTCAAGTCACCTATCTCGGTCTGTACCCAGCTCCATTGGTCAGTTGACCAAGATGATGAACCCGCCGCCTGCTGGGTGGGTTCCTGATGCTGTGGGACAAACTGCTCAGGAGGTGCTTGAGGATCTTCTTCTATTTTCGTTTCTTCTGCCTGGTCATCCACAAAATGCTCACTTGTAGTAAAATGGTCAGTTTCGTGGCCTTCATCCGCATCGGGATCGACACTCACATACAACCAATTATCACAGTCAGTAATAGCAACTCTGTCCGAATCCGGCAGAGCGATGATAAACCTCTTATGGATGAGTACAAAATAGTAAGTAGGGGCAACAACAATCATACTTTGGGAAATTAGAGCAGACATGTCAATTTTTGTGTTACCTGCAATTGGCGTGTCCTCGAGTAAAACAACTTGATACCCAAAATGCAATGCAATTTGGGTGATCATTCCCCCTACGGATATGCCTCCAGAGTTAGCTCGGCCGACTCTGCCCAGGTAATCTGCTGCAAAGGCAGCTACATTGATGGTCTTGGTTTGAGCCATCGAGTACATAAAGAATAGCTCTCTATGAGTAGCTACCCTAGTGTTATCGCCTCTTCCGAACAGGGTATAGGCTAAACCTTTTTGGGCGTACCTGAAACATGGATTCTGGATGCCCGAGGCTTTGGCACCTTTGGAGGAGTAATCCGTCCTCCCAGTTATGGAGATCCATAAATCCTTAGGTGAGAACCAGTCTGGGACCGCTCCAGGTCCGTTCAGAGGGAGTCGGAGTATTGCAGCTAACTCCTCAACAGACAATTCATGATAATTGTTAAACAACTGGAAACGTAAGGTGCCGAAATAATACCTGGTTGTGTCAATCCACCGCTTTTCCAGCTGAAACTCCAACGTGCAGAGGAACTCGAGAGTAATGCGCTCGTAGGTCGACGCTTCCAAACTCATAAACTCGAGCATTCCCAAAACATGGAACATTCGGTCTACCTAAATTTTCAGCCCTAGAGCGTTTAGAGTATGCTCACACATATACCTTGTCGGCGTGAGTTTGCGCTTCCGGTGAATTTGGTAACGTCGTTCTTGTTCCGGATTGTCAAACACGATGTTGTGTAGATTAGGATTCCGGCTCGGGCGCTTCAGTGACTTCGCCATCTCTGCAAATTGTTGCTTTCCGGTGAGGATTCTCCGCGGGGGCATTTTGGACCTGCAAAAAATAGAAAGATTTTGAAACTTCGAGTTAGGAAAATCTGAAACAGTGGTTAGGACCGGGACGTCGAGTGGAGTAATATTTGTGAAGGGTGTTTTGGCGATAGGTGAGTGGAAATTAGGGTTATGGAAGGTTTTGTGTGGTGAGGTTAGTGAGGTTTAATGGAAGTTGTAAGAGTGTGAGAGAAGAAGATGAAAAATGATGAGAGAGAGTAATGATGTGTGGAGTGAAAATCAGATAATGATGGGGTAATTGGGGAAAAGGTGTGGTTAAGAGTGGATTAAGTGGGTGAGACCCACGAAAAATCAAAAATTTCAAAAAAAATTCAAAAAATCTGCCTGCCTGACACAGCCGTGTCAGGCTACTGTTTTACCACGTTCCAAAAAAATATCTTACAGTGCTCCTGACACGGGCCGTGTCAGGCCACTATTTACAAGTAAAAAAAAAATCTTTTTTCTTACAGTGCTCCTGACACGGCCCGTGTCAGCTGACACGGGTGACCGTATCAGCCACTGTTTTCCAAAATCCTCCATACATTTTTCCTCTCCTGACACGGCCCGTGTCAGCTGACACGGGTGGCCGTGTCAGGCTGTCCTTTTGGCCGTTTTTTTGGTTTTCTTATCAGGTCAACCGCTGGTTCCTCTGATTCCTCCTTGTAGAGCTCCTGTATACCTACAGACACACACAACTGATTAAAAATAAAAAGCGTGGGTTACCTCCCACAAAGCGCTTCGTTTAACGTCGCATGGCTCGACGGTTCTCCATCTGCTCAGGTGAGACGGATTTTTTCTATAGGACCACCCTCCTGGTCTTGTATGTAAGGTTTAACTCTCTGCCCATTCACCTTGAACGTGTCTCCGTTCGCTGGATTTCTTAGTTCAACGGCTTCATGCGCAAATACTTTTTGTAACTCAAAGGGTCCTGACCATCAGGACCTTAGTTTCCTTGGGAAGAGTTTCAACCTTGAGTTGAATAATAACACCAGTTGTCCTTCCTGAAGGTCTTTCTTCTGAATGCGCCTATCATGCCAGGTTTTAGTTTGCTCTCTGTATTTCTTGGCATTCTCATACGCTCGATTCCTGAACTCTTCCAGCTCTTGTAATTGGAGGATCCGAGATTTACCCGCTTTGGCAAGATCATATTTGAGGAATTTGGTAGCCCAAAATGCCCTATGCTCAAGTTTGAGTGATAGGTGACAAGCTTTACCATAGACTAACTGATACGGGGACATACCTATTGGTGTTTTGAACGCTGTTCGGTATGCCCAGAGTGCGTCATCGAGCTTGATTGACCAATCCTTTCTTGAGGCACTGACAGTTTTTTCTAGGATTTGCTTGATCTGCCGATTGGATACCTCAACCTGTCCACTGGTCTGGGGGTGGTATGGAGTGGTGATTCTATGCTTGACATTGTATTTCCGCAGTAGGTTTTCCATCAATTTATTTAGGAACCCCAAACCGTGCGAAGATACAATTCTTGAGGAAATTGATTACCACCTTTGCATCATTCGTGGGCAATGCAACTGCTTCCACCCATTTTGACACATAGTCAACCGCAACCAGAATGTATTGCTTTCCAAAGGAAGGTGGGAAGGGTCCCATAAAATCTATCCCCCATACATCAAACAGTTCGACTTCTAACATGGCATTCTGAGGCATCTGATTTCTTTTGGATATGTTGCATGTTCTTTGACATCTGTCGCACTCTTTTACCACTGCCTGTGCATCTTTGAACAGTGTAGGCCAGTATAATCCAGACTGGAGGACTTTGGCTGCGGTTCTGTCTCCGCTAAAATGTCCTCCATATTCTGAGTTATGACAGGCTTTTAAAATGTCCCTCTACTCTTCCTCTGGAACACATCTCCTGACTAAGCCATCTAATCCTTTTTTGTAAAGGAATGGATCGTCCCATACATAGAACCTGCAATCATGCAAAAAACAAAATCGTCTGTTAGAGTCAAAGTCATCAGGTATCAGTCCACCTACCACAAAGTTTGCGTAATCGGCGAACCATGGGATATGTGTAACGGCTAGAATACATTCGTCTGTGAACTCATCTCTGATGGGGTGCGTTTCTTCTGTTTCTTGGATCGGAGTCATCCGAGACAAGTGATCAGCAACAGTGTTTTCACTACCCTTTTTGTCTCTGATTTCCAGGTCGAATTCTTGTAGTAGGAGGATCCATCGCAACAGCCTAGGCTTGGATTCCTGTTTTGCAAAAAGATATTTCAAAGCAGCATGGTCAATATATACAGTTACCTTTGATCCCAGCAAATAGGATCTGAATTTGTCAAAAGCGTATACCACCGCCAGGAGTTCTTTTTCTGTGGTTGCATAGTTCATTTGAGTAGGGTTGAGTACATGGTTTGCATAATAGATCACATACAAGAGCTTCTCCTTGCATTGCCCTAGTACTGCCCCTATTGCGTTATCACTTGCATCACACATTATCTCAAAAGGAAGAGACCAATCTGGGGCAATAACTATGGGCGCTGACACTAGCTCCTTCTTCAAGGCCTCGAAGGCTTTCCTGCATTCTTTGTCAAATAAGAACGGGGTATCTTTTACCAGCAGACTAGTCAGCGGTTTGGAAATCTTGGAGAAATCTTTTATGAACCTGCGGTAGAAACCCGCATGTCCTAAGAAGCTTCGGATGCCTTTTTCATTCACCGGTGGTGGTAAATTTGCTATTACCTCCACTTTTGCTATATCCACTTCGATACCTTTGTTGGAGATCTTGTGTCCCAAGACTATTCCTTCCCGGACCATGAAGTGACATTTTTCCCAATTCAGGATCAAATTTGTTTGCTGGCATCTTTCTAACACAAGTGACAGGTTAGTCAAACAATTATCAAATGAAGAACCGAATACGAAAAAGTCATCCATAAATACTTCCATATGCTTTTCGAGCATGTCAACAAAAATAGAAGTCATACACCTTTGAAAGGTGGCCGGTGCGTTGCACAAGCCAAATGGCATTCTTCTATAAGCGAAAATACCATAGGGGCATGTGAATGCAGTCTTCTCTTGGTCTTCAGGGGCAACCGCAATCTGGTTATACCCCAAATAACCGTCTAGGAAACAATAGTAATCGTGTCCTGCTAACCTTTCCATCATTTGATCAATGAATGGTAACGGGAAGTGATCCTTTCTTGTTGCCATGTTTAGCCTTCTGTAATCAATGTACACTCTCCAACCTGTAACAGTGCGGGTTGGAATCAACGCATTCTTTTCATTCTTTATTACCATTGTGCCCCCTTTTTTCGGTACCACGTGGACTGGACATACCCAAGAGCTATCAGAGATAGGGTAGATTAGGCCCGCATCCAAGAGTTTTACAACCTCTTTGCGCACCACTTCTTTCATGGTTGGGTTAAGTCTTCGTTGTGGTTGCACTACTGGTTTATGGTCATCTTCCATTAAGATCTTGTGCATGAAAACAATAGGGCTTATACCTTTTAAGTCCTCAATTGCCCATCCGATTGTACCCTTGTATTTTTTTAGCACTTGAATGAGTTCTGCCTCTTGGACACTCTGTAGACTAGCATTAATGATGGTTGTACATTTTTCTTTAGTGTCTAGAAATACATACTTCAGATTTGTTGGTAACTGCTTCAGATTCACCCCTTTTTTTGGTTATTCAGTGACATTGGGTGGTGGTTGTAGCGGGGTATTCATTACCATTAGAGATATTGACTAAATCCAAGGTAAATCATACAAAGTCGAGTCACCACCGCACTTCTATTTATCCAAAGGAATGGTTAGAAAGCGAACAAAAACCTAATAGTTTTAACAAAAAAACTAGTAAAAGAAACAAAGATCTGGGTAAGGGGGTTAGTTATGCAATGGGAAGGTGTTAGGCACCCAAAACATCCTAGGTACTCCTAGGGAGCCCTTTTCATACTTGTTGCAAAGGTTGTTGTTTTTGTGAAAATTGGTTTGTGCAAACATGATTGAAGAGATGAGAGGAGAATGTACAAGTTATTTACATTTTGTGTTTGGATGAATAAACCCATTGCCTACGTACCATCTTATAAAAAGATTAGGATCAAAACCTCGTAGTTCGGGATAAAAATCTCAAAACAAGTTGGTGAATTGATTGGTCCAAAAGCCTTAAGGTCTTTTGTTATCAAAGGGAGAAAACTCAACCAAACCACAAATTCACCATGTGAGGATAGCTTCAACATGCTAGTGAGGGGTTAACCCTATAATAAGCATGGAAGACTCATTGTCCATCACTAAGGATATAGGTGAGTATTACATCTACCACAAGGATAACTCAAACCTAATAGCTAAAGGTTATGAAAAATTTGGTTAAGAAGAGTGGCCATTGGAACCACGAAAGGCATTTGAATGGGTTACATTTACCAATTAGAAGTATGTACAAAAATGGTCAAAGTTGACTTAAGGATTCAATTCAAAATAAGTATTGTAAAAGGAAAGTTTGAAAATCAAAAGCATAAGGCTTAGGTTTCTAATGTTTGAAAACAATGGTTAAATGTTTGCACAAAAAGTTTTGGCTTGGGTTAGAGTGGAGGGAAGAAGAAGAAGGGCTAAGTCCTAAGTAAAACAAAAAGAGAAGGGATGAAGAATCAAAACCACACAAGGAGTTCCTCTCTTAAGATCATATTGATGATCCAAGTAGCTCCCATCCTTTGGAATAAGCAACCACAAAGCATAAGCAATCAAACAAATCTCATAAGAGATCCTCAATGTATCTTGTGTCTTTCACTTTGGATGAACATGGTAATGGTCCTTCAATTGAGCTCATAGCATCCCTAGCACAAAAGCACACACATCAAAAGTTCCATGAAGTAAAACAAGAATGGACAAGAGTGAGTTTAGGGATTTGGTCCTTCTAATCCATCTTCACCATTAAGATCCTTTTACTCCAATTTTGCATAAGGAAGGTCCTAGAATCTAAGTCCAATTCTCCATTTCTTTTCATAGGGAAAGTCCTAGAAACTAAGTCCATTTCTTTGCATTTGGTCCACAACAATCAAAACAAAAACACAAGCACAATAATATATACACAATTATGTGCTCAAGTGAGCAAAAGGCAAATGACATTAACATAAACATGTGCTCAAGTGAGCAAAGAGAAAAACAAATGGATAATATGTGCAAGAATAGTAAATTGCATAAAAGTAAATTGCATAAAGTAAAGGTTAATTGTCAATAGTTAGTGTGCCATAAGGCAAATTTAGCGCTATGTTAAGCAATCGTAATTGGACTAATGTAGAAGTCACAACTATCTGAGGCCGGTCAATAATAATGTAGGCAACAACACAAGTTAGAAGTCTTGATTAGAGAACCAAGTTCCAACAACTTGCCATGCCAAAAAGAAGAAGAGAATTGATCTTGTATTGGTTTAAGCCTTTTGCATGATTTAGAAGACAACCTATCCTTAATGCAAATCCATTCACTTGATCAATTGATCAAGATGAATTAGATTTGAATCAAGGAAGATTAAGTCTCCCTAATCATTGCTAACTTATCAACCTTCAACTCATTGATCAAGAAGAAAAGAAGAAGATGAAGAAGAAGATGGATAAGAGAAAATGGAAACGGAAAAATTAAAATGCATTAAATGAAATACAATGTACCAATCCTCATATGTTGACCAATAACATTGAAAGTCAAGGTCAAACAATCAAAAACAGAAGTGAGATGAAGATTGGAAGTCAAGAAATGAATAAACTATTTTTGGCATTTTTTAATATTTAAAATAAACTTGAATTAAAAATAAATGGAAAGGTCAAACTTCAAAATCACTTCAAATCAACCTTGAAAGGTCCAAGTGATTTATCCTAAGTTCAACAAGGTCAAACAAAGTTTGACAAAAAATTTCAGCATTTTTAAAAGTCAGAAACTATTTTAAATCAATTAAAAATGAATAAAAATAACCTAATTGAACTAAAATCTCAAATAAATCTCAAATCAATTAAAAAATTGATGAGAATATTTTTCATAGATCTATCATCATTCAAATAGGTTAGGAAAATATTTTTGTATTTTTTGAATATCAAAAATTATTTAAAATGAATTAAAAATATCCAGAAAAGAGAAAATTCACAAAAAATATCAAATGAAAAAATAAAATATTAAAAATCAGAAATAGAAACTAGAATTTATTTGGGAAATAATGCAATTGGTCCCATAATTTTTGGATTAAAAATGAAAGAGATATTGATTTTTGAAAATAATTGGAATTAAAGAAATTAAAACCAGAAAATAAAAATGCAAAAAAAAGGAGGAGCGTTAGATCTGAGCTCATTAATTGAGTTGGCAGATCACACGCTCTAGAGATGCGCTACCACCATGCACCCTAGTCAACTGGTCCGCACGCAGCATTAAAACAAGTCATAACATGGAACGGTCCAGATTAGATCTGGAAACAAGATCGTGTGGCCAGGAATGAATCTGGAGATGATGAAGCCACCGGAGCCACCGTCTTCTCCGGTGAGCTTGGATTTTCCGGCCAAAATACAGAAATCCAACCCTTAACAAAATCATGCGATCTATACATCATTAGAAAGCTGGGATGATGTACATCATCCCTATACCATCCATTTTCATTCTAGATCTCCATAGTGTGAGAAATCTGAAGTTGAAACATCTGGTGTTCATCATGAACTCAATGGATTTCAAAAATTGAATGCATAAACATGATGCCTCTGTTGAGAGGACTTCATCCAACACAAAATCTAAGCCAAAAGGTCAATGGATTAGGAGAATCGAAGAAAATACCAGTTGGAGTGTAAGCTTGAGTTCTGGTAATTTGAACACGATGCCTTGCTTGCTTTGCTAAAACAGAAGTTCAATGAGGTAAATGATGAAGGTTTAGAAGCATAAGATCTAAGAATTCAACCAAATGAAGTTGAATTTTAGATCTGAAAATTTTTTAGAAAATGAACTTACTTCTTTAGTGATGGCTATGGAAAGAATTCTGCAGCATTTCAGGTTGAATTAGGCGTGTGAAATGAGTGGAATGAAGTCTCTATTTATAGAGGAAATGGCAAGGAGAGTGTGAAGTGATCCGTGTGCATGGCATGTGAAGCTTCATTGCATGGGCTTGCATGATCATGCACAAATCCCAAAAACAATGCCAAATGAATTCTGAGCACTAGCCAAGTGAAATTGGACGTGTGATCTGCAAGGGAATTGCTTATGCACCAAGTTTTCAAGTGAATTTCTCATTTGTACCTAAACATTCATCTCTTCGAAAATACCATTTAGCAAATCCAAACATAGGCTTGTGGGTAATGGTTGGAAAGATCTTTATATAAGGAACAAATGTTATATTGGACAAAAACTCATTTGAGGTGTGGAAATTTATGAAATTTGAGTTTAAAGTGTGATGTGCAAAACATGTCAAGGCAAGGTTTCTAAAATTGGCCAATTTTCAAGCCCCTCTGTTTTGATGATGGAAGCCTCAAATGGAAAAACCTACAACATAAAAGTTGTAGATATTTTCAAGTCAATCAAAATGGACTTAAAGTTTGCATCATTTGGATTTTTGATGAAAGAGGTATGGGCACTTGAAGTTGGACTTTTTTGCTTTTCAATGCATTTGGTCAAAAAGGACCTATAATGTCTTGCATTATCACATGTATTTCCTTTGAGATTTCGAAATTTTGTTCAACATAACATTTGAAGTAGACATCTTAATCTTTCCAATGCATTTGATTCCACCTCAAAATCATAAAAAATGAATGAGTTATGTCCTTGGGAAGTTGACCCACAATTAGGGTTTCAGTCAAAATGACCTATAATGTATTGGAATGGCAGATGGTTTTCCAAGCTTCAAATAAATTTTTGATGAACATGATTCATATTGTCCTTAAGAACATTTTTTATTTTGGAACCATCTCCATTTGACCAACACATAAAAAGTTAGGTCTCAGTGCATTTCAAAATAGTCAGATGAATTGACTAATCAACTTCTCAAGTCCATGCCTCATATCTTGATGAATTGATGATTGAGGACACTCAAATAAGTTCATATATGCATGAAATGATGAATTAAATAACTTCCCTTGATTGTATTTGATCATGAGCTGAGGTGGCTTCAGGAGCAAGGCATTGTGGTGCACAGATGAATTAGGGTTTCCTTGAGGAACAAGACCTCAAACCCTTTGACTTGCTTTGATCAAAATGATGAATTGAGGTACTAGGGAGGCATATTTGATGAGTGAGAGCTTTGGGAACCATTACCATGCTTGCTATCATCTCCTCTTGACCATGTCTCTATACCAATGATCTTCTTGAGGCTCTTGACCTGGTGATTGCTTGAGCTACAAACAAAAGATGTTGGTGACATATTTTTGTGCTTTTGGTTAATAAACAAAAAATGAGAAAAGCAATGATATACAATTCAAGCATGATTGGTGATCACAAACCACTCGTAAGAGGTCCCACCCAAAGGCAAAGGGAACCAAGATGCTAATGATCCTTGAGGCAATGCAAATGCAATGTTATGATGCCATGAGGGATTTTAGGGACAAAATTGGGGTCTTACAGATGCCCCTATTTAAGTTCGTTCTAGCCGGAGAGGTGAAGGTTAAAATCTTCGTCTCGACGAGATAGAATGGGCTTAAATAATAGCAAAGAGACGAATTTTGGTCCCAAAGAGACCTCATGATGCAGATGTATGTATGCAAATGGTACAAACTCTGTGGGGATATGTGTCCGCAAAGAAAAAAACGAAATCCGGAGAAATCGATAATCCATAGGAGTAATACACTCACTAGGGAGATAGAGACTCTGGGGGAGTAAAAGGTGAAGATGCGTGAGCAGGTCACGACTCAAAACTTGGGGAACGGAATTCCAAAGGGAGTAAATCCAATAAAAAGACTCGATCTGACTCGAAGGTGCATGTGTTGGGGAATATGCCAACACAACAACACTATCCACAATGGATACTTCAGATACAAATCCGGACTCAGGTGAGGATAATCCACTGAGGGACCTCACTGGGAAAGCAACGGGATGAGGTATTATCGGTTACTGGGTAATAAGCTCAAAGAGACGTGTGATCTGAACACCGGTATAAGGGTGGGAGAACAACATGCCCGGGAAGAATGAATATCTAAGACCGGTATAAGAGTGAGAGATATCAATCAACCAAATCATCTGAGGAATACCTAAAAGGTATATCTCAACTCAGGAAAATTTGACTCCACAGGGGACAAAAGTCATAATAGGGAGCAGAAGGAAGGAACACCAAGGATGCTAGTTACTGGGCATATAATAGGTGACCAACCAAAACGTGAATTAGGGAATATTCCTAAAACACTCATCATCCAAAAAGAGGGCAAAAAGCAAACTCGATTAAGGGATGGACATTCGATTCCAAAACAGGGATGCGAATCTTACTCAACTAGGGAATGTCGCATCCGCGAAAAACAACCGGCGGGCTAAAACAAAACAAACAGAGTCGCCACCGTGCGTTATTTATCCCAAAAGAGGGAAAGGAAACGCTCGAAGTAAACCTGGAAAAGACATGGTCTCGCGACCAAAGAGAGATGGGATCGGGAGTCGGTTACGCAAGGGGAAGGTATTAGCACCCCTCACGTCCGTCGTACTCGACGGGATCCACGCTCAAAAGAAATAGGATAAGGTTGCTAAAACAAACATTGCTCACAAACATCACACACACACACACACTGGAAACAACACAGATGAGAGAAGAGGGGAAAGGGCTCGCTAGGACATCGCATCCTATGCCTACGTATCTCATCTGGAATGAGAATCAGAGCTACCGTAGTTCGGCTCACGCACGCCGAAACAAAACACACTCAAACAGGCAAACATGGAAACCGAATGCCAATCGCTGGACTTACATCAGACTCCGAACCAAACAAACCCACACTGGAAACCGAATGCCAATCGCTGGACTTACGTCGGACTCCACACACACGACGATAGGATACGGAATGCCAATCGTTGGGCTTACATCCATCTCCTGACACACGCAAGAAGGGTTACAAACAAACAACAAGTTACTAAGGAGTCTGGCACTCGAGCCTAGCAACTGTCAAGCAAACACACACAAAAAGAAAAAGGGTGAAAAAACAAAAAGGGTGCCCGGAGAGATCTCGTACGAACAAAGTGGGCTCACACAAGGGTTAGGCTGTGAAACACAAGCCAACTGGAATCGGGTGTAGTTAGCTCTTAACCCTAACATTGAGAGTTAGGGTGAAGCAGATGAAATGAAAATGAGGGGTGTGCCTCATAGCTCTTATCCCTGGCCTGGGAGAGCATTGAATGATAGAGGGTGTGGGAGTTCTGAAAGTTGGAACTCTTCTATCCACATGTGACTGACTCAACAATGATCTTGGGTTAATATCCACAATGCATCAACATGTAATGTGAGCAAAGGGATGACACACTGAATAGTAGGAGATGGACTACACATCTCTTTTATCTACCAATTGCCTCATCAGAGGACTTTTCCTGCTTGGCACAAAAATAAACAAACACAAGCATTGCCTCTTAAGGAGGACTTCAGACAGGTGCCTGCCCAAGTAACAGGACAGGTCTTCCAGACTACATGAAGTCAGAGAAATTATACCTCAAATGGTTAAGCAACCAAGCAACAACAAAAGCAAGTTCAAAAGAACTTAAGCAACTAATGTACCTGAAAACAATCTAACACAGTCAGTATACAACTCAAAAAGTCAAACAGACAGTTACAAGTCAACAGTCAATTGTACACAGTCAAACAAGCAAGCAAGCAATGAGTGCAAAGCACAAGCTCAACTCAAATGAGCTACAAGCAACCTACAAAACAAGTCAAAATTAGTCAAGATAAACAAATAATCAACTCAAGCAATGTGAATCAATTCGCTCATAGCCATATGCTTCTTAACCTGCAAACCAAGCTCAAACATGAGAAGCAAACCACTAGGACAAGGCCTAGGGTCAAAAAGGGAGAAATAATTCAAAACAGAATATGAAAATTGACATAAATCAAGTTCAATCAAATTAGAACATCATCCAAGTGGTCTCATATCAATAGCATCAACCAATTTCATTTCACAAGTCAAATATGGTAAAGCATGCAAGTGGAAAGCTCATTGAAGCAACCAGAATGAACCAATCCACATTAACTCAAAAATGATTCAATAAATCCCAAGAAAAATCATGGCTAAACAGCACACACAATATGATCAACACACCAAAAATCAAAGCATTTGGACAAGTTTAAGCATGGCAAATAAATTTCATAAGGCAAGGCAAGGCAAACAAGCTCAAATAGGACCACAATTGGTACATCAACTTCACACAAGCCTAAAACAGAATCCAAACATGATAAATGCATCCAATCAAAGCCAAGATAAACTTCAAAGTGTCTAGAATCAATGTGCAAAATTTCAAATCCATATGATAAACATCAAGCATTTCACAAATCATCTAAGTTCATGACTATCAAAAGTCCAAACATGACCAACCAGCAAAGAAAATCTCAAACAAATTGGAAATGCATCCAAAAATTCCACAAAATTTCATGAGTAATCCTAACAACCAGAAGTAGCATCATGCAAAAAAATCAAATCAATTGGCATTTAATTGGCATGGCAAATAAAATCCACAAGTCAAGCAAGCAAAGGTGTGACACACATTGTCACACCTTCATTAACCAGATCATAACTCATCAACCAGAAATGAGAAAAATGCAAACTCTATACCAAAATGTCAATTAGGATGTCTAGTTTAAGCACACAAAATTTCAAGAGTGTTGGATAAAATCCCATCATTTCATGAAGGATATGGCAAAGTAGGTCCAAATTGGATACACATGAACAAACCCTAGGCAAAAATAAAATCCATACGTGCACAATTTCTGGAAAAATCATCAAAAAATAGTAGACATCATAAGGAAGAAAGTGCAAAAAATCCCATCTCATTTGGATCATTAATCATTGACTTATGAATTTTTGAAATGGAGAAAAAATAAAAAAACATGTGAACAAGGCATGTGTGAATGGATAGCATAATCATGGAAAAATGCAAAAGGCTCATTTGAAAATGTTCAGAGTGGGGAATCGAACCACACATCCTTTTGAATGTGGCGCGCTTAAGTGAAACTCTGCGTTTCACTTAAGTCTACGTGGAAATGCAATTGAATCCTGGCCAACCAAATAGCCACGCTGGCTCCATGCAGCCAATACATGAGTGCTAACACCAAAAAACATGCAGAAACACGCTAATGAAGATCAAACAACCTTCTGGAATTGAAAACCTAAGAAACTCATGCGCGTTCATCATCAATTTCCAGGTCAAGAACATTTTGGCACAGAAATTCACAAAAGTTATATCAATGGTTTCATCTTTCAGTGTACAACAACATGCTACGCTTGGATTAACCTAATTCTCATTATATCACAAGATTCGATCAAAAGAAAGTTCATGCTTCAAACTTAGATTTGACATAACTCATTCATTACTCAACGAAATTCCAAGATCTAAAGCTCAATGTGACCTATGTTCAAAGATCTACCACATGCATATCCTAATTTCAAGAATCTCGAGACTCGAATCCTGACCTTAATTGAAGTGCAGAAGTGGAATCGTGACTTTCAAGCCTTGCAAGGTCCAAACAGATGCTTCTTTGCTCTTGGATGAGTGAATGGATGAAGGTTTGGAGGTTTATCTTGCACGATCTAGCTGGAAAATCAAACTGCCATGGATGGAGGTAGCTTGCAACAGTCCTCAATCAGCTCGAAAATCCTTGCAATCTTGCTTCAAACACACTCAATTATGCTTATGGATGAGTGATTGATCAAGAACCAAGCAATGTTTGTGAAGAAAATTGGAGAAAAGTTGAGAGGAAAAAATGTGAAGTTTTTGGATCTAGATCTAGATTTCAGAATTCTGTTATGCTAACCACATTTTCTGTTATGATTATGTTTATATAGGGTTTCCTAATGATGTTGTTAATCAGGATTAGGCAAATGCACATGAATTAGTGAAGTTGAAGTGTTATGTGCAAATTAGCCAATTCACCCTACATGCATGAAAACAATGGAATAATGCAAGTTTTCTGAGTTAAATTCAATTGAAATATGGTTTGGAGGCAAATGCAAGTGGTAGCAAGTGAAACCAATGCATAGTTTTTGAATTGTAATTTTCCCTCCAAAATTCAAATGGAAATTCAAATTTTTTTATGATCAAAATGCATGATATGTGATGCATGTTTTGGATAGCACATGACAAGAGAAGAATGTTGCAAAAAGAACCACTCCATTTGGCCTTTTGGTTCAAAAGTTATGCACTTGTGAAGTTCAAATTCATTTGACCAAGATTTGACCATATCTTCTCAACCACACATGAGAAATTCATGTTCTTGGACTTTTTGGAAAGGTGAGAGCAAGATCTTCAACTTTCATGTTGGACAAAATTTCATTTGAAGCATTTTTGATCATGTAGTCTTGAGGAGAAAACCTTTCCATTTTTGGCAATTTTGAATTACAAGTCACTTTCTATTTTTGGAAAGTTTTCATCTGACTTTATTTTCTTCAATGTTGATGTTTGAAATGTTAAATGAGACTTGTTGGAACATGAATGAAGTATTTCTAACCCTCTCCCACCTCCAAATCCATCAGTTGACTTTTGGTTGACTTTTTCAGTTGATAGATGAATTTCAGCTTGACTGTTGAGCTTGAGCCTCAATCTCCTGATGAAATGGCTCCAAGAATGAAACCCTAGCTTCCACAAGATCATTAAAACCATATGAAGATCCCTCTCTCCATGAAAACCTCATCTCCTTGACAAGCCCTGATTGGCACAATACAGATGATTAGGGTTGACCAGAGGTCAAAACCCTAATCCCAAGAAAAATGATTAAGCACAATGAACCTCTTGGTGATTATAAGACCATGATGATGATGATGTATCATTTCAACCAAGATGATGTCCACCCTCCTTGAGGAACCAAGAAACCCTAATTTGAAGCACAAACCCTCAGATGATTAGTGATCAATTCTTGAGATCCTCAGGCTTGAATCTTTTGACCTCTTGATCTTCTGATCAAGACCTAGAAGGATGACTTGCTCAATGTTGTTACATGATATGCAAATATGCAATGACTAATGACCTAAAAGATGAAATGCAATATGCAAAGCTAGTCCCAAGAGAGGAGGGCAAATTTTGAGATGTTACAGTTGCCCCTATTCAATCCACTATGAACCTGTCGATATGAATAGCCTCGGCTTTCAGATGATCAGGGTGAAGAGTGATTGAATACCAAGAACAGACGAACAATTTGCACTCTGATGGGAAAATAATTAATGTTGCCTGTCAGAATCGGCAAAGAAGCAATCTTGAAAGAAGAATCCGTCGGGTACGGAGACAGTCGGCCTGAATACCGAACAGAAATATGTCTGGATACCAAAATAAATGGTAACACAAAGATAACCATGGCCTGAATGCCGCACGTCAGTCTGAATACTGAACATCAGAATATGAGAGTACTGACATCGGCCTGAATACCGAGAGATTGGTCTGAATACCCAACAACTGGCCTGAATGCCACTTCGGTCTGAACACCACTTCGGTCTGAACACCAGAAGATTGGCCTGAGTGCCACAAGCTGCATCGATCTGAACTTAGGAAGCTTCTTCGATCTGAACATCGGAAACTTGGTCTGAATACCCACCTCGGTCTGAGCACCGGAAGACTGGCCTGAACGCCACTTTGGTCTGAACACCACCTCGGTCTGAATACCGAAAACTGGTCTGAATACCATAAGTACTTCAACCTGACTGTTGGAAACTTCTTCGATCTGAAAATCGGAAACTGGCCTGAGTGCCGCAAGTACTTCAACCTGATCGTTGGAAACTTCTTCGGTCTGAAAATCGGAAACTGGCCTGAGTGCCGCAAGTACTTCAACCTGATCGTTGGAAACTTCTTCGATCTGAAAATCGGAAACTGGTCTGGTTACCACCTCGGTCTAATTACCGGAAAACTAGTCATGCCGGTCAGCATCGGCAGAGATAAGGAACAGTGATACATGAGACGGCACGCGTGCCAACGACCCATGATGGGGATGCCAAGCCATGATACTTCGCGCTTAGCTGGGGATTATTCTTTCTCTTTACTTTTCTTTTTGAACCCCGAAACTTCTCTGATTATCATTTCCATCTCCGCCTGACAGAAACCCTTCCTCCAATATCGCACTACTGGGGAATTACTTTTGACTAAAATCACGATGCCAAAACTCCTCGGAGTACATCATCACCTTCGGGCGAAACCACCTCTCAAACAGTAACCACGGCTTAAGACTAGCTTATGCTTGCAATAATGATGCATGATTGATTTTTCAGCGTAATGCTCCATAATCATGGAAATGCTACGCGATTTATTATACAATATGCTATGCTTATTCTACATGATGAATGTATAGAAAGTATCCCCCTCAAGGGACTCCTCTAGGGAGCTCGAGGCACTCTGCTGAGGAACTCGCCAACACTCCTATCTCCACCCTGTTGGGGAAGAGCACTGCTGTTGGGAAAAGGCAACCCTTGCCGGGGAAAACCTCCTCTGTACCCGACCTGCCTGGGGACATCACTGGGGAATAAACCACCAACATACTCTGTGGGGAAACAACAGTCTCTGACTTGCTGGGGAATATCAATCCCGACTCTGCTTGGAGAAACCACCACCAACAGATACCTCCACTGGAAATAGCAACCTTCAGGCCTGGCTGCTGAGGAAACACCAAACTCAAATCCGCTGGGGAGATAACCATCCCGACACTGCTAGGGAAAACACAGACCTCGAATCTGCTGAGGGGGTAACAATCCCCACTCTGCTTGGGGAATCCAGGAAAGTCGGGTACTGAACACCCGTCGACTCGTCGAACCATGGTATTCACCGTCCAAATCCAATGTCAACTTTCCAATTTTGAGAACTCCCAGACTCGTCTGGACTTTTCTGATTCATCACCTTGTATTCTCGACTGCTCCGTCATCCACGGAGAGCGAACTCCTGTGATTCATATAGACTTTTTAATCTTCAGACTTTGAAGAGTCTTCTTGATTAATTCACAAGGATCGTCGTACGTCTCTCGCCGTCTTTTCACCATCCTCCATTCACTCGTCCCTGATTGGACTCCGTGGGGATTCTTTTGTCAAAAAGGCTTCACATCACAACCTGCAAGTGAGTGAAAATATCTAACAGCCCCCTGCAAAAAAGATCGTTAGATAAAAACGTGCCCCAGGCGTGTCAAGATTTCAACACTTGAGTCACTCAACCTTCCGAATAAGATTTCAAATTTTCAATCTTATAAACATGCATTGGAAGGGACCTGTATGTCTTAAAATGAAAAGATTCTTTATCACAAACAATTGGATGTTTTTGCAATCAAAGCGGTAATGAAAACAAAAACAAAATTATTTGACTGAATATGCATTTTATTGATTGAAAAAGTGCGGCTCAAACTAAGCAATACAAAGGAAGCAATTCCTGAAAAGAGGTAATTGCACACAAAAGGAAAAATCTATCCTAATGGCAATGTGAAACCGTGATCTCATCGAGTTCCAACTCGGTTACACCCCATATGTCCTCAGACTCTCCGTGCTTTCTGCCTTCTGAACAAGATGATTCCGACTGATCCCTGTCAGGGACTATCCATGTCATATCCAAAGTACAAACGATCATGCCAGACGCAGTTGTTCGTTTCAATCCCTATTTTACCTGGACCGCCCTTTCGGGTTTTCAGTCCACCGGGATACCCTTTTTTGCCCAAGCCGCCTTTTCAGGTTTTCGACTTGCCGGGTGTACATTTTTTCATTTTTATCCCTAATTTTTGCCCGAACCTTTTTCATTTTCATCATTTTTTTTGGTTCGCCGGGATGCCCATTTTTGCCTGGACTTTTTTATTCTTTTCGTCCAGCGGGTCTCTTTATACGAAGTATTTTTTAACTGCGTCTGCATTCACAGGGGATGGAAAATCCTCGCCATCCATGGTCGTTAACAACAAGGCTCCGCCAGAGAAGACCTTCTTGACCACGAATGGACCTTCATAATTGGGTGTCCATTTGCCCCTACGATCGTTTTTAGGAGGAAGGATCCTCTTCAGCACCATATCGCCCACATGATACACACGAGGTCGCACCTTTCGGTCAAAAGCACGCTTCATCCGCTGCTGGTACAACTGCCCATGACAGATGGCCGCCAGCCTCTTTTCCTCAATCAGGCTCAACTCTTCGTACCGGGTCCTTACCCATTCAGCCTCTTGCAATTTCACGTCCATCAGGACTCTCAAAGAGGGAATTTGAACCTCAACCGGTAGGACCGCTTCCATTCCATACACCAACGAGAAAGGCGTTGCCCTAGTAGATGTACGCACCGACGTTCGATACCCATGCAATGCAAATGGCAACATCTCATGCCAGTCTTTATAAGTCACAACCATTTTCTGCACAATCTTCTTAATATTCTTATTGGCTGCCTCAACCGCCCCATTCATCTTCGGACGATAAGGAGAAGAGTTGTGATGTTCGATCTTGAATTCCCGGCACAGTTCTGCCATCATCTTGTTGTTCAAATTAGAACCATTATCAGTAATGATTCTTTCGGGAACCCCATATCTATAAATGATGTCTCTCTTGAGAAACCTGGCAACGACCTGCTTCGTCACGTTCGTATAAGAGGCTGCTTCTACCCACTTGGTGAAGTAATCAATAGCCACCAATATGAACCGATGCCCATTCGAAGCCGTAGGCTCTATCTTCCCAATCATATCAATGCCCCACATAGCAAACGGCCATGGAGACGACATCAAACTCAACGGATTCGGAGGCACGTGCACCTTGTCAGCATAAATCTGGCATTTATGACATTTCCGCACGAAATTGAAACACTGGGCCTCCATTGTCATCCAATAATAACCTGCCCTCAGCAGCTTCTTCACCATTGCATTCCCACTGGCATGGGTACCGAACGATCCTTCGTGAACCTCTTTCATTAATTGGCTTGCTTCTTTGTCATCAACACATCTGAGCAAGACCCAATCAAAATTCCGCTTGTACAAAACCCCATCCTTGTTCAAATAGAACACCATGGCCAACCTCCGCAGAGTCTTCCGGTCCTTCTTAGATGCTCCCTCAGGATACTCTTGGGTCTCCAGATAGCGCTTGATATCGTAATACCACGGCTTTTCATCATCAGGCGCGGTATCAACAACAAACACATAAGCCAGTCTATCCAGACGTCCCACCTCAACACTGGGGAACTGATTCCACCACTGCACCTTAATCAAGGCAGCCAGAGTAGCCAAAGCATCTGCCAACGGATTCTCTTCTCTAGGCACATGATGCATTACCACCTTGGTGAAAAACGTCAACAATCTCCTCGTATAATCCCAGTATGGAACTAAATGAGACTAATGCGTATACCATTTTCCGTTAACCTGATTCACAACCAAAGCGGAATCTCCATATATAACAAGGTTTTTGATCCTCAAATCAATCGCCTCTTCAATCCCCAGGATACAAGCTTCGTACTCAGCCACGTTGTTGGTGCACTCAAATGTTAGCCTGGCAGCAAAAGGAATATGGGATCCTTTCGGCGTAACCAAAACAGCACCAACACCGCTACCATTCACGTTAACGACCCCATCAAACATCAGAATCCATTCGGATTCAGGGTCAGGCCCCTCCTCCGGGATTGGTTCCTCGCAATCTTTTGATTTGAGAAACATGATGTCCTCATCAGGGAATTCAAACTTCATCGGTTGATAATCCTCAATGGGTTGCTGAGCGAGGTAATCAGACAATACACTCCCCTTGATTGCTTTCTGAGAGGTATACTGAATATCATATTCGGTCAAAATCATTTGCCACCTCGCAACCCGTCCGGTCAATGCTGGCTTTTCAAAAATATACTTGATTGGATCCATCTTGGAAATCAACAAAGTGGTATGAACCAGCATATACTGCCTCAGTCGGCGAGCAGCCCAGGCCAAAGCACAGCAAGTTTTCTCGAGCAGTGAATATCTTGTTTCACAGTCGGTAAACTTTTTGCTAAGGTAATATATGGCATGCTCTTTTCGACCAGACTCGTCATGCTGCCCCAATACACACCCCATAGACCCCTCGAGGACCGTCAAGTACAGAATTAACGGTCGTCCCTCCACAAGAGGCATCAGAATCGGAGGCTCCTGCAAATACTCTTTTATCTTTTCAAATGCCGCTTGGCAATCATTATTCCACCTGACCGTTTGATCTTTTCTCAATAACTTGAATATAGGTTCGCACGTGGCTGTTAGATGAGATATGAACCGTGAAATGTAGTTCAATCTACCTAAGAAACCACGAACCTCCTTCTCTGTTCTCGGTTCAGGCATTTCTCTTATTGCTTTTACTTTAGCAGGATCAACCTCGATTCCTTTTTCACTCACAATGAACCCCAGTAATTTACCGGACCGCACTCCGAAAGTGCACTTGTTCGGATTCAACCTCAGTCTGAACTGTCTCAACCGGTCGAACAACTTGGCCAGATCTACCAAATGCCCCTCTTCTGTTTGGGACTTTGCTATCATGTCATCAACATAGCATTCAATTTCATGATGAATCAGATCATGAAACAAAGTCACCATGGCTCTTTGATAAGTAGCACCGGCGTTCTTGAGACCAAATGGCATTACCTTATAACAAAAAGTGCCCCACAGTGTGATGAACGTTGTTTTCTCCATATCATCTGGCGACATTTTGATTTGATTATAGCCAGAAAAACCATCCATGAAGGAAAACACCGAGAACTGAGTTGTATTATCTACCAACACATCAATGTGAGGTAATGGAAAATCATCCTTCGGGCTAGCTCTGTTCAGATCTCGATAGTCCACACACATTCTCACCTTCCCATCCTTCTTCGGGACTGGCACAATGTTTGCGACCCAAGGCGGATAATTAGTAACATCAAGGAAACCAGCATCCCACTGCTTCTGTACTTCCTCTTTGATTTTCATGGCCATCTCAGGTCGAGTTCTGCGCAACTTTTGCTTCACTGGAGGACAATCTGATCTCAACGGTAGCTTGTGCACAACGATATCGGTATCCAACCCTGGCATATCTTGATAAGACCAGGCAAAGATATCAACATACTCTTTCAACAATGCCACCATTCTGCTCTTAACACTTTCCTCCAAAGCGGCCCCGATTTTCACTTCTTTCCTGACCTCATCGGTACCCAGATTCACAACCTCAACGGGTTCCTCGTGCGGCTGAATCACCTTCTCCTCTTGTTTCAACAACCTGGCTAATTCCCCTGGCAGTTCACAATCTTCTTCGCCTTCTTCTTCGGCATGATAGATCGGATTGTCGAAATCATATGAGGGTGTAACAGGATTGTTATCAATGAGATCTGGCGAGAAATCGCATCTGCATGAATGTGGATTCATGCATTGCTTTAGAACCGGAGCGAGACAAATTGAAAAGGAAAATGAAAACATTGCCATTTTTATTTTTTGTTTTTATTAAACTGCAAAAATAAATGAAAAACAGGGAACACCGCTTTTAATGTGAAAACATCCATTTATTAATGATGCAAAAGGTTGCAAAATGAAACATGAAGTGACCCTTACAATGAACCATTACGTTTCGGGCAAAACGTATGGCTTCCATGCAAATAAAACTGAAAACAGGAAAATATTACTCTTCGAGCAGAGTGACGGTGATGATCTTTTCAGCCTTCCAGTTCTGGACTCCCATCCCTGGTGCGCACGGCTTTATCCATCGATCAATTTCACAGTCGCTGTCAACTTCTTCACCCACCATACAGATGTGATCTGGATCCAGCATTCCAGCACTGGTGAATGTGAATGACGAACGACGTCCTCTGCCTTGTCCAGAGCCTCGGCCCGGCTGATAACCCACTCCAAAGCGGTCTTTCTTGGCAGAGATGTCCATCATCTTCCCCCAACCAGGAGCTTCTCCACTCTTCACTACCTCAGCAGCCTGCTTATACGAAGAAATGGACGGTTTCTCCTCTTCTTTGGCAAAAAGAGCATTCTCTACCTTAACGGTTTCGAATGCTTGACTCGGTGTCTCCCATATCTCACTGTCCATTTCCACGTATTTGAACGATGACAAGTGGCTGACAAAGATGTCCTCTTCTCCACAGACGATGACGACCTGCCCGTCCCAGATAGAATACTGACTTAAACACCTTAGGCCCGATCTTCACCGGGAGCTCAACCTCTCCAAACACAGCCCGCTTCGAACCATCGAAAGCCCTCACTACCAGATCAGTGGGCGTCAGGATCAACCCTTCACAGTTCAGCTTTGCCAGGGCTTTCTTCGGCAACACATTTAAAGAGGAGCCAGTATCAACCAATATGTGTGAAAGCACTGCCCCTTTACATTCCATAGCAATGTGTAAAGCCCGATTATGATTTCTTCCATCCACAGTCAGATCTAAATCGGTGAAACCCAGCCCATGACTGGCATTAACATTTGACACCACCGTCTCCAACTGATTGATTGTGATCTTCTGGGGAACATAGGCTCTCTTCAGAATTTTCAATAAAGCCTCTCTATGCCCCTCAGAGCTCAGCAACAACGACAAAGTTGAGATTTTGGATGGGGTCTGTTGCAGATGATCAACAAGTTTGTACTCAGACTTCTTGATGATTCTCAGGAATTCTTCAGCTTCATCATAAAGTTCTCTCTCCGGCCCACCAGGCGCCGGTGTCACCACAGGAGTACCCTCATTGACTACTTGTTTTCCTCTTGCCCTGGCTAAAGCCTCAGCCTTTTCTTTCTTTTCTTTTTCTCCTTCCCCACTTCTCAAAGCATCCGGGGCAAATAACCTCCCACTACGAGTGAAACCACTGGGTCCGGTATTATCCACCTTTGAAACGGTGGTTTCACTTGCAACTTGGTCCTCCACTTTCTCTCCATTGCAATACACTTCCCCACCATAATGCCACGGCACGACATCATCCTTGTCATAAGGAATTGGCCCAGGTACCGTGATAGTAACTGGAGCCGCCTCAGCCAGAGTTGACAAATCAATCGGGTCGAAGTATATAGTTATGGTGGAGACATCCTCCTTTCCCATATCAGCCTTCTCAAACCTGAGGCTTCCTTCGTCCATCAGCCCCTGGACAACCTCTCTCAAGAAAACACACCCATTCGGAGCAACAATGCACGCAGCACAACAATTATCACAGCCCGGAAAGACCCCATTCTTTAACAAATGTCGTTTGACCTCAGCCAACGGAGTCTTCAGTTGATCTACAGACAACAGCCCAATTCTGCCCTCCTCAGAGATAGCATTCACCCCCCTTTGACCATGCGCGGGCATGGGATTAGCATTAACATTCGGAGATGGAGCAAAGTTGATAGCTTTTGAATCCACCAGGTCTTGAACCACATGCTTAAAAGCTTTGCAGTCTTCTACATTATGCCCAGGAGCACCTGAGTGAAATTCACACTTTGCATTCTCATCAAAACTGGCTGGCCTCTGATCAGGTCTCAAAGGAGCCAAAGTTCTCAACTGTACCAACCCCAAATCTTTCAGCTTCTTCAACAAGAAAGAATAGGTCACAGGCGGCCTATCAAACTGACGATCATTCATTCGCCCTCTGACTTGATACCCGGCCCTTTGCGGTCTCTGCTGAAACGGCTGACGCTGTTGTTGCGGTTGTTGTTGCTGCTGTTGTGTAGGCTGATTATAAGCAGGAATAGTTACCGCAGCAGTGTGCTGAAAGTAACGATCCCTACTTTGTCCTCTCTGGGTATATACAACACTTGTATCACCCTCCTTCTTCCTCTGACCGTTTCCAAAAGGCTTCTTCGATCCAGACGACGAAGCATTACCACCCTGGATTTTCCCCAATTTCAACCAACTTTCAATCCTTTCACCGGCCACCACAATGTCAGCAAAGTTGGTAACCGGGCAACCAACCATTCTCTCAGCAAATGCCCCCTGCAGGGTACCCATAAACAAGTCAGACATCTCTCTGTCCACCAATGGAGGTTGAACTCTGGCAGCCAACTCCCTCCACCTTTGAGCATACTCTTTAAACCCCTCGTTAGACTTCTGAGACATACCCTGCAGCTGGGTACGACTAGGAGCCATATCAGCGTTGAACTGATACTGTTTAAAGAAAGCATCTCCAAGATCCTGCCAGCTCTTAATATCAGAAGACTTCAGCTTGGTGTACCATTCCAATGATCCTCCAGACAGACTGTCCTGAAAGAAGTACATCCACAGCTTCTGATCCATCGTATAGGCAGAAATCTTGCGAACAAAAGCTTGAAGGTGAGTCTCCGGACAAGAACTCCCATTATACCTATCAAATGCGGGCGCCTTGAACTTCTGTGGGATCACAATCCCCTCAACCATCCCCATATTCGACATATTCACAACCTCTGGAGTGGCATAGCTTTCGAGAGCCCTGATTTTCTCTGCCAGCAATTGAATCTCTTTGTTGGGTGGCTGGACACCGTATTGCCCAAACGGCTCATTGTGCATTGAGAATTGATCAGCTTCTCGGTCTTCCTCCCTATCATCCTCAACCCCAAAGAACGGAGGAAATAAACTGTCCTTCATGTTATTACCCATCTGACCGGGTCCACCACCCGTGGCAGCACCAAAACCACCGGCATTATTATTCACTACACCCCCAGTTGTCCTCTTTCCACCGTCTCTAGAGCCACCAAGCCCCTGGTTAGAGACACCATCCAGGTTAACACCACTGTTGGCAGCTGAAGCCCGCTCGAGCTTCTCTACTTTATCGGCAAGTGCCTTCTATCTAACTGCGAACCCTTGCATGATGTTAATCAACTCATTCATCTTCTCTTTCAGCTCGAGAACATCTGTATTAGGTAGATCCATCAGTCTGGGTGTGTTGCGTCTGGTAAAATATTTGTGAGGACGTGTTGAGTGCAAAGGTACAACTCTGCGAGCACGAGCAATGATTCCTGAAACAACCAAGCACGTTAGAACTGGTACTTGCAAAATAGAAATACGTTATTATGATTATGCATGAATGCAATGTCTATCCATATGAGGAACACTCTGTCTTTCGATCCTGGCTTCATCGAGACAGATAATAATCCGGCAGCAATATTCTGACATTCACCATTTGACTTCATCGTACAGATCAGAGATATATGATTTAGCAAAATGCCACCCAACCATGTGTGTGCTGTGTGAGTGCATACAGGAAAGCAAATAAAGCCTGAAGATCGATCACTGAATGAAAACAATCATTGCATATCAAAAGTGCACCATAAATGCAATAGTCATACATCAAAGTTGATAGAAATCAGATACAACCCTCCAGAATCAGAAAGGAAATACAAGCAAGTGAATTCCGTCAACAAGCCTGACGGTAATCCACACAAATGATAGCAAAAGACTACACTGAAGAAGGCCCCACTGAAGGCTCCGCATCATCTACCATCTTGGTAAACTTCACCGCGAACCTAAGCTCAGTGTTCTCCTGCTGCAATCTCCCCATCTCCTTCTGGTGAATCTTCATCTGTCTGAAGTAGTGATCTCTCTCAGCCTGATAATGATCTCTCTCGGCGATGATCTTCGTGTTCTCTACTTCCTTGGTCTTCAGTTTTGCCTCCCACTCAGCAACAAGAACTCTGACTCTGGCATCTCTCTGGGTCTTCACAAGGATCTGCCTCCTCTTCTCATCCTCAATATCCCTCAAGGCTCTGGCTAGCTTCTCCTTAGTGATGTCATGCTCCTTTGTAGACGACTCCAATGCTAGGCTGACCTTCCGGTAATAAGCAGTATCTATCTCAAAGCGCTTCACTTCAAGAGCATGTCGCTTATCCTGATCTTCCATCCTTACTCTGATCTCTTGATTAGCCATCTGAATCTGAGCAACACTCATCTCTAATTCAGTCTTCTCCGCCTGCAGCTGATCTCTAGCTTTCTTCATCTCAAGGAACTCATCCATACTGACAGAAGAACGCGGCCCCTCAATCAAAGGACACCAAGGATCACCTCCCGGAAATGGTAGATGGGTGAGCTCGATCCTCTTCCGAAGCCAATCATCAAATGGAGGAAAAGACACACTGTTGACCTTGCCAAAAGGAACCTTGCCCTTTCTCTGAATATCACGCCATTCATCCAACACTTGCCTCAACTTGGCCTGATTGCCCTCAATCGGGAAGTAGAAAGACTCCTGAATCTCTCGTCCAAGAGGAGGACCCTCCACAGCAAACCCCATCTGTCTCCTAAGAAGAACCGGGTTGTAATTAATGCAACCTTGAACTCCTATAAGAGGTACATTGGGAAGACTCCCACAATTGTATATGAAATCACGTCCAGCCATACCATTGTGAGTCCAAGCTATGTCCTTGGCCCGCAAACCCATCAGCCTGAATGACCACTTGACAGTAGGATCAAGAGCGACAAAAGCACCTTTGGAAGGCAAATACCCCATGAACCACTTGTACAGCAGCTGAGCACAACACCGGATCAATCCCCCACGCCGCTTCTCGTTCCGATTATGGATCGAGTAATATACATCTCCAACCAGAGTAGGAATAGGATTCCTCTGTATAAACAATCTGATAGCATTAAGGTCCACGAAGTTCTTCTGATTAGGAAACAAGATGATCCCATAAATGCTCACAGCAATCAAGGCACAGACAGTCTTCCAATTACCCACAGCAGCATGTTCCTTGGCTTTAGCCTCCAAGAAACTCAGATGAAAACCAGGCAGCTTTCCCTTTTCCTTCAAACCCCATTTTGTCACCTCTGGGCTCAAATAAAGAGCACGAGAAATCTCCATAACATCAGGCTCTCCCTTAGTGGCATAGAAAGGAATCTGATCTCGGATCTGAATACCCAGGATGCTAGCATAGTCCTCCATCAAGGGTCCCAACAAGTAATCCGGGAACACGAAACATCTCAAGCCCGGGTCATAAAACTGGAGAAGAGTATAGATGGCGCTCCTATCACTGTCTGTGAGCCTGAAAACCAACTTCAGAATACCACCGTATACCTCTCTGAACCTCCCCACATGGTCAGGTGTAATCAATGCTATCATATCTCTCAACACATTGATCTCTGGGTCGAAGAAACTATAAACAACATCATCTTTCAAACCGGTCCTCATGTCTAAGCAAAGAAGTCTCTCAACCAGGATCTCAATCAAAAATGTCCCTGCATATGGATAAACATGTGTTAGATGCAGATAAATGCAAAATGTGAATGATGCTGATGAATGAATGCAATGCACTGTGCCATCCTCCAAGTCATCTGAACATCTGCTGCACTGAGTCTTGATCTCTGAACTGATCACAATCATCTGAAGGAATATGTAACCACAAATCCGACTCAGGGTTCCGAAATAAACGGAACTGAAAGATACATCACCATCATCATCACCAAACAATCTCTGAGCAGACAACCACAAGAACCTCTGAACCAGCCCGGGGAATCCTGAAATAAACGGATCCCCACTGATAAATACCACGGACAGCACTCCGGCGTCTCGGAAATAAATGTCCATAAATCCGACTTATAAATAGAACTCTGATCAATAACGGAACCAATAGTCACCATCAAAGTCACCATCAGAACATGCATTTGCAAGAATCAACCCTCCCCTCACAGGTGAATTCTAACCAGGTCATCCTAAGGAGGATAATGGTCTCGACAATCGGGCAAAGATACTCAACGGGTTTGCCCTTCCGGGTGTGCCGTTGCAGCTCTCTTAAGATCGTCTAAACCAAAGATCCGGGAAAGAACGGTCACCGAAGTCAATAGTTCAAATGAGGTGACTCAACCAAAGTGGACTACCCCACAAAGGAAGAGCTCCCTCAAAGAACCTCGTCCGGCTTGTGGTATGTCACATTGCCCAAAACATGTTGACCTAACATGAAAGGCACATGAGACCACGCTAATCCTAGGTGTATACTCGGGCCTGGGTTTTAGCCCCACTCAGAACACCCCCCCCCCCCCCAAAACAGAGGAACCACCTGTACAGAAGACAACACAATGATAGTATGATGCATACAAATATTTATGCAAATATATACACAACAGAATAATAAATGCAATAAATAGCAGCACAAGCAACCTAAACTATCCTAGAGAACGCTAGGAGAGACTCGCTTAGGGAAGATGGACCAGCAATAGGTCAACTTCTATAGTCCCCGGCAGAGTCGCCAGCTGTCGCATCCGCGAAAAACAACCGGCGGGCTAAAACAAAACAAACAGAGCCGCCACCGTGCATTATTTATCCCAAAAGAGGGAAAGGAAACGCTCGAAGTAAACCTGGAAAAGACATGGTCTCGCGACCAAAGAGAGATGGGATCGGGAGTCGGTTACGCAAGGGGAAGGTATTAGCACCCCTCACGTCCGTTGTAACACCCCGATAAAAATAAGATAATTATTTAATTTAAGTTAATATTATATTTATTAATTTAATTAAATAATTTGGAATATTATTGGATTATTAATATTATTGGAATAATAATTATTGGAAAGTATATAAGTTGGGATAAGGAAAAGAGTTCCATTTTTGGTAAAAGGGTTTTTACGTGAAAAGCAGAGAAGCGGCTGAAAAGAGGAAAAGGGCAAAGAGACAGAACAAGAGGAAGAAGGTTGGAGAAGAGAAAAGCTTGGAGCTTAAAGATTGCCGGATTAACTCAGGTAAGGGGGGTTTATCGTCGTTTAATGGGTATTATGGGTTAACATGTAATGGGTAGTGATAAACCGTTGATTGACCCTAATTGGGATGATGAGTGCTGAAAAATTGTGAGGAATAAACTATGTTAAAGCTGAAATTGAATCTGTAATTGGATAGGTAGTGATTTTCCGAAAGTGTAGCATTTTACGGAATTGGAATCGGAGGTCCGGAAGTCCTCCAACGGCGGAAAATGCGGAGAATTCTGCATTCTGCTTCGTGTTAGCGCGGGAACAGCTTTCTGTCTTGCGTTAACCGGTTAACCCAGGGTGTTAACCGGTTAACACTGTTATCAATTGTGAAGTATTGCTGTTTTGCTTGCGTTAACCGGTTAACCCAGGGTGTCAACCGGTTAACACTGTTGTGATTTGTGAGAAATTGTTGTTCTGTTTGCGTTAACCGGTTAACCCAGGGCGTTAACCGGTTAACACTGTTGAGTTTTGCCAGAAAGCGTGTTCTGTGTTGTGTTAACCGGTTAACCCAGGGCGTTAACCGGTTAACACTGTTGGAAAAGTGAAAAAATTAATATTTGAATGTTGCGTACATATTTGATGGTTGGCCTATATCGGTGTATGATATAGTAGGGATCTTTTCCCGTTGTTTTGAGCAGTATAGGTATTAGTAGAGTGTGCTAATACTGTGATTGAATTATTTGGCATGACATGATGTGATTATGTGATAAATATGCTGATGATGTGTGAAAATATGCATAATATTGTGAACGTATATATTATGTGTGTGATTGTAGATGGACTGTTTTATTGCTTAGAGTGTGAGCATATGTCCATTGTGGATTTTGTTGATGGTTGTATGCTAGGTGAATTAGCATGCATAATGTGGCCTTTATGGTGGTAGCTAATTCCCATGGTGAGGAATTAGTGAGTTAGTCATTTTGGACTGTTGTTGATGTTTGCATGCTAGGTGATTTAGCGTGCATAGCATAGCCCTTGGGGTGGTAGCTAATTCCCATGGTGAGGAATTAGTGAGTGAGTCACTAGGTCTCAAATGAGTGGGACTAGTGAGCTTGGTAGCCGTATCTGGATTTGATCGGTGAGGTTGAACTATATGTTCACGAATAGTCGGTACCGCATGCATGGAGTCTCATTGCATAATGTATGTATGGCGTATAATATGAATGGATGTATTCCAATATTATACGTGTGTTTGTGTTGGTATTGAGTATGAGTATGAGTTGTATTGATATTGAGTATGATGTTTGAGTTGATGTGCCGTTACTGAATGCGTGATATGATTGGGGTGATTAATGTGTTAAATTACTTAACATTGCATGATATTTTATAATGCTTATTATATCGATTGAGGAACTCACCCTTACAACTATTTTTCAGGTAACGAGCAATGATTGAGTAGAAGCTAGTGCTTGGAGTCTAGTGTAGTCTCCTAAGTGGGTCATGCTCTGATAGATGTAACATCGGGACGGGATGTTTTACCTTGTTGAATAATTTTACATGTAATGTGTTACATGTTTTGCATGATTGATTTGATTTCTATCCGCTGCGAATTATGCAAATGTTATTTTGATTAAATAAAGAGCATGACAGTTATTATGGTGTGAAGTGATTGTGTGACACCCTTAATTGCATATCTACTCTGATATATGGTTGTTGTTTTAATTAAATTTTGGGGTATTTTAGAAGGGTGTTACATTAGTGGTATCAGAACATAGTTGGTCGAGTCGAGTCGTAATTATTCTGTTCCCCTGTACGGGATAGGTGTTGTGTAACCCTATCAGTACTTATTGTTTTAGCTTGTTGGACTTTCAGAATTGAGATGGCTGGAAGAGGTAGAGACGATGCTGCGATTGCTGAGGCTCTGGGTATGCTAGCTGGAGTACTTGGAGGAAATTCGAATGTTGTGGGATTGGGAGCTGCTCGTCAACTGAGTGAGTTCCAGAAGAACAATCCTCCAATGTTCAAGGGAGCATACGATCCAGATGGTGCTCAGAAGTGGTTGAAGGAGATCGAGAGGATCTTCCGAGTGACTGAGTGTGCCGATAACCAGAAGGTCAGGTTCGGTACGCATATGCTGTCAGAGGAAGCAGATGATTGGTGGGTTGCTACCCGCACTGAGTTGGAATCTGCTGGGAATGCTGAGATCACTTGGGCTGTGTTCAGAGAGAGATTCCTGAGGAAGTACTTTCCAGAGGATGTCCGAGGAAAGAAAGAGATAGAGTTCTTGGAATTGAAGCAGGGCAACCGGTCTGTTACTGAGTATGCTGCTAAGTTCACAGAGCTGTCGAAGTATTACACTCCCTATGCAGAGGCTGCTGGGGAATTTTCTAAGTGTGTGAAGTTTGAGAACGGGTTACGTCCCGAGATTAAGCAGGCTATTGGGTATCAGCGGATTAGAGTGTTTTCTGATTTGGTTGACTGTTGCAGGATTTTTGAACAGGATACCAAAGCCAGAGCGGAGAGCTATCAGCAGAGGGTTGATAGGAAAGGCAAGAATCAGAATGATCGTGGGAAACCGTATGCAGCTGGAAAAGGTTTTCAGAGGCAGAGTGGGATGAAGAGGCCTAGTGGGGGAGACTCCAGTGCCCCTGCTAAGTGTTTCAGATGTGGTCAGGCTGGACATCGTATCCATGAGTGTACCAGTAATAAGAGGAAGTGTTTCAAGTGTGGAAAAGGTGGTCATTTGGCTGCAGAGTGCCGGTCGAAGACTGTGACTTGTTTCAACTGTGGAGAGTTGGGTCATATTAGCCCACAGTGTCCTAAGCCGAAGAAGGAGAATCAGTCGGGAGGCAAGGTCTTTGCTTTATCGGGTTCTGAGACTTCTGCAGATGATCGTTTGATCCGAGGTACGTGTTATATTAATGGCTTTCCTCTTGTAGCTATTATTGACACAGGTGCGACTCATTCCTTTATATCTTTGGATTGTGCTGTGAAACTTAAGTTAGAGATATCTGAGATGCATGGTAGTATGGTGATTGATGCTCCTGCGAAGGGTTCAGTGACTACTACTTCAGTTTGTTTGAATTGTCCTTTGAGTATTTTTGGTAGAGACTTTGGAATGGACTTTGTGTGTCTTCCACTAGTGCAGATTGATGTTATTCTGGGTATGAACTGGTTGGTGTTTAACCGAGTTTATATCAACTGTTTTGATAAGACGGTGAGCTTTCCTGAGATTGAGGAAGGAAAGAGTTTGTTTCTATCAGCAAGGCAGGTGAATGAGGAAGTAGCAGATGGGGCAGAGTTGTTTATGCTGTTAGCGACTTTGGAGGCTAAAGATAAACTGGTGATTTGTGATCTAGCCGTGGTGTGTGATTTTCCTGATGTGTTTCCTGAAGAAGTGAATGAATTGCCGCCAGAGCGTGAAGTTGAGTTCTCGATTGATTTGATACCGGGTACTAGACCGATATCGATGGCTCCTTACCGTATGTCTGTTGTTGAGTTAACTGAATTGAAGAGTCAGTTGGAAGATCTGTTGGATAAGAAATTTATTCGTCCGAGTGTGTCACCGTGGGGTGCACCAGTGTTATTGGTTAAGAAGAAAGAAGGTACTATGAGGTTGTGTGTGGACTACAGGAAACTGAATAAAGTGACGATCAAGAATCGGTATCCTTTGCCGAGGATTGATGATTTGATGGATCAGTTGGTTGGTGCGAGTGTGTTCAGTAAAATAGATTTGAGATCTGGGTATCATTAGATACGTGTGAAAACTGAGGATATTCAGAAGACTGCTTTCAGAACAAGGTATGGACATTATGAGTATTCTGTAATGCCTTTTGGTGTGACTAATGCGCCTGGGGTATTTATGGAGTATATGAATAGGATTTTTCATCCGTATCTAGACAAGTTTGTTGTGGTGTTTATTGACGATATCTTGGTGTATTCGAAATCTGAAGAAGAGCATGCTGAGCATTTGAGAATGGTTTTAAGAGTTCTACGAGAAAAGAAGTTATTCGCTAAACTGTCTAAGTGTGAATTTTGGTTAGAAGAGGTTAGTTTTCTTGGTCATGTGATTTCAAGAGGTGGTGTTGCTGTTGATCCTTCTAAGATAGAAGTGGTATCTAAGTGGGAAGCTCCGAAGTCAGTTTCTGAGATAAGGAGTTTTCTTGGACTTGCAGGTTATTATCGGAAATTCATTGAGGGATTTTCTAAGTTGGCGTTACCGTTGACGATGTTGACTAGAAAGGGGCAAGCGTTTGTTTGGGACTCAAAATGTGAAGAAGGCTTCCAAGAGTTAAAGAGAAGGTTAACTATTGCTCCTATTCTGATATTACCAAGTCCGTCGGAATTATTTGAGGTTCACTGTGATGCTTCATTGTTGGGTTTGGGTGGTGTGTTGATGCAAAATAAGCAGGTTGTAGCTTATGCTTCGAGACATTTGAGGGTTCATGAGAGGAACTATCCGACACACGATTTAGAGTTGGCAGCTGTGGTTTTTGTTCTGAAGTTATGGAGGCATTATTTGTACGGGTCAAGATTTGAGGTTTTCAGTGACCATAAAAGTTTAAAATATTTGTTTGATCAGAAAGAGCTGAATATGAGACAGAGGAGATGGTTAGAGTTTCTGAAGGATTATGACTTTGGTTTGAATTACCATCCGGGTAAAGCAAACGTAGTGGCTGATGCATTGAGTCGGAAATCATTGCATATGTCTATGTTAATGGTTAAGGAATTGGATTTAATTGAGCAGTTTAGAGACTTGAGTTTGGTGTGTGAGAGTACTCACAATAGTGTTAAATTGGGAATGTTGAAGTTAACGAGTGGTATTCTGGATGAGATTAGAGAGGGTCAGAAATCCGATGTGCTTTTGGTTGATAAGTTGACTCTAGTGAATCAAGGTCAAGGTGGTGAATTCAGAGTTGATGAGAATGGTGTTTTGAAATTTGGTAATCGGGTGTGTATTCCGGATGTTACCGAACTTAAGAAGAGTATCCTTGAGGAAGGACATCGTAGTGGCCTGAGTATTCATCCTGGGGCTACGAAGATGTATCATGATTTGAAAAAGTTATTTTGGTGGCCGGGGATGAAAAGAGAAATTGCGAGTTTTGTTTATTCTTGTTTGACTTGTCAGAAGTCAAAGATTGAGCATCAGAAGCCGTCTGGGCTAACGCAACCGTTGGCTATTCCAGAGTGGAAGTGGGACAGTATCAGTATGGATTTTGTTTCTGGTTTACCGAGGACGATTAAGAATTTTGAAGCTATTTGGGTGATTGTTGACAGATTGACAAAACCGGCTCATTTCATTCCGATCAGAATGGATTATCCGTTAGAGAGATTAGCTGAGTTGTATATTGAGAAGATTGTAAGTTTGCATGGTATTCCGTCGAGTATTGTTTCGGACAGAGATCCTAGATTTACATCGAAGTTCTGGGAAGGTTTGCAGAGGGCTTTGGGAACTAAGCTGAGATTGAGTTCTGCATATCATCCGCAGACTGATGGCCAGACTGAGAGGACGATTCAGTCACTAGAGGATCTGTTGAGGGCTTGTGTTTTGGAAAAGGGAGGTGTTTGGGATTGTTATTTACCTTTGATTGAGTTTACCTACAACAATAGTTTTCATTCGAGCATTGGTATGGCACCGTTTGAAGCTTTGTATGGTAGGAGGTGTCGGACACCTTTATGTTGGTATGAGTCCGGTGAAAGTGCTGTGGTTGGACCGGAGATTGTTCAACAAACTACGGAAAAGATTAAGATGATTCAGGAGAAGATGAGGATTGCGCAGAGTCGTCAGAAGAGTTATCATGACAAGAGAAGGAAGTCACTTGAGTTTCAAGAGGGAGATCATGTGTTTCTTCGTGTTACTCCGATAACTGGGGTTGGTCGAGCTTTGAAGTCGAAGAAGTTGACACCTCGATTTATTGGTCCTTATCAGATTTTGGAGAGGATAGGGGAAGTAGCCTATCGTATCGCTTTACCGCCGTCACTTGCGAATTTGCATGAGGTTTTTCATGTGTCTCAGTTGAGGAGGTACATTCATGATCCGTCGCATGTGGTCCAAGTAGATGATGTACAGGTGAGAGATAACCTGACTGTTGAAACATCACCTATGAGGATCGAGGATAGAGAGTGGAAGCAGTTGCGGGGTAAAGAGATTGCTTTGGTAAAGGTAGCTTGGGGAGGACCAGCAGGTGGCAATGTGACTTGGGAACTTGAGAGTCAGATGAAGGAGTCTTATCCTGAGTTATTCGCTTGAGGTATGTTTTCGAGGACGAAAACTCTTTTAGTGGGGGAGAGTTGTAACACCCCGATAAAAATAAGATAATTATTTAATTTAAGTTAATATTATATTTATTAATTTAATTAAATAATTTGGAATATTATTGGATTATTAATATTATTGGAATAATAATTATTGGAAAGTATATAAGTTGGGATAAGGAAAAGAGTTCCATTTTTGGTAAAAGGGTTTTTACGTGAAAAGCATAGAAGCGGCTGAAAAGAGGAAAAGGGCAAAGAGACAGAACAAGAGGAAGAAGGTTGGAGAAGAGAAAAGCTTGGAGCTTAAAGATTGCCGGATTAACTCAGGTAAGGGGGGTTTATCGTCGTTTAATGGGTATTATGGGTTAACATGTAATGGGTAGTGATAAACCGTTGATTGACCCTAATTGGGATGATGAGTGCTGAAAAATTGTGAGGAATAAACTATGTTAAAGCTGAAATTGAATCTGTAATTGGATAGGTAGTGATTTTCCGAAAGTGTAGCTTTTTACGGAATTGGAATCGGAGGTCCGGAAGTCCTCCAACGGCGGAAAATGCGGAGAATTCTGCATTCTGCTTCGTGTTAGCGCAGGAACAGCTTTCTGTCTTGCGTTAACCGGTTAACCCAGGGTGTTAACCGGTTAACACTGTTATGAATTGTGAAGTATTGTTGTTTTGCTTGCGTTAACCGGTTAACCCAGGGTGTTAACCGGTTAACACTGTTGTGATTTGTGAGAAATTGCTGTTCTGTTTGCGTTAACCGGTTAACCCAGGGCGTTAACCGGTTAACACTGTTGAGTTTTGCCAGAAAGCGTGTTCTGTGTTGCGTTAACCGGTTAACCCAGGGCGTTAACCGGTTAACACTGTTGGAAAAGTGAAAAAATTAATATTTGAATGTTGCGTACATATTTGATGGTTGGCCTATATCGGTGTATGATATAGTAGGGATCTTTTCCCGTTGTTTTGAGCAGTATAGGTATTAGTAGAGTGTGCTAATACTGTGATTGAATTATTTGGCATGACATGATGTGATTATGTGATAAATATGCTGATGATGTGTGAAAATATGCATAATATTGTGAACGTATATATTATGTGTGTGATTGTAGATGGACTGTTTTATTGCTTAGAGTGTGAGCATATGTCCATTGTGGATTTTGTTGATGGTTGTATGCTAGGTGAATTAGCATGCATAATGTGGCCTTTATGGTGGTAGCTAATTCCCATGGTGAGGAATTAGTGAGTTAGTCATTTTGGACCGTTGTTGATGTTTGCATGCTAGGTGATTTAGCGTGCATAGCATAGCCCTTGGGGTGGTAGCTAATTCCCATGGTGAGGAATTAGTGAGTGAGTCACTAGGTCTCAAATGAGTGGGACTAGTGAGCTTGGTAGCCGTATCTGGATTTGATCGGTGAGGTTGAACTATATGTTCACGAATAGTCGGTACCGCATGCATGGAGTCTCATTGCATAATGTATGTATGGCGTATAATATGAATGGATGTATTCCAATATTATACGTGTGTTTGTGTTGGTATTGAGTATGAGTATGAGTTGTATTGATATTGAGTATGATGTTTGAGTTGATGTGTCGTTACTGAATGCGTGATATGATTGGGGTGATTAATGTGTTAAATTACTTAACATTGCATGATATTTTATAATGCTTATTATATCGATTGAGGAACTCACCCTTACAACTATTTTTCAGGTAACGAGCAGTGATTGAGTAGAAGCTAGTGCTTGGAGTCTAGTGTAGTCTCCTAAGTGGGTCATGCTCTGATAGATGTAACATCGGGACGGGATGTTTTACCTTGTTGAATAATTTTACATGTAATGTGTTACATGTTTTGCATGATTGATTTAATTTCTATCCGCTGCGAATTATGCAAATGTTATTTTGATTAAATAAAGAGCATGACAGTTATTATGGTGTGAAGTGATTGTGTGACACCCTTAATTGCATATCTACTCTGATATATGGTTGTTGTTTTAATTAAATTTTGGGGTATTTTAGAAGGGTGTTACATCCGTCGTACTCGACGGGATCCACGCTCAAAAGAAATAGGATAAGGTTGCTAAAACAAACATTGCTCACAAACATCACACACACACACACTGGAAACAACACAGATGAGAGAAGAGGGGAAAGGGCTCGCTAGGACATCGCATCATATGCCTACGTATCTCATCTGGAATGAGAATCAGAGCTACCGTAGTTCAGCTCACGCACGCCGAAACAAAACACACTCAAACAGGCAAACATGGAAACCGAATGCCAATCGCTGAACTTACATCAGACTCCGAACCAAACAAACCCACACTGGAAACCGAATGCCAATCGCTGGACTTACGTCGGACTCCACACACACGACGATAGGATACGGAATGCCAATCGCTGGGCTTACATCCATCTCCTGACACACGCAAGAAGGGTTACAAACAAACAACAAGTTACTAAGGAGTCTGGCACTCGAGCCTAGCAACTGTCAAGCAAACACATACAAAAAGAAAAAGGGTGAAAAAACAAAAAGGGTGCCCGGAGAGATCTCGTACGATCTCCTGCCTACGTACCTCATCTGGTATGAGGATCAGGGCAACGTAGTTCCCCTTAACAGGGGAGAAACTTTCTCCTAACCAGAGACTGGGAAATGACAAACTAGAAGGGAGACTGACTCGAGCCTAATAGTTATCATGCAATCCACAATGGTCCTAGGTTGAGTTTTCTATCTAACTTGCACAGGCAGCAAGCTATCCTAAACAGGACAAAGCAAAACAAAGCAAACATACACACAATTAGCACACACTATATACAAACAAAGTGGGCTCACACAAGGGTTAGGCTGTGAAACACAAGCCAACTGGAATCGGGTGTAGTTAGCTCTTAACCCTAACATTGAGAGTTAGGGTGAAGCAGATGAAATGGAAATGAGGGGTGTGCCTCATAGCTCTTATCCCTGGCCTGGGAGAGCATTGAATGATAGAGGGTGTGGGAGTTCAGAAAGTTGGAACTCTTCTATCCACATGTGACTGACTCAACAATGATCTTGGGTTAATATCCACAATGCATCTGAAATTCTGGTGTAGTCAGAATTCAGATGTTCTACTCCAAGTCATGACATCTGATCTAACATTGTAACTAATACAGCAAGATAGTTATTAATCACTGTACTGATATGCACACGTTCACAGATGTCACGACATCTCATTCTATGTCACCCTAGAATGTATGAACACCTGGTTCTGTGCATCAGGAAGAATGACTCAACAGAAATCAATCCTAACACTCACTTCTGTTGTTTTCTTCCACAGTTATCAGCATGATGTCTTACTGTTGATTTTGGACATCAGCTGTTACATTGTTCCAGTGTGTTTGTATTTTACTTGTATTTCCTGAATTAAAGGTTGAACACGTTAATCTAATTTCCACTTATTAGATTGCTAACAACTAGGCTATTTGTTAGGTTCATTAATTGTAGGTTAGTAGTTGGTTTCCTGGTTTTTCTCTAAGCTGTTGAATCCCTGAAGAATAGCCTGAGAAAAATATTGACCCAGAAAAACCAATCATCCTACACTTTAGCTCCTGCTGTTGGGAATGAATGTCACAGCATTCAGTTCGACATCCAGAACATATGCTGATTCTGATATGTTCCAGGAAATGTACTGTGTTAAATTTGCAGTACTGTAAAAGACTAACTAGTCTCTACTTCAGTATCAACCTTCAGTATCAACTGTCAAAACATCCAGTTTGACAGTTTCACAATGATCCTTCAGCCAGGTCTGTTATCCTTGAAAAGAACAGACTTAAATAAATACTGAACTGAAATTAACCTGCTTATCATTCAGTATCTACTGTCCATGATGAATGTTACAACATTCTGATAGACATTCAAACATAAGGCTGTATGCCAGGTCTGTTATCATCTTGATAAGCTGACTGGAATACCTGCTGAGTTATGACAGTAATAAAAACACATGCAGAAGGAAAACAAACACAGGAAATTGTTAACCCAGTTCAGTCCAACATGACCTACATCTGGGGGCTACCAAGCCAGGAAGAAGATCCACTATTAGCAGTATTAATTCAGAGCTAAACTCACCCGTTTACAACTCTTCACTTAATCCCTACCCAATGCAATCTATACCTAGGAACTCCTAGATAGAAACCTCCAGTTTCCATTCCTATCACTACAAATACAATGTAATGTTAACACACCTTGAACTTGCTTCACAGCTTCATTCAAGAACAAAATCACTCTTGCCTACAGGCTTTGAGTTACAAACACTCTCAGGATTTACCACTGAGATACACATGGTAACCTTCCCACAGATTGGGAGGTTTACCTTACACACACCCCTAAAAATTCAATCTAAGAGGCTTACAAAAACTAGGTTACAATCAGCTATTTATAACCTAATCACCCAACTGGATTTGGGCCTTCAGAAATCGCAGCAGACTTGTTCTTTGCTGTTACAACTTCAGCAGAAAAATTCTGCTACAAACAAGGTCTTCAATCCTAGAATCTCTCCATATATATCTCCACATTTAGAGCCTATATATCTTATGATTGAGTCTTCAAGACCTCCACATGGGAGTTAAGATATTCACCAGATATCCTTGCTGATCCCAGAATATATACTGAATTAATTAATTCAGTTCTCTACACATGTGCGATGTCACAGACCTGATGTCGTGACATCGTACATGACATGTTGGTCCAGATGTTGAATTTCTTCAACCCAACATATTAAAACAACAGAGATGATTACATTATTTGTTTTCTAAAATTAATGCCAATCCTAAGGAATTAACAATCTCCCCCTTTGGCAAATTTTAGCTAAAACAAATAAACAATACACTGGACTAAACATCCCAATTTGGGAATGCTCTTCATCTCTGTCATTGGCTCCACCACCACAAACACCAAAGTTGGTGTACATGGGGAAGAAGAGGGACAAGACTCAGTTGTACCAGAACCCTTCCCCTTAACCGGAGAGCTTCCAGAAGAATATGTAATGCTGAGTACATAGACAATGTAACTCAGATCACAAGGCACAACTGTCTTCTTAACTCAGATCACAAGACACAAGTGGTAAACCCAGTTGGTGGATTTTGTGCCTGATGCCAACTTCTGTTTGCTGCCACATCCACAGTTGGCTTGCTTCTGGTACATTCTCAACCCCAGGACTATATTTCTCTCCCCCTTTTTAGCTAAACATTTGTAAAGGCACCCTTCACAAAACCAGATCCAGGCGCAGCTTGCCCAAACCTTAACATACCCCATGATTCTGAGAATGGAGTGTTTTTCTTGTGAGAGGAAGAGGGCTATTGCATCCTTTAAATAGTCCAGCCCGTGCTTAGGAATTTCCGGTAGAAATAAATGCTTGGTCAAGATGCATTTATTTTTGCTGAGAAACAGTCAGAGAATCACCAACAAAATCTCAGATTATCTTTGAATACCTTTTATAGCTCTTGACTGTTTCTTTTCCAAAACAGCCGTTCCAGTGCATGGAGACTATTCCATATATGCAGTCAGACACGTTGCACGCGATGTCTTAACATTTCACGCGGCTTTTTCCTGCATTTTGCCAGTATTCAACATTTCCCAAGGTTCCTGTCAAGTAGAGACTTGACATCTGGCACTGATACAGTCAAATTCCCACACTTCAGTAGATGGTTACTCCCCCTGTACCACATAACTGTAGCCATCTGGCTTATTCTGATTTACCAGAATTTGACACATCATCTTCATAATTCCTCCTGACTTTAAGTTTTAGAAGGAATCAGCAGCATTGTCTAGGGCAATGTCATGCCATTCGGTCAGACATTCTTCAGCTCACTCAGCCTTGACACAGCATCCTGATAACTGACAAGGTGTCATACCTGGTTATCTGAGCACACATAGACCACAAGCTTGATGATTTCTTGCAGCTTCAAGGCCAGAACTCCCCCTGTCATGGACACCCCACTCTCCTCTTGAAGATGGGCATATCCAACATCCCAAAGTTGGACCTTCACATACTTCCTGATTCAAAGAGAATCCAGACCACTTGATGAATGGAAAACATAAGACGCATCTTCATGTCTTCAAGAGCACACCCTCTGTTCAACCCTCTTAGCTGAACACATTCACACTCTGTGACAATCTCTCTTCTAACCAGAACAGAAGACCCCTTCACAAGATGTACTAACATCAGCTGGGATATCCTTCACACCAATACAAGGCACAACATCTGATAGTCTTCAGATGTCACTGAGTCACCGGGTTGATCAAGAAGAACCCAGACATACATTGGGACTTATACATTTTCATCCCATTACACGAGATAGTTTTCCATAGATAGCTCAGAACTCCTACCACAAGCTCCAAGGGATGAATAGAAAACACCTCCTTTTGTCTTCAACTTAGTACTTTTCTGCTCAAAAGTAATTTGTTTCAGACTTTCCTCAAGAATAATCAGCTGCCATATGTTGATTATCTTGATTCTTCGAACTCACTTCTGAGGTAGACCAATTGCCACTGGTTGATTACCTCCTTCATGAATCCTCATATGAAAAGGTTAAATGCTGCTTTTTGACCTCCCCAAGTTTATCAGACTTCTCCCAAAGATATTCTGACCTTCCAAGTGAGACTTGAACTTCAAGCTTTTTGAAGTATCCAATCTACAACCCTGTAGACCTTTCTATCTCAAGTTGATGTGCCACTTCACCAACTAAGAATCTGATGTTGAACCAAATGTCACAACATTGTGTTTTGACATCTAGCTGTTGAATTCAGCTCCTTCTTCTGCCACTTGAAAGAACTTCCTCCCTTCACAGAACAAGAGTTCAATGTTCTCATAGACTTGGTTGTGGAACCAAGTTTGAATAAACAACCTCCATCCTGCAGGTTTGCAGTTAAGTCATCCAAGCTCACACCTTGATGGATCTCTGCTTCTTCTCCAAAGACATCAGACATTTTGATGTATGAGTCTTCAGAAGGAACAGTTAGAAACTATCCCTTCAGCTATGCCAAGGATTCCTCTTCCTAAAGCAAGGTTGTTTCCATGATGTCAAGACTGCTGCCACTTGCTCTTGACTTCACAGTGTGCATAAGCTAATGCACTTCCTTACCTAGATCAGAAATAAACTGATCCAAGTAACCACCATCAAGACTATGATGTCTTCTTCTTCTTGTACATACCAAGGCTGAACATGTTTCTTGCCAGGAAACCTTTTCAGAGATCATATGCTTTTGCTGCCACCAAAGAGATAGATCATGAGCCAATGTACTATCCTTCCTGTGATTCTGCACAGGGTCTTGAAGAAGTGATGTTCCAACATCTTTAAGAACATCAGTTATCTTGAGCTCCAAGGATAATCAATTAAACACTTGTACTTGGCACAAGTAGACATTGATCTTAAATCCTTTCCCAATTATCCTTTCAGATACTTCCACCATAAGAATACTTTGAAAGTACTCTTCTTGTGTCAACATCTTCTGCTTGCAAGCACCTAGACAATTTTTGAAAGTCTTCCCAGATTAAATTCACCCTTAGGAATGAGAGAGATGAATTCTTCCTTGCAAATGTGTCACACAACCACCAGAACCCATGTGACACAGGTCAACAGTCAACCAGACCCTAGGCTGACCAAATGTGAGGAGGTTAACCAAAACTCCCCCTCAAATTAACAATCATGGAAACTTCACACCAGTATCCATGCATTGTACAGACATGTCTCAACATGACATACTCCATCCCTACCAGTGGTAACTAACTCTATGAGTTATACCTACGCATACTCCTATCACACCAATCAGACTTTAGCTGACCATAAGTACTAGAGGAACACCAGTCAATAGCAGATATGCATTGCCAGAGCATACTACATCAACCAACCTATGAATCTTAATATTCTCACTCCTTGAAAGAACTGCCACTTCTGATCGTGGTGCTTGAATAACAAGATTCATGGTCCCAATCCTCTTAAATGAAGTAGCAATCAGGTTACCCCATTGTTGACTTCTAACATCCAGAGGACTTGTTTTCCAACACTCCATAGTACTCCAGAGAACAGTTGTCCAGCCCTGATCAATCTACAGGAGTAGGACAAGCAGCAGGAGATTGCACAATGTCACATCTCAACCAGCTCAACTTCTAGAGATCAGACTCCTAAAGGTGACCTTATTGAGCCCACACACAGTTGACCCTACCTTTGTCAACTTAGCACACACAGATGTCTCCTCTTCCAGGTCAGGAGTAGGTTCCAAACAGAAGTATCCCTTTGTTTGATACCTAAAAACATCTGCTCTTCAACCAGTAGCTGCATACTTGTTGAACAACATGTTCTAACATTGCATAGAACATTAGTTCCATCTCCTTGGAACAAACCTTCCTTGAAGGTCTTCAAGGTCTTCATACACCCTACTCAAGTGAGTAAAAGAATCAGTGATTAGGTGATTCTTACCATCCTGAAGTGAGAACGTCATGATGAGTGGACTTGAGGAGACTCAAGTATCTTTGACATCTTCAGTAGATTATGATGAGATCTTGAATTCAGCAGCCTTTCATCCACATGAGGGGAAACAACATCAGAGTTTGAGTTTTGCCAGGTATTATGCAGCGGAAATCATAATACAACTCAACCTGTGAACACACACTTCACCAAATCAGCCTCCAAGACCATACCAGGTTTGAATGTGATTCAATACTGGCACGGCTGTCCAACACACAGGCCAATTGCCACCCTCCAGAGACTGGTACATACCATTCCTGTCATGAACAGTCCATCCACCTACTTCAAGGGACCATTCAGGGTAATCACAGAACCTTCCACAGGTTCCAGCATCAGTACTGACATAGCTCCTTGCAAGATACCAGAAAGTATCACCCATGGATCTCATCCAGAACTAGAACAGGATGCCTGCTCTGATACCAATTGAAATTCTGGTGTAGTCAGAATTCAGATGTTCTACTCCAAGTCATGACATCTGATCTAACATTGTAACTAATACAACAAGATAGTTATTAATCACTGTACTGATATGCACACGTTCACAGATGTCACGACATCTCATTCTATGTCACCCTAGAATGTATGAACACCTGGTTCTGTGCATCAGGAAGAATGACTCAACAGAAATCAATCCTAACACTCACTTCTGTTGTTTTCTTCCACAGTTATTAGCATGATGTCTTACTGTTGATTTTGGACATCAGCTGTTACATTGTTCCAGTGTGTTTGTATTTTACTTGTATTTCCTGAATTAAAGGTTGAACACGTTAATCTAATTTCCACTTATTAGATTGCTAACAACTAGGCTATTTGTTAGGTTCATTAATTGTAGGTTAGTAGTTGGTTTCCTGGTTTTTCTCTAAGCTGTTGAATCCCTGAAGAATAGCCTGAGAAAAATATTGACCCAGAAAAACCAATCATCCTACACTTTAGCTCCTGCTGTTGGGAATGAATGTCACAGCATTCAGTTCGACATCCAGAACATATGCTGATTCTGATATGTTCCAGGAAATGTACTGTGTTAAATTTGCAGTACTGTAAAAGACTAACTAGTCTCTACTTCAGTATCAACCTTCAGTATCAACTGTCAAAACATCCAGTTTGACAGTTTCACAATGATCCTTCAGCCAGGTCTGTTATCCTTGAAAAGAACAGACTTAAATAAATACTGAACTGAAATTAACCTGCTTATCATTCAGTATCTACTGTCCATGATGAATGTTACAACATTCTGATAGACATTCAAACATAAGGCTGTATGCCAGGTCTGTTATCATCTTGATAAGCTGACTGGAATACCTGCTGAGTTATGACAGTAATAAAAACACATGCAGAAGGAAAACAAACACAGGAAATTGTTAACCCAGTTCAGTCCAACATGACCTACATCTGGGGGCTACCAAGCCAGGAAGAAGATCCACTATTAGCAGTATTAATTCAGAGCTAAACTCACCCGTTTACAACTCTTCACTTAATCCCTACCCAATGCAATCTATACCTAGGAACTCCTAGATAGAAACCTCCAGTTTCCATTCCTATCACTACAAATACAATGTAATGTTAACACACCTTGAACTTGCTTCACAGCTTCATTCAAGAACAAAATCACTCTTGCCTACAGGCTTTGAGTTACAAACACTCTCAGGATTTACCACTGAGATACACATGGTAACCTTCCCACAGATTGGGAGGTTTACCTTACACACACCCCTAAAAATTCAATCTAAGAGGCTTACAAAAACTAGGTTACAATCAGCTATTTATAACCTAATCACCCAACTGGATTTGGGCCTTCAGAAATCGCAGCAGACTTGTTCTTTGTTGTTACAACTTCAGCAGAAAAATTCTGCTACAAACAAGGTCTTCAATCCTAGAATCTCTCCATATATATCTCCACATTTAGAGCCTATATATCTTCTGATTGAGTCTTCAAGACCTCCACATGGGAGTTAAGATATTCACCAGATATCCTTGCTGATCCCAGAATATATACTGAATTAATTAATTCAGTTCTCTACACATGTGCGATGTCACAGACCTGATGTCGTGACATCGTACATGACATGTTGGTCCAGATGTTGAATTTCTTCAACCCAACATATTAAAACAACAGAGATGATTACATTATTTGTTTTCTAAAATTAATGCCAATCCTAAGGAATTAACAGCATCAACATGTAATGTGAGCAAAGGGATGACACACTGAATAGTAGGAGATGGACTACACATCTCTTTTATCTACCAATTGCCTCATCAGAGGACTTTTCCTGCTTGGCACAAAAATAAACAAACACAAGCATTGCCTCTTAAGGAGGACTTCAGACAGGTGCCTGCCCAAGTAACAGGACATGTCTTCCAGACTACATGAAGTCAGAGAAATTATACCTCAAATGGTTAAGCAACCAAGCAACAACAAAAGCAAGTTCAAAAGAACTTAAGCAACTAATGTACCTGAAAACAATCTAACACAGTCAGTATACAACTCAAAAAGTCAAACAGACAGTTACAAGTCAACAGTCAATTGTACACAGTCAAACAAGCAAGCAAGCAATGAGTGCAAAGCACAAGCTCAACTCAAATGAGCTACAAGCAACCTACAAAACAAGTCAAAATTAGTCAAGATAAACAAATAATCAACTCAAGCAATGTGAATCAATTCGCTCATAGCCATATGCTTCTTAACCTGCAAACCAAGCTCAAACATGAGAAGCAAACCACTAGGACAAGGCCTAGGGTCAAAAAGGGAGAAATAATTCAAAACAGAACATGAAAATTGACATAAATCAAGTTCAATCAAATTAGAACATCATCCAAGTGGTCTCATATCAATAGCATCAACCAATTTCATTTCACAAGTCAAATATGGTAAAGCATGCAAGTGGAAAGCTCATTGAAGCAACCAGAATGAACCAATCCACATTAACTCAAAAATGATTCAATAAATCCCAAGAAAAATCATGGCTAAACAGCACACACAATATGATCAACACACCAAAAATCAAAGCATTTGGACAAGTTTAAGCATGGCAAATAAATTTCATAAGGCAAGGCAAGGCAAACAAGCTCAAATAGGACCACAATTGGTACATCAACTTCACACAAGCCTAAAACAGAATCCAAACATGATAAATGCATCCAATCAAAGCCAAGATAAACTTCAAAGTGTCTAGAATCAATGTGCAAAATTTCAAATCCATATGATAAACATCAAGCATTTCACAAATCATCTAAGTTCATGACTATCAAAGGTTCAAACATGACCAACCAGCAAAGAATAGTAGACATCATAAGGAACAAAGTGCAAAAAATCCCATCTCATTTGGATCATTAATCATTGACTTATGAATTTTTGAAATGGAGAAAAAATAAAAAAACATGTGAACAAGGCATGTGTGAATGGATAGCATAATCATGGAAAAATGCAAAAGGCTCATTTGAAAATGTTCAGAGCGGGGAATCGAACCACGCATCCTTTTGAATGTGGCGCGCTTAAGTGAAACTCTGCGTTTCACTTAAGTCTACGTGGAAATGCAATTGAATCCTGGCCAACCAAATAGCCACGCTGGCTCCATGCAGCCAATACATGAGTGCTAACACCAAAAAACATGCAGAAACACGCTAATGAAGATCAAACAACCTTCTGGAATTGAAAACCTAAGAAACTCATGCGCGTTCATCATCAATTTCCAGGTCAAGAACATTTTGGCACAGAAATTCACAAAAGTTATATCAATGGTTTCATCTTTCAGTGTACAACAACATGCTACGCTTGGATTAACCTAATTCTCATTATATCACAAGATTCGATCAAAAGAAAGTTCATGCTTCAAACTTAGATTTGACATAACTCATTCATTACTCAACGAAATTCCAAGATCTAAAGCTCAATGTGACCTATGTTCAAAGATCTACCACATGCATATCCTAATTTCAAGAATCTCGAGACTCGAATCCTGACCTTAATTGAAGTGCAGAAGTGGAATCGTGACTTTCAAGCCTTGCAAGGTCCAAACAGATGCTTCTTTGCTCTTGGATGAGTGAATGGATGAAGGTTTGGAGGTTTATCTTGCACGATCTAGCTGGAAAATCAAACTGCCATGGATGGAGGTAGCTTGCAACAGTCCTCAATCAGCTCGAAAATCCTTGCAATCTTGCTTCAAACACACTCAATTATGCTTATGGATGAGTGATTGATCAAGAACCAAGCAATGTTTGTGAAGAAAATTGGAGAAAAGTTGAGAGGAAAAAATGTGAAGTTTTTGGATCTAGATCTAGATTTCAGAATTCTGTTATGCTAACCACATTTTCTGTTATGATTATGTTTATATAGGGTTTCCTAATGATGTTGTTAATCAGGATTAGGCAAATGCACATGAATTAGTGAAGTTGAAGTGTTATGTGCAAATTAGCCAATTCACCCTACATGCATGAAAACAATGGAACAATGCAAGTTTTCTGAGTTAAATTCAATTGAAATATGGTTTGGAGGCAAATGCAAGTGGTAGCAAGTGAAACCAATGCATAGTTTTTGAATTGTAATTTTCCCTCCAAAATTCAAATGGAAATTCAATTTTTTTGTGATCAAAATGCATGATATGTGATGCATGTTTTGGATAGCACATGACAAGAGAAGAATGTTGCAAAAAGAACCACTCCATTTGGCCTTTTGGTTCAAAAGTTATGCACTTGTGAAGTTCAAATTCATTTGACCAAGATTTGACCATATCTTCTCAACCACACATGAGAAATTCATGTTCTTGGACTTTTTGGAAAGGTGAGAGCAAGATCTTCAACTTTCATGTTGGACAAAATTTCATTTGAAGCATTTTTGATCATGTAGTCTTGAGGAGAAAACCTTTCCATTTTTGGCAATTTTGAATTACAAGTCACTTTCTATTTTTGGAAAGTTTTCATCTGACTTTATTTTCTTCAATGTTGATGTTTGAAATGTTAAATGAGACTTGTTGGAACATGAATGAATTATTTCTAACCCTCTCCCACCTCCAAATCCATCAGTTGACTTTTGGTTGACTTTTTCAGTTGATAGATGAATTTCAGCTTGACTGTTGAGCTTGAGCCTCAATCTCCTGATGAAATGGCTCCAAGAATGAAACCCTAGCTTCCACAAGCTCATTAAAACCATATGAAGATCCCTCTCTCCATGAAAACCTCATCTCCTTGACAAGCCCTGATTGGCACAATACAGATGATTAGGGTTGACCAGAGGTCAAAACCCTAATCCCAAGAAAAATGATTAAGCACAATGAACCTCTTGGTGATGATAAGACCATGATGATGATGATGTATCATTTCAACCAAGATGATGTCCACCCTCCTTGAGGAATCAAGAAACCCTAATTTGAAGCACAAACCCTCAGATGATTAGTGATCAATTCTTGAGATCCTCAGGCTTGAATCTTTTGACCTCTTGATCTTCTGATCAAGACCTAGAAGGATGACTTGCTCAATGTTGTTACATGATATGCAAATATGCAATGACTAATGACCTAAAAGATGAAATGCAATATGCAAAGCTAGTCCCAAGAGAGGAGGGCAAATTTTGAGATGTTACAGCTGCCCCTATTCAATCCACTATGAACCTGTCGATATGAATAGCCTCGGCTTTCAGATGATCAGGGTGAAGAGTGATTGAATACCAAGAACAGACGAACAATTTGCACTCTGATGGGAAAATAATTAATGTTGCCTGTCAGAATCGGCAAAGAAGCAATCTTGAAAGAAGAATCCGTCGGGTACGGAGACAGTCGGCCTGAATACCGAACAGAAATATGTCTGGATACCAAAATAAATGGTAACACAAAGATAACCATGGCCTGAATGCCGCACGTCAGTCTGAATACTGAACATCAGAATATGAGAGTACTGACATCGGCCTGAATACCGAGAGATTGGTCTGAATACCCAACAACTGGCCTGAATGCCACTTCGGTCTGAACACCACTTCGGTCTGAACACCAGAAGATTGGCCTGAGTGCCACAAGCTGCATCGATCTGAACTTAGGAAGCTTCTTCGATCTGAACATCGGAAACTTGGTCTGAATACCCACCTCGGTCTGAGCACCGGAAGACTGGCCTGAACGCCACTTTGGTCTGAACACCACCTCGGTCTGAATACCGAAAACTGGTCTGAATACCATAAGTACTTCAACCTGACTGTTGGAAACTTCTTCGATCTGAAAATCGGAAACTGGCCTGAGTGCCGCAAGTACTTCAACCTGATCGTTGGAAACTTCTTCGATCTGAAAATCGGAAACTGGCCTGAGTGCCGCAAGTACTTCAACCTGATCGTTGGAAACTTCTTCGATCTAAAAATCGGAAACTGGTCTGGTTACCACCTCGGTCTAATTACCGGAAAACTAGTCATGCCGGTCAGCATCGGCAGAGATAAGGAACAGTGATACATGAGACGGCACGCGTGCCAACGACCCATGATGGGGATGCCAAGCCATGAACCGGCTATCTTCTATTCAACCCTAGCAAACGAACACTTCGCGCTTAGCTGGGGATTATTCTTTCTCTTTACTTTTCTTTTTGAACCCCGAAACTTCTCTGATTATCATTTCCATCTCCGCCTGACAGAAACCCTTCCTCCAATATCGCACTACTGGGGAATTACTTTTGACTAAAATCATGATGCCAAAACTCCTCGGAGTACATCATCACCTTCGGGCGAAACCACCTCTCAAACAGTAACCACGGCTTAAGACTAGCTTATGCTTGCAATAATGATGCATGATTGATTTTTCAGCGTAATGCTCCATAATCATGGAAATGCTACGCGATTTATTATACAATATGCTATGCTTATTCTACATGATGAATGTATAGAAAGTATCCCCCTCAAGGGACTCCTCTAGGGAGCTCGAGGCACTCTGCTGAGGAACTCGCCAACACTCTTATCTCCACCCTGTTGGGGAAGAGCACTGCTGCTGGGAAAAGGCAACCCTTGCCGGGGAAAACCTCCTCTGTACCCGACCTGCCTGGGGACATCACTGGGGAATAAACCACCAACATACTCTATGGGGAAACAACAGTCTCTGACTTGCTGGGGAATATCAATCCCGACTCTGCTTGGAGAAACCACCACCAACAGATACCTCCACTGGAAATAGCAACCTTCAGGCCTGGCTGCTGAGGAAACACCAAACTCAAATCCGCTGGGGAGATAACCATCCCGACACTGCTAGGGAAAACACAGACCTCGAATCTGCTGAGGGGGTAACAATCCCCACTCTGCTTGGGGAATCCAGGAAAGTCGGGTACTGAACACCCGTCGACTCGTCGAACCATGGTATTCACCGTCCAAATCCAATGTCAACTTTCCAATTTTGAGAACTCCCAGACTCGTCTGGACTTTTCTGATTCATCACCTTGTATTCTCGACTGCTCCGTCATCCACGGAGAGCGAACTCCTGTGATTCATATAGACTTTTTAATCTTCAGACTTTGAAGAGTCTTCTTGATTAATTCACAAGGATCGTCGTACGTCTCTCGCCGTCTTTTCACCATCCTCCATTCACTCGTCCCTGATTGGACTCCGTGGGGATTCTTTTGTCAAAAAGGCTTCACATCACAACCTGCAAGTGAGTGAAAATATCTAACAGCCCCCTGCAAAAAAGATCGTTAGATAAAAACGTGCCCCAGGCGTGTCAAGATTTCAACACTTGAGTCACTCAACCTTCCGAATAAGATTTCAAATTTTCAATCTTATAAACATGCATTGGAAGGGACCTGTATGTCTTAAAATGAAAAGATTCTTTATCACAAACAATTGGATGTTTTTGCAATCAAAGCGGTAATGAAAACAAAAACAAAATTATTTGACTGAATATGCATTTTATTGATTGAAAAAGTGCGGCTCAAACTAAGCAATACAAAGGAAGCAATTCCTGAAAAGAGGTAATTGCACACAAAAGGAAAAATCTATCCTAATGGCAATGTGAAACCGTGATCTCATCGAGTTCCAACTCGGTTACACCCCATATGTCCTCAGACTCTCCGTGCTTTCTGCCTTCTGAACAAGATGATTCCGACTGATCCCTGTCAGGGACTATCCATGTCATATCCAAAGTACAAACGATCATGCCAGACGCAGTTGTTCGTTTCAATCCCTCTTTTACCTGGACCGCCCTTTCGGGTTTTCAGTCCACCGGGATACCCTTTTTTGCCCAAGCCGCCTTTTCAGGTTTTCGACTTGTCGAGTGTACATTTTTTCATTTTTATCCCTAATTTTTGCCCGAACCTTTTTCATTTTCATCATTTTTTTTGGTTCGCCGGGATGCCCATTTTTGCCTGGACTTTTTTATTCTTTTCGTCCAGCGGGTCTCTTTATACGAAGTATTTTTTAACTGCGTCTGCATTCACAGGGGATGGAAAATCCTCGCCATCCATGGTCGTTAACAACAAGGCTCCGCCAGAGAAGACCTTCTTGACCACAGATGGACCTTCATAATTGGGTGTCCATTTGCCCCTACGATCGTTTTGAGGAGGAAGGATCCTCTTCAGCACCATATCGCCCACATGATACACACGAGGTCGCACCTTTCGGTCAAAAGCACGCTTCATCCGCTGCTGGTACAACTGCCCATGACAGATGGCCGCCAGCCTCTTTTCCTCAATCAGGCTCAACTCTTCGTACCGGGTCCTTACCCATTCAGCCTCTTGCAATTTCACGTCCATCAGGACTCTCAAAGAGGGAATTTGAACCTCAACCGGTAGGACCGCTTCCATTCCATACACCAACGAGAAAGGCGTTGCCCTAGTAGATGTACGCACCGACGTTCGATACCCATGCAATGCAAATGGCAACATCTCATGCCAGTCTTTATAAGTCACAACCATTTTCTGCACAATCTTCTTAATATTCTTATTGGCTGCCTCAACCGCCCCATTCATCTTCGGACGATAAGGAGAAGAGTTGTGATGTTCGATCTTGAATTCCCGGCACAGTTCTGCCATCATCTTGTTGTTCAAATTAGAACCATTATCAGTAATGATTCTTTCGGGAACCCCATATCTATAAATGATGTCTCTCTTGAGAAACCTGGCAACGACCTGCTTCGTCACGTTCGTATAAGAGGCTGCTTCTACCCACTTGGTGAAGTAATCAATAGCCACCAATATGAACCGATGCCCATTCGAAGCCGTAGGCTCTATCTTCCCAATCATATCAATGCCCCACATAGCAAACGGCCATGGAGACGACATCAAACTCAACGGATTCGGAGGCACGTGCACCTTGTCAGCATAAATCTGGCATTTATGACATTTCCGCACGAAATTGAAACACTGGGCCTCCATTGTCATCCAATAATAACCTGCCCTCAGCAGCTTCTTCACCATTGCATTCCCACTGGCATGGGTACCGAACGATCCTTCGTGAACCTCTTTCATTAATTGGCTTGCTTCTTTGTCATCAACACATCTGAGCAAGACCCAATCAAAATTCCGCTTGTACAAAACCCCATCCTTGTTCAAATAGAACACCATGGCCAACCTCCGCAGAGTCTTCCGGTCCTTCTTAGATGCTCCCTCAGGATACTCTTGGGTCTCCAGATAGCGCTTGATATCGTAATACCACGGCTTTTCATCATCAGGCGCGGTATCAACAACAAACACATAAGCCAGTCTATCCAGACGTCCCACCTCAACACTGGGGAACTGATTCCACCACTGCACCTTAATCAAGGCAGCCAGAGTAGCCAAAGCATCTGCCAACGGATTCTCTTCTCTAGGCACATGATGCATTACCACCTTGGTGAAAAACGTCAACAATCTCCTCGTATAATCCCAGTATGGAACTAAATGAGACTAATGCGTATACCATTTTCCGTTAACCTGATTCACAACCAAAGCGGAATCTCCATATATAACAAGGTTTTTGATCCTCAAATCAATCGCCTCTTCAATCCCCAGGATACAAGCTTCGTACTCAGCCACGTTGTTGGTGCACTCAAATGTTAGCCTGGCAGCAAAAGGAATATGGGATCCTTTCGGCGTAACCAAAACAGCACCAACACCGCTACCATTCACGTTAACGACCCCATCAAACATCAGAATCCATTCGGATTCAGGGTCAGGCCCCTCCTCCGGGATTGGTTCCTCGCAATCTTTTGATTTGAGAAACATGATGTCCTCATCAGGGAATTCAAACTTCATCGGTTGATAATCCTCAATGGGTTGCTGAGCGAGGTAATCAGACAATACACTCCCCTTGATTGCTTTCTGAGAGGTATACTGAATATCATATTCGGTCAAAATCATTTGCCACCTCGCAACCCGTCCGGTCAATGCTGGCTTTTCAAAAATATACTTGATTGGATCCATCTTGGAAATCAACAAAGTGGTATGAACCAGCATATACTGCCTCAGTCGGCGAGCAGCCCAGGCCAAAGCACAGCAAGTTTTCTCGAGCAGTGAATATCTTGTTTCACAGTCGGTAAACTTTTTGCTAAGGTAATATATGGCATGCTCTTTTCGACCAGACTCGTCATGCTGCCCCAATACACACCCCATAGACCCCTCGAGGACCGTTAAGTACAGAATTAACGGTCGTCCCTCCACAAGAGGCATCAGAATCGGAGGCTCCTGCAAATACTCTTTTATCTTTTCAAATGCCGCTTGGCAATCATTATTCCACCTGACCGTTTGATCTTTTCTCAATAACTTGAATATAGGTTCGCACGTGGCTGTTAGATGAGATATGAACCGTGAAATGTAGTTCAATCTACCTAAGAAACCACGAACCTCCTTCTCTGTTCTCGGTTCAGGCATTTCTCTTATTGCTTTTACTTTAGCAGGATCAACCTCGATTCCTTTTTCACTCACAATGAACCCCAGTAATTTACCGGACCGCACTCCGAAAGTGCACTTGTTCGGATTCAACCTCAGTCTGAACTGTCTCAACCGGTCGAACAACTTGGCCAGATCTACCAAATGCCCCTCTTCTGTTTGGGACTTTGCTATCATGTCATCAACATAGCATTCAATTTCATGATGAATCAGATCATGAAACAAAGTCACCATGGCTCTTTGATAAGTAGCACCGGCGTTCTTGAGACCAAATGGCATTACCTTATAACAAAAAGTGCCCCACAGTGTGATGAACGTTGTTTTCTCCATATCATCTGGCGACATTTTGATTTGATTATAGCCAGAAAAACCATCCATGAAGGAAAACACCGAGAACTGAGTTGTATTATCTACCAACACATCAATGTGAGGTAATGGAAAATCATCCTTCGGGCTAGCTCTGTTCAGATCTCGATAGTCCACACACATTCTCACCTTCCCATCCTTCTTCGGGACTGGCACAATGTTTGCGACCCAAGGCGGATAATTAGTGACAGCAAGGAAACCAACATCCCACTGCTTCTGTACTTCCTCTTTTATTTTCATGGCCATCTCAGGTCGAGTTCTGCGCAACTTTTGCTTCACTGGAGGACAATCTGATCTCAACGGTAGCTTGTGCACAACGATATCGGTATCCAACCCTGGCATATCTTGATAAGACCAGGCAAAGATATCAACATACTCTTTCAACAATGCCACCATTCTGCTCTTAACACTTTCCTCCAAAGCGGCCCCGATTTTCACTTTTTTCCTGACCTCATCGGTACCCAGATTCACAACCTCAACGGGTTCCTCGTGCGGCTGAATCACCTTCTCCTCTTGTTTCAACAACCTGGCTAATTCCCCTGGCAGTTCACAATCTTCTTCGCCTTCTTCTTCGGCATGATAGATCGGATTGTCGAAATCATATGAGGGTGTAACAGGATTGTTATCAATGAGATCTGGCGAGAAATCGCATCTGCATGAATGTGGATTCATGCATTGCTTTAGAACCGGAGCGAGACAAATTGAAAAGGAAAATGAAAACATTGCCATTTTTATTTTTTGTTTTTATTAAACTGCAAAAATAAATGAAAAACAGGGAACACCGCTTTTAATGTGAAAACATCCATTTATTAATGATGCAAAAGGTTGCAAAATGAAACATGAAGTGACCCTTACAATGAACCATTACGTTTCGGGCAAAACGTATGGCTTCCATGCAAATAAAACTGAAAACAGGAAAATATTACTCTTCGAGCAGAGTGACGGTGATGATCTTTTCAGCCTTCCAGTTCTGGACTCCCATCCCTGGTGCGCACGGCTTTATCCATCGATCAATTTCACAGTCGCTGTCAACTTCTTCACCCACCATACAGATGTGATCTGGATCCAGCATTCCAGCACTGGTGAATGTGAATGACGAACGACGTCCTCTGCCTTGTCCAGAGCCTCGGCCCGGCTGATAACCCACTCCAAAGCGGTCTTTCTTGGCAGAGATGTCCATCATCTTCCCCCAACCAGGAGCTTCTCCACTCTTCACTACCTCAGCAGCCTGCTTATACGAAGAAATGGACGGTTTCTCCTCTTCTTTGGCAAAAAGAGCATTCTCTACCTTAACGGTTTCGAATGCTTGACTCGGTGTCTCCCATATCTCACTGTCCATTTCCACGTATTTGAACGATGACAAGTGGCTGACAAAGATGTCCTCTTCTCCACAGACGATGACGACCTGCCCGTCCCAGATAGAATACTGACTTAAACACCTTAGGCCCGATCTTCACCGGGAGCTCAACCTCTCCAAACACAGCCCGCTTCGAACCATCGAAAGCCCTCACTACCAGATCAGTGGGCGTCAGGATCAACCCTTCACAGTTCAGCTTTGCCAGGGCTTTCTTCGGCAACACATTTAAAGAGGAGCCAGTATCAACCAATATGTGTGAAAGCACTGCCCCTTTACATTCCATAGCAATGTGTAAAGCCCGATTATGATTTCTTCCATCCACAGTCAGATCTAAATCGGTGAAACCCAGCCCATGACTGGCATTAACATTTGACACCACCGTCTCCAACTGATTGATTGTGATCTTCTGGGGAACATAGGCTCTCTTCAGAATTTTCAATAAAGCCTCTCTATGCCCCTCAGAGCTCAGCAACAACGACAAAGTTGAGATTTTGGATGGGGTCTGTTGCAGATGATCAACAAGTTTGTACTCAGACTTCTTGATGATTCTCAGGAATTCTTCAGCTTCATCATAAAGTTCTCTCTCCGGCCCACCAGGCGCCGGTGTCACCACAGGAGTACCCTCATTGACTACTTGTTTTCCTCTTGCCCTGGCTAAAGCCTCAGCCTTTTCTTTCTTTTCTTTTTCTCCTTCCCCACTTCTCAAAGCATCCGGGGCAAATAACCTCCCACTACGAGTGAAACCACTGGGTCCGGTATTATCCACCTTTGAAACGGTGGTTTCACTTGCAACTTGGTCCTCCACTTTCTCTCCATTGCAATACACTTCCCCACCATAATGCCACGGCACGACATCATCCTTGTCATAAGGAATTGGCCCAGGTACCGTGATAGTAACTGGAGCCGCCTCAGCCAGAGTTGACAAATCAATCGGGTCGAAGTATATAGTTATGGTGGAGACATCCTCCTTTCCCATATCAGCCTTCTCAAACCTGAGGCTTCCTTCGTCCATCAGCCCCTGGACAACCTCTCTCAAGAAAACACACCCATTCGGAGCAACAATGCACGCAGCACAACAATTATCACAGCCCGGAAAGACCCCATTCTTTAACAAATGTCGTTTGACCTCAGCCAACGGAGTCTTCAGTTGATCTACAGACAACAGCCCAATTCTGCCCTCCTCAGAGATAGCATTCACCCCCCTTTGACCATGCGCGGGCATGGGATTAGCATTAACATTCGGAGATGGAGCAAAGTTGATAGCTTTTGAATCCACCAGGTCTTGAACCACATGCTTAAAAGCTTTGCAGTCTTCTACATTATGCCCAGGAGCACCTGAGTGAAATTCACACTTTGCATTCTCATCAAAACTGGCTGGCCTCTGATCAGGTCTCAAAGGAGCCAAAGTTCTCAACTGTACCAACCCCAAATCTTTCAGCTTCTTCAACAAGAAAGAATAGGTCACAGGCGGCCTATCAAACTGACAATCATTCATTCGCCGTCTGACTTGATACCCGGCCCTCTGCGGTCTCTGCTGAAACGGCTGACGCTGTTGTTGCGGTTGTTGCTGTTGCTGTTGTGTAGGCTGATTATCAGCAGGAATAGTTACCGCAGCAGTGTGCTGAAAGTAACGATCCCTACTTTGTCCTCTCTGGGTATATACAACACTTGTATCACCCTCCTTCTTCCTCTGACCGTTTCCAAAAGGCTTCTTCGATCCAGACGACGAAGCATTACCACCCTGGATTTTCCCCAATTTCAACCAACTTTCAATCCTTTCACCGGCCACCACAATGTCAGCAAAGTTGGTAACCGGGCAACCAACCATTCTCTCAGCAAATGCCCCCTGCAGGGTACCCATAAACAAGTCAGACATCTCTCTGTCCACCAATGGAGGTTGAACTCTGGCAGCCAACTCCCTCCACCTTTGAGCATACTCTTTAAACCCCTCGTTAGACTTCTGAGACATACCCTGCAGCTGGGTACGACTAGGAGCCATATCAGCGTTGAACTGATACTGTTTAAAGAAAGCATCTCCAAGATCCTGCCAGCTCTTAATATCAGAAGACTTCAGCTTGGTGTACCATTCCAATGATCCTCCAGACAGACTGTCCTGAAAGAAGTACATCCACAGCTTCTGATCCATCGTATAGGCAGAAATCTTGCGAACAAAAGCTTGAAGGTGAGTCTCCGGACAAGAACTCCCATTATACCTATCAAATGCGGGCGCCTTGAACTTCTGTGGGATCACAATCCCCTCAACCATCCCCATATTCGACATATTCACAACCTCTGGAGTGGCATAGCTTTCGAGAGCCCTGATTTTCTCTGCCAGCAATGGAATCTCTTTGTTGGGTGGCTGGACACCGTATTGCCCAAACGGCTCATTGTGCATTGAGAATTGATCAGCTTCTCGGTCTTCCTCCCTATCATCCTCAACCCCAAAGAACGGAGGAAATAAACTGTCCTTCATGTTATTACCCATCTGACCGGGTCCACCACCCGTGGCAGCACCAAAACCACCGACATTATTATTCACTACACCCCCAATTGTCCTATTTCCACCGTCTCTAGAGCCACCAAGCCCCTAGTTAGAGACACCATCCAGGTTAACACCACTGTTGGCAGCTGAAGCCCGCTCGAGCTTCTCTACTTTATCGGCAAGTGCCTTCTATCTAACTGCGAACCCTTGCATGATGTTAATCAACTCATTCATCTTCTCTTTCAGCTCGAGAACATCTGTATTAGGTAGATCCATCAGTCTGGGTGTGTTGCGTCTGGTAAAATATTTGTGAGGACGTGTTGAGTGCAAAGGTACAACTCTGCGAGCACGAGCAATGATTCCTGAAACAACCAAGCACGTTAGAACTGGTACTTGCAAAATAGAAATACGTTATTATGATTATGCATGAATGCAATGTCTATCCATATGAGGAACACTCTGTCTTTCGATCCTGGCTTCATCGAGACAGATAATAATCCGGCAGCAATATTCTGACATTCACCATTTGACTTCATCGTACAGATCAGAGATATATGATTTAGCAAAATGCCACCCAACCATGTGTGTGCTGTGTGAGTGCATACAGGAAAGCAAATAAAGCCTGAAGATCGATCACTGAATGAAAACAATCATTGCATATCAAAAGTGCACCATAAATGCAATAGTCATACATCAAAGTTGATAGAAATCAGATACAACCCTCCAGAATCAGAAAGGAAATACAAGCAAGTGAATTCCGTCAACAAGCCTGACGGTAATCCACACAAATGATAGCAAAAGACTACACTGAAGAAGGCCCCACTGAAGGCTCCGCATCATCTACCATCTTGGTAAACTTCACCGCGAACCTAAGCTCAGTGTTCTCCTGCTGCAATCTCCCCATCTCCTTCTGGTGAATCTTCATCTGTCTGAAGTAGTGATCTCTCTCAGCCTGATAATGATCTCTCTCGGCGATGATCTTCGTGTTCTCTACTTCCTTGGTCTTCAGTTTTGCCTCCCACTCAGCAACAAGAACTCTGACTCTGGCATCTCTCTGGGTCTTCACAAGGATCTGCCTCCTCTTCTCATCCTCAATATCCCTCAAGGCTCTGGCTAGCTTCTCCTTAGTGATGTCATGCTCCTTTGTAGACGACTCCAATGCTAGGCTGACCTTCCGGTAATAAGCAGTATCTATCTCAAAGCGCTTCACTTCAAGAGCATGTCGCTTATCCTGATCTTCCATCCTTACTCTGATCTCTTGATTAGCCATCTGAATCTGAGCAACACTCATCTCTAATTCAGTCTTCTCCGCCTGCAGCTGATCTCTAGCTTTCTTCATCTCAAGGAACTCATCCATACTGACAGAAGAACGCGGCCCCTCAATCAAAGGACACCAAGGATCACCTCCCGGAAATGGTAGATGGGTGAGCTCGATCCTCTTCCGAAGCCAATCATCAAATGGAGGAAAAGACACACTGTTGACCTTGCCAAAAGGAACCTTGCCCTTTCTCTGAATATCACGCCATTCATCCAACACTTGCCTCAACTTGGCCTGATTGCCCTCAATCGGGAAGTAGAAAGACTCCTGAATCTCTCGTCCAAGAGGAGGACCCTCCACAGCAAACCCCATCTGTCTCCTAAGAAGAACCGGGTTGTAATTAATGCAACCTTGAACTCCTATAAGAGGTACATTGGGAAGACTCCCACAATTGTATATGAAATCACGTCCAGCCATACCATTGTGAGTCCAAGCTATGTCCTTGGCCCGCAAACCCATCAGCCTGAATGACCACTTGACAGTAGGATCAAGAGCGACAAAAGCACCTTTGGAAGGCAAATACCCCATGAACCACTTGTACAGCAGCTGAGCACAACACCGGATCAATCCCCCACGCCGCTTCTCGTTCCGATTATGGATCGAGTAATATACATCTCCAACCAGAGTAGGAATAGGATTCCTCTGTATAAACAATCTGATAGCATTAAGGTCCACGAAGTTCTTCTGATTAGGAAACAAGATGATCCCATAAATGCTCACAGCAATCAAGGCACAGACAGTCTTCCAATTACCCACAGCAGCATGTTCCTTGGCTTTAGCCTCCAAGAAACTCAGATGAAAACCAGGCAGCTTTCCCTTTTCCTTCAAACCCCATTTTGTCACCTCTGGGCTCAAATAAAGAGCACGAGAAATCTCCATAACATCAGGCTCTCCCTTAGTGGCATAGAAAGGAATCTGATCTCGGATCTGAATACCCAGGATGCTAGCATAGTCCTCCATCAAGGGTCCCAACAAGTAATCCGGGAACACGAAACATCTCAAGCCCGGGTCATAAAACTGGAGAAGAGTATAGATGGCGCTCCTATCACTGTCTGTGAGCCTGAAAACCAACTTCAGAATACCACCGTATACCTCTCTGAACCTCCCCACATGGTCAGGTGTAATCAATGCTATCATATCTCTCAACACATTGATCTCTGGGTCGAAGAAACTATAAACAACATCATCTTTCAAACCGGTCCTCATGTCTAAGCAAAGAAGTCTCTCAACCAGGATCTCAATCAAAAATGTCCCTGCATATGGATAAACATGTGTTAGATGCAGATAAATGCAAAATGTGAATGATGCTGATGAATGAATGCAATGCACTGTGCCATCCTCCAAGTCATCTGAACATCTGCTGCACTGAGTCTTGATCTCTGAACTGATCACAATCATCTGAAGGAATATGTAACCACAAATCCGACTCAGGGTTCCGAAATAAACGGAACTGAAAGATACATCACCATCATCATCACCAAACAATCTCTGAGCAGACAACCACAAGAACCTCTGAACCAGCCCGGGGAATCCTGAAATAAACGGATCCCCACTGATAAATACCACGGACAGCACTCCGGCGTCTCGGAAATAAATGTCCATAAATCCGACTTATAAATAGAACTCTGATCAATAACGGAACCAATAGTCACCATCAAAGTCACCATCAGAACATGCATTTGCAAGAATCAACCCTCCCCTCACAGGTGAATTCTAACCAGGTCATCCTAAGGAGGATAATGGTCTCGACAATCGGGCAAAGATACTCAACGGGTTTGCCCTTCCGGGTGTGCCGTTGCAGCTCTCTTAAGATCGTCTAAACCAAAGATCCGGGAAAGAACGGTCACCGAAGTCAATAGTTCAAATGAGGTGACTCAACCAAAGTGGACTACCCCACAAAGGAAGAGCTCCCTCAAAGAACCTCGTCCGGCTTGTGGTATGTCACATTGCCCAAAACATGTTGACCTAACATGAAAGGCACATGAGACCACGCTAATCCTAGGTGTATACTCGGGCCTGGGTTTTAGCCCCACTCAGAACACCCCCCCCCCCCAAAAACAGAGGAACCACCTGTACAGAAGACAACACAATGATAGTATGATGCATACAAATATTTATGCAAATATATACACAACAGAATAATAAATGCAATAAATAGCAGCACAAGCAACCTAAACTATCCTAGAGAACGCTAGGAGAGACTCGCTTAGGGAAGATGGACCAGCAATAGGTCAACTTCTATAGTCCCCGGCAGAGTCGCCAGCTGTCGCATCCGCGAAAAACAACCGGCGGGCTAAAACAAAACAAACAGAGCCGCCACCGTGCATTATTTATCCCAAAAGAGGGAAAGGAAACGCTCGAAGTAAACCTGGAAAAGACATGGTCTCGCGACCAAAGAGAGATGGGATCGGGAGTCGGTTACGCAAGGGGAAGGTATTAGCACCCCTCACGTCCGTTGTAACACCCCGATAAAAATAAGATAATTATTTAATTTAAGTTAATATTATATTTATTAATTTAATTAAATAATTTGGAATATTATTGGATTATTAATATTATTGGAATAATAATTATTGGAAAGTATATAAGTTGGGATAAGGAAAAGAGTTCCATTTTTGGTAAAAGGGTTTTTACGTGAAAAGCAAAGAAGCGGCTGAAAAGAGGAAAAGGGCAAAGAGACAGAACAAGAGGAAGAAGGTTGGAGAAGAGAAAAGCTTGGAGCTTAAAGATTACCGGATTAACTCAGGTAAGGGGGGTTTATCGTCGTTTAATGGGTATTATGGGTTAACATGTAATGGGTAGTGATAAACCGTTGATTGACCCTAATTGGGATGATGAGTGCTGAAAAATTGTGAGGAATAAACTATGTTAAAGCTGAAATTGAATCTGTAATTGGATAGGTAGTGATTTTCCGAAAGTGTAGCTTTTTACGGAATTGGAATCGGAGGTCCGGAAGTCCTCCAACGGCGGAAAATGCGGAGAATTCTGCATTCTGCTTCGTGTTAGCGCGGGAACAGCTTTCTGTCTTGCGTTAACCGGTTAACCCAGGGTGTTAACCGGTTAACACTGTTATCAATTGTGAAGTATTGCTGTTTTGCTTGCGTTAACCGGTTAACCCAGGGTGTCAACCGGTTAACACTGTTGTGATTTGTGAGAAATTGTTGTTCTGTTTGCGTTAACCGGTTAACCCAGGGCGTTAACCGGTTAACACTGTTGAGTTTTGCCAGAAAGCGTGTTCTGTGTTGTGTTAACCGGTTAACCCAGGGCGTTAACCGGTTAACACTGTTGGAAAAGTGAAAAAATTAATATTTGAATGTTGCGTACATATTTGATGGTTGGCCTATATCGGTGTATGATATAGTAGGGATCTTTTCCCGTTGTTTTGAGCAGTATAGGTATTAGTAGAGTGTGCTAATACTGTGATTGAATTATTTGGCATGACATGATGTGATTATGTGATAAATATGCTGATGATGTGTGAAAATATGCATAATATTGTGAACGTATATATTATGTGTGTGATTGTAGATGGACTGTTTTATTGCTTAGAGTGTGAGCATATGTCCATTGTGGATTTTGTTGATGGTTGTATGCTAGGTGAATTAGCATGCATAATGTGGCCTTTATGGTGGTAGCTAATTCCCATGGTGAGGAATTAGTGAGTTAGTCATTTTGGACTGTTGTTGATGTTTGCATGCTAGGTGATTTAGCGTGCATAGCATAGCCCTTGGGGTGGTAGCTAATTCCCATGGTGAGGAATTAGTGAGTGAGTCACTAGGTCTCAAATGAGTGGGACTAGTGAGCTTGGTAGCCGTATCTGGATTTGATCGGTGAGGTTGAACTATATGTTCACGAATAGTCGGTACCGCATGCATGGAGTCTCATTGCATAATGTATGTATGGCGTATAATATGAATGGATGTATTCCAATATTATACGTGTGTTTGTGTTGTATTGAGTATGAGTATGAGTTGTATTGATATTGAGTATGATGTTTGAGTTGATGTGCCGTTACTGAATGCGTGATATGATTGGGGTGATTAATGTGTTAAATTACTTAACATTGCATGATATTTTATAATGCTTATTATATCGATTGAGGAACTCACCCTTACAACTATTTTTCAGGTAACGAGCAATGATTGAGTAGAAGCTAGTGCTTGGAGTCTAGTGTAGTCTCCTAAGTGGGTCATGCTCTGATAGATGTAACATCGGGACGGGATGTTTTACCTTGTTGAATAATTTTACATGTAATGTGTTACATGTTTTGCATGATTGATTTGATTTCTATCCGCTGCGAATTATGCAAATGTTATTTTGATTAAATAAAGAGCATGACAGTTATTATGGTGTGAAGTGATTGTGTGACACCCTTAATTGCATATCTACTCTGATATATGGTTGTTGTTTTAATTAAATTTTGGGGTATTTTAGAAGGGTGTTACATTAGTGGTATCAGAACATAGTTGGTCGAGTCGAGTCGTAATTATTCTGTTCCCCTGTACGGGATAGGTGTTGTGTAACCCTATCAGTACTTATTGTTTTAGCTTGTTGGACTTTCAGAATTGAGATGGCTGGAAGAGGTAGAGACGATGCTGCGATTGCTGAGGCTCTGGGTATGCTAGCTGGAGTACTTGGAGGAAATCCGAATGTTGTGGGATTGGGAGCTGCTCGTCAACTGAGTGAGTTCCAGAAGAACAATCCTCCAATGTTCAAGGGAGCATACGATCCAGATGGTGCTCAGAAGTTGTTGAAGGAGATCGAGAGGATCTTCCGAGTGACTGAGTGTGCCGATAACCAGAAGGTCAGGTTCGGTACGCATATGCTGTCAGAGGAAGCAGATGATTGGTGGGTTGCTACCCGCACTGAGTTGGAATCTGCTGGGAATGCTGAGATCACTTGGGCTGTGTTCAGAGAGAGATTCCTGAGGAAGTACTTTCCAGAGGATGTCCGAGGAAAGAAAGAGATAGAGTTCTTGGAATTGAAGCAGGGCAACCGGTCTGTTACTGAGTATGCTGCTAAGTTCACAGAGTTGTCGAAGTATTACACTCCCTATGCTGAGGCTGCTGGGGAATTTTCTAAGTGTGTGAAGTTTGAGAACGGGTTACGTCCCGAGATTAAGCAGGCTATTGGGTATCAGCGGATTAGAGTGTTTTCTGATTTGGTTGACTGTTGCAGGATTTTTGAACAGGATACCAAAGCCAGAGCGGAGAGCTATCAGCAGAGGGTTGATAGGAAAGGCAAGAATCAGAATGATCGTGGGAAACCGTATGCAGCTGGCAAAGGTTTTCAGAGGCAGAGTGGGATGAAGAGGCCTAGTGGGGGAGACTCCAGTGCCCCTGCTAAGTGTTTCAGATGTGGTCAGGCTGGACATCGTATCCATGAGTGTACCAGTAATGAAAGGAAGTGTTTCAAGTGTGGAAAAGGTGGTCATTTGGCTGCAGAGTGCCGGTCGAAGACTGTGACTTGTTTCAACTGTGGAGAGTTGGGTCATATTAGCCCACAGTATCCTAAGCCGAAGAAGGAGAATCAGTCGGGAGGCAAGGTCTTTGCTTTATCGGGTTCTGAGACTTCTGCAGATGATCGTTTGATCCGAGGTACGTGTTATATTAATGGCTTTCCTCTTGTAGCTATTATTGACACAGGTGCGACTCATTCCTTTATATCTTTGGATTGTGCTGTGAAACTTAAGTTAGAGATATCTGAGAAGCATGGTAGTATGGTGATTGATGCTCCTGCGAAGGGTTCAGTGACTACTACTTCAGTTTGTTTGAATTGTCCTTTGAGTATTTTTGGTAGAGACTTTGGAATGGACTTTGTGTGTCTTCCACTAGTGCAGATTGATGTTATTCTGGGTATGAACTGGTTGGTGTTTAACCGAGTTTATATCAACTGTTTTGATAAGACGGTGAGCTTTCCTGAGATTGAGGAAGGAAAGAGTTTGTTTCTATCAGCAAGGCAGGTGAATGAGGAAGTAGCAGATGGGGCAGAGTTGTTTATGCTGTTAGCGACTTTGGAGGCTAAAGATAAACTGGTGATTTGTGATCTAGCCGTGGTGTGTGATTTTCCTGATGTGTTTCCTGAAGAAGTGAATGAATTGCCGCCAGAGCGTGAAGTTGAGTTCTCGATTGATTTGATACCGGGTACTAGACCGATATCGATGGCTCCTTACCGTATGTCTGTTGTTGAGTTAACTGAATTGAAGAGTCAGTTGGAAGATCTGTTGGATAAGAAATTTATTCGTCCGAGTGTGTCACCGTGGGGTGCACCAGTGTTATTGGTTAAGAAGAAAGAAGGTACTATGAGGTTGTGTGTGGACTACAGGAAACTGAATAAAGTGACGATCAAGAATCGGTATCCTTTGCCGAGGATTGATGATTTGATGGATCAGTTGGTTGGTGCGAGTGTGTTCAGTAAAATAGATTTGAGATCTGGGTATCATCAGATACGTGTGAAAACTGAGGATATTCAGAAGACTGCTTTCAGAACAAGGTATGGACATTATGAGTATTCTGTAATGCCTTTTGGTGTGACTAATGCGCCTGGGGTATTTATGGAGTATATGAATAGGATTTTTCATCCGTATCTAGACAAGTTTGTTGTGGTGTTTATTGACGATATCTTGGTGTATTCGAAATCTGAAGAAGAGCATGCTGAGCATTTGGGAATGGTTTTAAGAGTTCTACGAGAAAAGAAGTTATTCGCTAAACTGTCTAAGTGTGAATTTTGGTTAGAAGAGGTTAGTTTTCTTGGTCATGTGATTTCAAGAGGTGGTGTTGCTGTTGATCCTTCTAAGATAGAAGCGGTATCTAAGTGGGAAGCTCCGAAGTCAGTTTCTGAGATAAGGAGTTTTCTTGGACTTGCAGGTTATTATCGGAAATTCATTGAGGGATTTTCTAAGTTGGCGTTACCGTTGACGATGTTGACTAGAAAGGGGCAAGCGTTTGTTTGGGACTCAAAATGTGAAGAAGGCTTCCAAGAGTTAAAGAGAAGGTTAACTATTGCTCCTATTCTGATATTACCAAGTCCGTCGGAATTATTTGAGGTTCACTGTGATGCTTCATTGTTGGGTTTGGGTGGTGTGTTGATGCAAAATAAGCAGGTTGTAGCTTATGCTTCGAGACATTTGAGGGTTCATGAGAGGAACTATCCGACACACGATTTAGAGTTGGCAGCTGTGGTTTTTGTTCTGAAGTTATGGAGGCATTATTTGTACGGGTCAAGATTTGAGGTTTTCAGTGACCATAAAAGTTTAAAATATTTGTTTGATCAGAAAGAGCTGAATATGAGACAGAGGAGATGGTTAGAGTTTCTGAAGGATTATGACTTTGGTTTGAATTACCATCCGGGTAAAGCAAACGTAGTGGCTGATGCATTGAGTCGGAAATCATTGCATATGTCTATGTTAATGGTTAAGGAATTGGATTTAATTGAGCAGTTTAGAGACTTGAGTTTGGTGTGTGAGAGTACTCACAATAGTGTTAAATTGGGAATGTTGAAGTTAACGAGTGGTATTCTGGATGAGATTAGAGAGGGTCAGAAATCCGATGTGCTTTTGGTTGATAAGTTGACTCTAGTGAATCAAGGTCAAGGTGGTGAATTCAGAGTTGATGAGAATGGTGTTTTGAAATTTGGTAATCGGGTGTGTATTCCGGATGTTACCGAACTTAAGAAGAGTATCCTTGAGGAAGGACATCGTAGTGGCCTGAGTATTCATCCTGGGGCTACGAAGATGTATCATGATTTGAAAAAGTTATTTTGGTGGCCGGGGATGAAAAGAGAAATTGCGAGTTTTGTTTATTCTTGTTTGACTTGTCAGAAGTCAAAGATTGAGCATCAGAAGCCGTCTGGGCTAACGCAACCGTTGGCTATTCCAGAGTGGAAGTGGGACAGTATCAGTATGGATTTTGTTTCTGGTTTACCGAGGACGATTAAGAATTTTGAAGCTATTTGGGTGATTGTTGACAGATTGACAAAATCGGCTCATTTCATTCCGATCAGAATGGATTATCCGTTAGAGAGATTAGCTGAGTTGTATATTGAGAAGATTGTAAGTTTGCATGGTATTCCGTCGAGTATTGTTTCGGACAGAGATCCTAGATTTACATCGAAGTTCTGGGAAGGTTTGCAGAGGGCTTTGGGAACTAAGCTGAGATTGAGTTCTGCATATCATCCGCAGACTGATGGCCAGACTGAGAGGACGATTCAGTCACTAGAGGATCTGTTGAGGGCTTGTGTTTTGGAAAAGGGAGGTGTTTGGGATTGTTATTTACCTTTGATTGAGTTTACCTACAACAATAGTTTTCATTCGAGCATTGGTATGGCACCGTTTGAAGCTTTGTATGGTAGGAGGTGTCGGACACCTTTATGTTGGTATGAGTCCGGTGAAAGTGCTGTGGTTGGACCGGAGATTGTTCAACAAACTACGGAAAAGATTAAGATGATTCAGGAGAAGATGAGGATTGCGCAGAGTCGTCAGAAGAGTTATCATGACAAGAGAAGGAAGTCACTTGAGTTTCAAGAGGGAGATCATGTGTTTCTTCGTGTTACTCCGATAACTGGGGTTGGTCGAGCTTTGAAGTCGAAGAAGTTGACACCTCGATTTATTGGTCCTTATCAGATTTTGGAGAGGATAGGGGAAGTAGCCTATCGTATCGCTTTACCGCCGTCACTTGCGAATTTTCATGAGGTTTTCATGTGTCTCAGTTGAGGAGGTACATTCATGATCCGTCACATGTGGTCCAAGTAGATGATGTACAGGTGAGAGATAACCTGACTGTTGAAACATCACCTATGAGGATCGAGGATAGAGAGTGGAAGCAGTTGCGGGGTAAAGAGATTGCTTTGGTAAAGGTAGCTTGGGGAGGACCAGCAGGTGGCAATGTGACTTGGGAACTTGAGAGTCAGATGAAGGAGTCTTATCCTGAGTTATTCCCTTGAGGTATGTTTTCGAGGACGAAAACTCTTTTAGTGGGGGAGAGTTGTAACACCCCGATAAAAATAAGATAATTATTTAATTTAAGTTAATATTATATTTATTAATTTAATTAAATAATTTGGAATATTATTGGATTATTAATATTATTGGAATAATAATTATTGGAAAGTATATAAGTTGGGATAAGGAAAAGAGTTCCATTTTTTGTAAAAGGGTTTTTACGTGAAAAGCAGAGAAGCGGCTGAAAAGAGGAAAAGGGCAAAGAGACAGAACAAGAGGAAGAAGGTTGGAGAAGAGAAAAGCTTGGAGCTTAAAGATTGCCGGATTAACTCAGGTAAGGGGGGTTTATCGTCGTTTAATGGGTATTATGGGTTAACATGTAATGGGTAGTGATAAACCGTTGATTGACCCTAATTGGGATGATGAGTGCTGAAAAATTGTGAGGAATAAACTATGTTAAAGCTGAAATTGAATCTGTAATTGGATAGGTAGTGATTTTCCGAAAGTGTAGCTTTTTACGGAATTGGAATCGGAGGTCCGGAAGTCCTCCAACGGCGGAAAATGCGGAGAATTCTGCATTCTGCTTCGTGTTAGCGCAGGAACAGCTTTCTGTCTTGCGTTAACCGGTTAACCCAGGGTGTTAACCGGTTAACACTGTTATGAATTGTGAAGTATTGTTGTTTTGCTTGCGTTAACCGGTTAACCCAGGGTGTTAACCGGTTAACACTTTTGTGATTTGTGAGAAATTGCTGTTCTGTTTGCGTTAACCGATTAACCCAGGGCGTTAACCGGTTAACACTGTTGAGTTTTGCCAGAAAGCGTGTTCTGTGTTGCGTTAACCGGTTAACCCAGGGCGTTAACCGGTTAACACTGTTGGAAAATTGAAAAAATTAATATTTGAATGTTGCGTACATATTTGATGGTTGGCCTATATCGGTGTATGATATAGTAGGGATCTTTTCCCGTTGTTTTGAGCAGTATAGGTATTAGTAGAGTGTGCTAATACTGTGATTGAATTATTTGGCATGACATGATGTGATTATGTGATAAATATGCTGATGATGTGTGAAAATATGCATAATATTGTGAACGTATATATTACGTGTGTGATTGTAGATGGACTATTTTATTGCTTAGAGTGTGAGCATATGTCCATTGTGGATTTTGTTGATGGTTGTATGCTAGGTGAATTAGCATGCATAATGTGGCCTTTATGGTGGTAGCTAATTCCCATGGTGAGGAATTAGTGAGTTAGTCATTTTGGACCGTTGTTGATGTTTGCATGCTAGGTGATTTAGCGTGCATAGCATAGCCCTTGGGGTGGTAGCTAATTCCCATGGTGAGGAATTAGTGAGTGAGTCACTAGGTCTCAAATGAGTGGGACTAGTGAGCTTGGTAGCCGTATCTGGATTTGATCGGTGAGGTTGAACTATATGTTCACGAATAGTCGGTACCGCATGCATGGAGTCTCATTGCATAATGTATGTATGGCGTATAATATGAATGGATGTATTCCAATATTATACGTGTGTTTGTGTTGGTATTGAGTATGAGTATGAGTTGTATTGATATTGAGTATGATGTTTGAGTTGATGTGTCGTTACTGAATGCGTGATATGATTGGGGTGATTAATGTGTTAAATTACTTAACATTGCATGATATTTTATAATGCTTATTATATCGATTGAGGAACTCACCCTTACAACTATTTTTCAGGTAACGAGCAGTGATTGAGTAGAAGCTAGTGCTTGGAGTCTAGTGTAGTCTCCTAAGTGGGTCATGCTCTGATAGATGTAACATCGGGACAGGATGTTTTACCTTGTTGAATAATTTTACATGTAATGTGTTACATGTTTTGCATGATTGATTTGATTTCTATCCGCTGCGAATTATGCAAATGTTATTTTGATTAAATAAAGAGCATGACAGTTATTATGGTGTGAAGTGATTGTGTGACACCCTTAATTGCATATCTACTCTGATATATGGTTGTTGTTTTAATTAAATTTTGGGGTATTTTAGAAGGGTGTTACATCCGTCGTACTCGACGGGATCCACGCTCAAAAGAAATAGGATAAGGTTGCTAAAACAAACATTGCTCACAAACATCACACACACACACACTAGAAACAACACAGATGAGAGAAGAGGGGAAAGGGCTCGCTAGGACATCGCATCATATGCCTACGTATCTCATCTGGAATGAGAATCAGAGCTACCGTAGTTCAGCTCACGCACGCCGAAACAAAACACACTCAAACAGGCAAACATGGAAACCGAATGCCAATCGCTGGACTTACATCAGACTCCGAACCAAACAAACCCACACTGGAAACCGAATGCCAATCGCTGGACTTACGTCGGACTCCACACACACGACGATAGGATACGGAATGCCAATCGCTGGGCTTACATCCATCTCCTGACACACGCAAGAAGGGTTACAAACAAACAACAAGTTACTAAGGAGTCTGGCACTCGAGCCTAGCAACTGTCAAGCAAACACATACAAAAAGAAAAAGGGTGAAAAAACAAAAAGGGTGCCCGGAGAGATCTCGTACGATCTCCTGCCTACGTACCTCATCTGGTATGAGGATCAGGGCAACGTAGTTCCCCTTAACAGGGGAGAAACTTTCTCCTAACCAGAGACTGGGAAATGACAAACTAGAAGGGAGACTGACTCGAGCCTAATAGTTATCATGCAATCCACAATGGTCCTAGGTTGAGTTTTCTATCTAACTTGCACAGGCAGCAAGCTATCCTAAACAGGACAAAGCAAAACAAAGCAAACATACACACAATTAGCACACACTATATACAAACAAAGTGGGCTCACACAAGGGTTAGGCTGTGAAACACAAGCCAACTGGAATCGGGTGTAGTTAGCTCTTAACCCTAACATTGAGAGTTAGGGTGAAGCAGATGAAATGGAAATGAGGGGTGTGCCTCATAGCTCTTATCCCTGGCCTGGGAGAGCATTGAATGATAGAGGGTGTGGGAGTTCAGAAAGTTGGAACTCTTCTATCCACATGTGACTGACTCAACAATGATCTTGGGTTAATATCCACAATGCATCTGAAATTCTGGTGTAACTAATACAGCAAGATAGTTATTAATCACTGTACTGATATGCACACGTTCACAGATGTCACGACATCTCATTCTATGTCACCCTAGAATGTATGAACACCTGGTTCTGTGCATCAGGAAGAATGACTCAACAGAAATCAATCCTAACACTCACTTCTGTTGTTTTCTTCCACAGTTATCAGCATGATGTCTTACTGTTGATTTTGGACATCAGTTGTTACATTGTTCCAGTGTGTTTGTATTTTACTTGTATTTCCTGAATTAAAGGTTGAACACGTTAATCTAATTACCACTTATTAGATTGCTAACAACTAGGCTATTTGTTAGGTTCATTAATTGTAGGTTAGTAGTTGGTTTCCTGGTTTTTCTCTAAGCTGTTGAATCCCTGAAGAATAGCCTGAGAAAAATACTGACCCAGAAAAACCAATCATCCTACACTTTAGCTCCTGCTGTTGGGAATGAATGTCACAGCATTCAGTTCGACATCCAGAACATATGCTGATTCTGATATGTTCCAGGAAATGTACTGTGCTAAATTTGCAGTACTGTAAAAGACTAACTAGTCTCTACTTCAGTATCAACCTTCAGTATCAACTGTCAAAACATCCAGTTTGACAGTTTCACAATGATCCTTCAGCCAGGTCTGTTATCCTTGAAAAGAACAGACTTAAATAAATACTGAACTGAAATTAACCTGCTTATCATTCAGTATCTACTGTCCATGATGAATGTTACAACATTCTGATAGACATTCAAACATAAGGCTGTATGCCAGGTCTGTTATCATCTTGATAAGCTGACTGGAATACCTGCTGAGTTATGACAGTAATAAAAACACATGCAGAAGGAAAACAAACACAGGAAATTGTTAACCCAGTTCAGTCCAACATGACCTACATCTGGGGGCTACCAAGCCAGGAAGAAGATCCACTATTAGCAGTATTAATTCAGAGCTAAACTCACCCGTTTACAACTCTTCACTTAATCCCTACCCAATGCAATCTATACCTAGGAACTCCTAGATAGAAACCTCCAGTTTCCATTCCTATCACTACAAATACAATGTAATGTTAACACACCTTGAACTTGCTTCACAGCTTCATTCAAGAACAAAATCACTCTTGCCTACAGGCTTTGAGTTACAAACACTCTCAGGATTTACCACTGAGATACACATGGTAACCTTCCCACAGATTGGGAGGTTTACCTTACACACACCCCTAAAAATTCAATCTAAGAGGCTTACAAAAACTAGGTTACAATCAACTATTTATAACCTAATCACCCAACTGGATTTGGGCCTTCAGAAATCGCAGCAGACTTGTTCTTTGCTGTTACAACTTCAGCAGAAAAATTCTGCTACAAACAAGGTCTTCAATCCTAGAATCTCTCCATATATATCTCCACATTTAGAGCCTATATATCTTATGATTGAGTCTTCAAGACCTCCACATGGGAGTTAAGATATTCACCAGATATCCTTGCTGATCCCAGAATATATACTGAATTAATTAATTCAGTTCTCTACACATGTGCGATGTCACAGACCTGATGTCGTGACATCGTACATGACATGTTGGTCCAGATGTTGAATTTCTTCAACCCAACATATTAAAACAACAGAGATGATTACATTATTTGTTTTCTAAAATTAATGCCAATCCTAAGGAATTAACAATCTCCCCCTTTGGCAAATTTTAGCTAAAACAAATAAACAATACACTGGACTAAACATCCCAATTTGGGAATGCTCTTCATCTCTGTCATTGGCTCCACCACCACAAACACCAAAGTTGGTGTACATGGGGAAGAAGAGGGACAAGACTCAGTTGTACCAGAACCCTTCCCCTTAACCGGAGAGCTTCCAGAAGAATATGTAATGCTGAGTACATAGACAATGTAACTCAGATCACAAGGCACAACTGTCTTCTTAACTCAGATCACAAGACACAAGTGGTAAACCCAGTTGGTGGATTTTGTGCCTGATGCCAACTTCTGTTTGCTGCCACATCCATAGTTGGCTTGCTTCTGGTACATTCTCAACCCCAGGACTATATTTCTCTCCCCCTTTTTAGCTAAACATTTGTAAAGGCACCCTTCACAAAACCAGATCCAGGCGCAGCTTGCCCAAACCTTAACATACCCCATGATTCTGAGAATGGAGTGTTTTTCTTGTGAGAGGAAGAGGGCTATTGCATCCTTTAAATAGTCCAGCCCGTGCTTAGGAATTTCCGGTAGAAATAAATGCTTGGTCAAGATGCATTTATTTTTGCTGAGAAACAGTCAGAGAATCACCAACAAAATCTCAGATTATCTTTGAATACCTTTTATAGCTCTTGACTGTTTCTTTTCCAAAACAGCCGTTCCAGTGCATGGAGACTATTCCATATATGCAGTCAGACACGTTGCACGCGATGTCTTAACATTTCACGCGGCTTTTTCCTGCATTTTGCCAGTATTCAACATTTCCCAAGGTTCCTGTCAAGTAGAGACTTGACATCTGGCACTGATACAATCAAATTCCCACACTTCAGTAGATGGTTACTCCCCCTGTACCACACAACTGTAGCCATCTGGCTTATTCTGATTTACCAGAATTTGACACATCATCTTCATAATTCCTCCTGACTTTAAGTTTTAGAAGGAATCAGCAGCATTGTCCAGGGCAATGTCATGCCATTCGGTCAGACATTCTTCAGCTCACTCAGCCTTGACACAGCATCCTGATAACTGACAAGGTGTCATACCTGGTTATCTGAGCACACATAGACCACAAGCTTGATGATTTCTTGCAGCTTCAAGGCCAGAACTCCCCCTGTCATGGACACCCCACTCTCCTCTTGAAGATGGGCATATCCAACATCCCAAAGTTGGACCTTCACATACTTCCTGATTCAAAGAGAATCCAGACCACTTGATGAATGGAAAACATAAGACGCATCTTCATGTCTTCAAGAGCACACCCTCTGTTCAACCCTCTTAGCTGAACACATTCACACTCTGTGACAATCTCTCTTCTAACCAGAACAGAAGACCCCTTCACAAGATGTACTAACATCAGCTGGGATATCCTTCACACCAATACAAGGCACAACATCTGATAGTCTTCAGATGTCACTGAGTCACCGGGTTGATCAAGAAGAACCCAGACATACATTGGGACTTATACATTTTCATCCCATTACACGAGATAGTTTTCCATAGATAGTTCAGAACTCCTACCACAAGCTCCAAGGGATGAATAGAAAACACCTCCTTTTGTCTTCAACTTAGTACTTTTCTGCTCAAAAGTAATTTGTTTCAGACTTTCCTCAAGAATAATCAGCTGCCATATGTTGATTATCTTGATTCTTCGAACTCACTTCTGAGGTAGACCAATTGCCACTGGTTGATTACCTCCTTCATGAATCCTCATATGAAAAGGTTAAATGCTGCTTTTTGACCTCCCCAAGTTTATCAGACTTCTCCCAAAGATATTCTGACCTTCCAAGTGAGACTTGAACTTCAAGCTTTTTGAAGTATCCAATCTACAACCCTGTAGACCTTTCTATCTCAAGTTGATGTGCCACTTCACCAACTAAGAATCTGATGTTGAACCAAATGTCACAACATTGTGTTTTGACATCTAGCTGTTGAATTCAGCTCCTTCTTCTGCCACTTGAAAGAACTTCCTCCCTTCACAGAACAAGAGTTCAATGTTCTCATAGACTTGGTTGTGGAACCAAGTTTGAATAAACAACCTCCATCCTGCAGGTTTGCAGTTAAGTCATCCAAGCTCACACCTTGATGGATCTCTGCTTCTTCTCCAAAGACATCAGACATTTTGATGTATGAGTCTTCAGAAGGAACAGTTAGAAACTATCCCTTCAGCTATGCCAAGGATTCCTCTTCCTAAAGCAAGGTTGTTTCCATGATGTCAAGACTGCTGCCACTTGCTCTTGACTTCACAGTGTGCATAAGCTAATGCACTTCCTTACCTAGATCAGAAATAAACTGATCCAAGTAACCACCATCAAGACTATGATGTCTTCTTCTTCTTGTACATACCAAGGCTGAACATGTTTCTTGCCAGGAAACCTTTTCAGAGATCATATGCTTTTGCTGCCACCAAAGAGATAGATCATGAGCCAATGTACTATCCTTCCTGTGATTCTGCACAGGGTCTTGAAGAAGTGATGTTCCAACATCTTTAAGAACATCAGTTATCTTGAGCTCCAAGGATAATCAATTAAACACTTGTACTTGGCACAAGTAGACATTGATCTTAAATCCTTTCCCAATTATCCTTTCAGATACTTCCACCATAAGAATACTTTGAAAGTACTCTTCTTGTGTCAACATCTTCTGCTTGCAAGCACCTAGACAATTTTTGAAAGTCTTCCCAGATTAAATTCACCCTTAGGAATGAGAGAGATGAATTCTTCCTTGCAAATGTGTCACACAACCACCAGAACCCATGTGACACAGGTCAACAGTCAACCAGACCCTAGGCTGACCAAATGTGAGGAGGTTAACCAAAACTCTCCCTCAAATTAACAATCATGGAAACTTCACACCAGTATCCATGCATTGTACAGACATGTCTCAACATGACATACTCCATCCCTACCAGTGGTAACTAACTCTATGAGTTATACCTACGCATACTCCTATCACACCAATCAGACTTTAGCTGACCATAAGTACTAGAGGAACACCAGTCAATAGCAGATATGCATTGCCAGAGCATACTACATCAACCAACCTATGAATCTTAATATTCTCACTCCTTGAAAGAACTGCCACTTCTGATCGTGGTGCTTGAATAACAAGATTCATGGTCCCAATCCTCTTAAATGAAGTAGCAATCAGGTTACCCCATTGTTGACTTCTAACATCCAGAGGACTTGTTTTCCAACACTCCATAGTACTCCAGAGAACAGTTGTCCAACCCTGATCAATCTACAGGAGTAGGACAAGCAGCAGGAGATTGCACAATGTCACATCTCAACCAGCTCAACTTCTAGAGATCAGACTCCTAAAGGTGACCTTATTGAGCCCACACACAGTTGACCCTACCTTTGTCAACTTAGCACACACAGATGTCTCCTCTTCCAGGTCAGGAGTAGGTTCCAAACAGAAGTATCCCTTTGTTTGATACCTAAAAACATCTGCTCTTCAACCAGTAGCTGCATACTTGTTGAACAACATGTTCTAACATTGCATAGAACATTAGTTCCATCTCCTTGGAACAAACCTTCCTTGAAGGTCTTCAAGGTCTTCATACACCCTACTCAAGTGAGTAAAAGAATCAGTGATTAGGTGATTCTTACCATCCTGAAGTGAGAACGTCATGATGAGTGGACTTGAGGAGACTCAAGTATCTTTGACATCTTCAGTAGATTATGATGAGATCTTGAATTCAGCAGCCTTTCATCCACATGAGGGGAAACAACATCAGAGTTTGAGTTTTGCCAGGTATTATGCAGCGGAAATCATAATACAACTCAACCTGTGAACACACACTTCACCAAATCAGCCTCCAAGACCATACCAGGTTTGAATGTGATTCAATACTGGCACAGCTGTCCAACACACAGGCCAATTGCCACCCTCCAGAGACTGGTACATACCATTCCTGTCATGAACAGTCCATCCACCTACTTCAAGGGACCATTCAGGGTAATCACAGAACCTTCCACAGGTTCCAGCATCAGTACTGACATAGCTCCTTGCAAGATACCAGAAAGTATCACCCATGGATCTCATCCAGAACTAGAACAGGATGCCTGCTCTGATACCAATTGAAATTCTGGTGTAGTCAGAATTCAGATGTTCTACTCCAAGTCATGACATCTGATCTAACATTGTAACTAATACAACAAGATAGTTATTAATCACTGTACTGATATGCACACGTTCACAGATGTCACGACATCTCATTCTATGTCACCCTAGAATGTATGAACACCTGGTTCTGTGCATCAGGAAGAATGACTCAACAGAAATCAATCATAACACTCACTTCTGTTGTTTTCTTCCACAGTTATTAGCATGATGTCTTACTGTTGATTTTGGACATCAGCTGTTACATTGTTCCAGTGTGTTTGTATTTTACTTGTATTTCCTGAATTAAAGGTTGAACACGTTAATCTAATTTCCACTTATTAGATTGCTAACAACTAGGCTATTTGTTAGGTTCATTAATTGTAGGTTAGTAGTTGGTTTCCTGGTTTTTCTCTAAGCTGTTGAATCCCTGAAGAATAGCCTGAGAAAAATGTTGACCCAGAAAAACCAATCATCCTACACTTTAGCTCCTGCTGTTGGGAATGAATGTCACAGCATTCAGTTCGACATCCAGAACATATGCTGATTCTGATATGTTCCAGGAAATGTACTGTGTTAAATTTGCAGTACTGTAAAAGACTAACTAGTCTCTACTTCAGTATCAACCTTCAGTATCAACTGTCAAAACATCCAGTTTGACAGTTTCACAATGATCCTTCAGCCAGGTCTGTTATCCTTGAAAAGAACAGACTTAAATAAATACTGAACTGAAATTAACCTGCTTATCATTCAGTATCTACTGTCCATGATGAATGTTACAACATTCTGATAGACATTCAAACATAAGGCTGTATGCCAGGTCTGTTATCATCTTGATAAGCTGACTGGAATACCTGCTGAGTTATGACAGTAATAAAAACACATGCAGAAGGAAAACAAACACAGGAAATTGTTAACCCAGTTCAGTCCAACATGACCTACATCTGGGGGCTACCAAGCCAGGAAGAAGATCCACTATTAGCAGTATTAATTCAGAGCTAAACTCACCCGTTTACAACTCTTCACTTAATCCCTACCCAATGCAATCTATACCTAGGAACTCCTAGATAGAAACCTCCAGTTTCCATTCCTATCACTACAAATACAATGTAATGTTAACACACCTTGAACTTGCTTCACAGCTTCATTCAAGAACAAAATCACTCTTGCCTACAGGCTTTGAGTTACAAACACTCTCAGGATTTACCACTGAGATACACATGGTAACCTTCCCACAGATTGGGAGGTTTACCTTACACACACCCCTTAAAATTCAATCTAAGAGGCTTACAAAAACTAGGTTACAATCAGCTATTTATAACCTAATCACCCAACTGGATTTGGGCCTTCAGAAATCGCAGCAGACTTGTTCTTTGTTGTTACAACTTCAGCAGAAAAATTCTGCTACAAACAAGGTCTTCAATCCTAGAATCTCTCCATATATATCTCCACATTTAGAGCCTATATATCTTCTGATTGAGTCTTCAAGACCTCCACATGGGAGTTAAGATATTCACCAGATATCCTTGCTGATCCCAGAATATATACTGAATTAATTAATTCAGTTCTCTACACATGTGCGATGTCACAGACCTGATGTCGTGACATCGTACATGACATGTTGGTCCAGATGTTGAATTTCTTCAACCCAACATATTAAAACAACAGAGATGATTACATTATTTGTTTTCTAAAATTAATGCCAATCCTAAGGAATTAACAGCATCAACATGTAATGTGAGCAAAGGGATGACACACTGAATAGTAGGAGATGGACTACACATCTCTTTTATCTACCAATTGCCTCATCAGAGGACTTTTCCTGCTTGGCACCAAAATAAACAAACACAAGCATTGCCTCTTAAGGAGGACTTCAGACAGGTGCCTGCCCAAGTAACAGGACAGGTCTTCCAGACTACATGAAGTCAGAGAAATTATACCTCAAATGGTTAAGCAACCAAGCAACAACAAAAGCAAGTTCAAAAGAACTTAAGCAACTAATGTACCTGAAAACAATCTAACACAGTCAGTATACAACTCAAAAAGTCAAACAGACAGTTACAAGTCAACAGTCAATTGTACACAGTCAAACAAGCAAGCAAGCAATGAGTGCAAAGCACAAGCTCAACTCAAATGAGCTACAAGCAACCTACAAAACAAGTCAAAATTAGTCAAGATAAACAAATAATCAACTCAAGCAATGTGAATCAATTCGCTCATAGCCATATGCTTCTTAACCTGCAAACCAAGCTCAAACATGAGAAGCAAACCACTAGGACAAGGCCTAGGGTCAAAAAGGGAGAAATAATTCAAAACAGAACATGAAAATTGACATAAATCAAGTTCAATCAAATTAGAACATCATCCAAGTGGTCTCATATCAATAGCATCAACCAATTTCATTTCACAAGTCAAATATGGTAAAGCATGCAAGTGGAAAGCTCATTGAAGCAACCAGAATGAACCAATCCACATTAACTCAAAAATGATTCAATAAATCCCAAGAAAAATCATGGCTAAACAGCACACACAATATGATCAACACACCAAAAATCAAAGTATTTGGACAAGTTTAAGCATGGCAAATAAATTTCATAAGGCAAGGCAAGGCAAACAAGCTTAAATAGGACCACAATTGGTACATCAACTTCACACAAGCCTAAAACAGAATCCAAACATGATAAATGCATCCAATCAAAGCCAAGATAAACTTCAAAGTGTCTAGAATCAATGTGCAAAATTTCAAATCCATATGATAAACATCAAGCATTTCACAAATCATCTAAGTTCATGACTATCAAAGGTTCAAACATGACCAACCAGCAAAGAAAATCTCAAACAAATTGGAAATGCATCCAAAAATTCCACAAAAATTCATGAGTAATCCTAACATCCAAAAGTAGCATCATGCAAAAAAATCACAATAATTGGCATTTAATTGGCATAGCAAATAAAATCCACAAGTCAAGCAAGCAAAGGTGTGACACACATTGTCACACCTTCATTAACCAGATCATAACTCATCAACCAGAAATGAGAAAAATGCAAACTCTATACCAAAATGTCAATTAGGATGTCTAGTTTAAGCACACAAAATTTCAAGAGTGTTGGATAAAATCCCATCATTTCATGAAGGATATGGCAAAGTAGGTCCAAATTGGATACACATGAACAAACCCTAGGCAAAAATAAAATCCATACGTGCACAATTTCTGGAAAAATCATCAAAAAATAGTAGACATCATAAGGAACAAAGTGCAAAAAATCCCATCTCATTTGGATCATTAATCATTGACTTATGAATTTTTGAAATGGAGAAAAAATAAAAAAACATGTGAACAAGGCATGTGTGAATGGATAGCATAATCATGGAAAAATGCAAAAGGCTCATTTGAAAATGTTCAGAGCGGGGAATCGAACCACGCATCCTTTTGAATGTGGCGCGCTTAAGTGAAACTCTGCGTTTCACTTAAGTCTACGTGGAAATGCAATTGAATCCTGGCCAACCAAATAGCCACGCTGGCTCCATGCAGCCAATACATGAGTGCTAACACCAAAAAACATGCAGAAACACGCTAATGAAGATCAAACAACCTTCTGGAATTGAAAACCTAAGAAACTCATGCGCGTTCATCATCAATTTCCAGGTCAAGAACATTTTGGCACAGAAATTCACAAAAGTTATATCAATGGTTTCATCTTTCAGTGTACAATAACATGCTACGCTTGGATTAACCTAATTCTCATTATATCACAAGATTCGATCAAAAGAAAGTTCATGCTTCAAACTTAGATTTGACATAACTCATTCATTACTCAACGAAATTCCAAGATCTAAAGCTCAGTGTGACCTATGTTCAAAGATCTACCACATGCATATCCTAATTTCAAGAATCTCGAGACTCGAATCCTGACCTTAATTGAAGTGCAGAAGTGGAATCGTGACTTTCAAGCCTTGCAAGGTCCAAACAGATGCTTCTTTGCTCTTGGATGAGTGAATGGATGAAGGTTTGGAGGTTTATCTTGCACGATCTAGCTGGAAAATCAAACTGCCATGGATGGAGGTAGCTTGCAACAGTCCTCAATCAGCTCGAAAATCCTTGCAATCTTGCTTCAAACACACTCAATTATGCTTATGGATGAGTGATTGATCAAGAACCAAGCAATGTTTGTGAAGAAAATTGGAGAAAAGTTGAGAGGAAAAAATGTGAAGTTTTTGGATCTAGATCTAGATTTCAGAATTCTGTTATGCTAACCACATTTTCTGTTATGATTATGTTTATATAGGGTTTCCTAATGATGTTGCTAATCAGGATTAGGCAAATGCACATGAATTAGTGAAGTTGAAGTGTTATGTGCAAATTAGCCAATTCACCCTACATGCATGAAAACAATGGAACAATGCAAGTTTTCTGAGTTAAATTCAATTGAAATATGGTTTGGAGGCAAATGCAAGTGGTAGCAAGTGAAACCAATGCATAGTTTTTGAATTGTAATTTTCCCTCCAAAATTCAAATGGAAATTCAATTTTTTTTGTGATCAAAATGCATGATATGTGATGCATGTTTTGGATAACACATGACAAGAGAAGAATGTTGCAAAAAGAACCACTCCATTTGGCCTTTTGGTTCAAAAGTTATGCACTTGTGAAGTTCAAATTCATTTGACCAAGATTTGACCATATCTTCTCAACCACACATGAGAAATTCATGTTCTTGGACTTTTTGGAAAGGTGAGAGCAAGATCTTCAACTTTCATGTTGGACAAAATTTCATTTGAAGCATTTTTGATCATGTAGTCTTGAGGAGAAAACCTTTCCATTTTTGGCAATTTTGAATTACAAGTCACTTTCTATTTTTGGAAAGTTTTCATCTGACTTTATTTTCTTCAATGTTGATGTTTGAAATGTTAAATGAGACTTGTTGGAACATGAATGAAGTATTTCTAACCCTCTCCCACCTCCAAATCCATCAGTTGACTTTTGGTTGACTTTTTCAGTTGATAGATGAATTTCAGCTTGACTGTTGAGCTTGAGCCTCAATCTCCTGATGAAATGGCTCCAAGAATGAAACCCTAGCTTCCACAAGCTCATTAAAACCATATGAAGATCCCTCTCTCCATGAAAACCTCATCTCCTTGACAAGCCCTGATTGGCACAATACAGATGATTAGGGTTGACCAGAGGTCAAAACCCTAATCCCAAGAAAAATGATTAAGCACAATGAACCTCTTGGTGATGATAAGACCATGATGATGATGATGTATCATTTCAACCAAGATGATGTCCACCCTCCTTGAGGAACCAAGAAACCCTAATTTGAAGCACAAACCCTCAGATGATTAGTGATCAATTCTTGAGATCCTCAGGCTTGAATCTTTTGACCTCTTGATCTTCTGATCAAGACCTAGGAGGATGACTTGCTCAACGTTGTTACATGATATGCAAATATGCAATGACTAATGACCTAAAAGATGAAATGCTATATGCAAAGCTAGTCCCAAGAGAGGAGGGCAAATTTTGAGATGTTACAGGGAAGAACAAAAAGCTTCGACCAAAGAGTGCATGAGATATATCATCTATTACCGTCAGAACGTAGATAATACACTCGCATGGAATATTATCCACAACCGGTTACTGGGTTAATAAAGGATAGATCGACCGAGAAAGAAAGGCATCGGGATACCAAAACTAGGTATATAATGATGACCAATCAAAGGGAGCAACAAACATTACCGGCAACCGGTATGAAAGATGGCTTGCTGGGGATAAATTGTCTAATCAAAGCAATTATCCAAGGGAAAGGAATATCATCACCGCATATTGGATAATGATAACCATCAAGGAGGGGATTACATCTACCGGATATTGGGTAGAAAACCACGGAAAAGTAACCGTCATCAACTTAGGATGAACAAAAAGGTTAACTCTGCGAAGGGGCAAAAAAATAGGGTTTACAACTACCGGTATGAGGGTAGTAAACCACAGACTCCGCCGAGGATAAGATGAATGATTACCGATTACTGAGCAATTATTCATTTATACCACGGGGAAGCATAGGAAACAGTCACAAGAGGCCAATTTAGGATCAAACCAAAGAGGCAAGCTGAATCAAGACTCATCCTAATGAGGATATAACTCAATAGGGGAACCCATCCCAATATATGTGTTAGGAGGAAATGAAAACAACCGTCGTCCACGAGGATATAACTTAGTGGGGAGTGCAGAAGGAAAGATAAACATTTTCTGCTTAATGGGCTGACTCTCTACATTGAGGGATCAGACACCGACATCTGCTTGGGAAATGTGTTACCAACTAGCAGGGAAAAACAAACAAAGAGATATCGGGAAACAACAAAATCTCTGCAGGGGACGAATCATCAGTCAATTCGGCTGGGGACAGGAGTTTATTGCACAGGCAGAATCTGCCACATAAGCAACTCTACTGGGGAATCCATCCGAGGGATAAAGGGATTTTGGGGATAAAACACCAAGTACCGTACCCACCAAGGAGGTCACATCCGCTGAGGAGGAAAGGTTTCTACCCCGCTGAAGGGGAGAGTGGTGAACATCTCAACAAGCATTCCAACCAAGGCTCCGGAGGAAGAAGATAAAGTCATGCCAAGAATATGAACAAATGTCTTACCCTGTTGGAGATCATACCATCCTTGGGAGAGCACTGAGGATCTCCTAAATATCCTTTTCATCATTGTGAATGTTCACTTTGTTTAAAAACAGGTTATAAAAAATTCGTTTATTCAAAACAAATGATATTTTCTCAATTAAAACATGCAAAACATTTGTTGAATAGAAACAAATAAGAGTGCAAATAATTGGATAAAAGGCTCAAATTTATTTGATGGAATGGTAGTCTGCAAATGGCAAGACTCCATAGATCTTTAAGAGTTTGAAATTGGTGATATATATTGGAAAAGGGCTACATTGAACATAATGACCATTTCTCCACCAATTCTGAATTTGATGTATTCGAGGCTTCGGTTGATGACGTATGAGCAAGAATCTCTGACGGATGATATCTGTAGATCAAAGTCTTGTCAGGATGCAGTTACTTGCCAAATCCCTAATTTTTGCCTAGACTGCCCCAGGGTGAGGTACTCAATCTAGCGGGATACATATATTCATTTTTTTCATGTCTCTAACTTTTGCCTGGACCGCCCTTTCGGGTTTTCAATCCACCGAGACGCTCATTTTTGCCTAAGCCACCCTTTCGGGTTTTCAACTTAGCGAGCCATTCTGTTTTTATTTCTAGGCGAAGTATTTCTTGACTGCATCTGAATTCACATGACGAGTGAAATCCTCCTCATCCATAGTTGTAAGTATCAAAGCACCGCCCGAAAAGGCTCTCTTAACAACATATGGACCTTCATAGTTTGGAGTCCACTTGCCCCTGGAATCGGGCGCGAAAGACAAGACTTTCTTGAGCACGAGGTCCCCTTCTCGGAAAACACGAGGTTTGACCTTCTTATCAAAAGCTTTCTTCATTCTTTACTGATATAACTGACCATGGCACATGGCAGTCAATCTCTTCTCTTCTATGAAATTCAGTTGGTCATAACGACTCTGAACCCATTTAGAATCAGTCAGCTTGGCTTCCATCAAGACTCTCATTGAAGGGATCTCCACCTCTACTGGGAGTACAACCTCCATGCCATAAACAAGAGAAAACGGGGTTGCCCCTGTTGAAGTGCGGACAGATGTACGATATCCATGCAAAGCAAATGGTAACATCCCATGCCAAAGTTTATACATAACAACCATCTTCTGGATAATCTTCTTGATATTCTTATTAGCAGCTTCAACAGCCCCATTCATCTTGGGTCTATAAGGCGAAGAATTATGGTGTGCAATCTTGAACTCACTACACAGCTCCTTCATCATCTTGTTGTTCAAGTTATATCCATTATCAGTAATGATCTTATCCAGCACACCATAACGGCATATGAGTTGATTCTTGATAAACTTCACTACCACCTGCCTGGTCACATTTGCATATGACACCGCTTCAACCCACTTGGTGAAGTAATCAATTGCTACGAGAATGAATCTGTGTTCGTTGGACGCTTTCGGCTCTATCATGCCAATCATGTCAATTCCCCACATGGGGAAAGGCCATGGTGATGAAATCACGTTCAGAAGTGTCGGAGGAATATGAATCTTATCCGCATAAATCGGACACTTATGGCATTTCTTCACGTATTTGCAGCAGCCAGACTCCATTGTCAGCCAATAGTAGCCTGCTCTCAACATCTTTCTAGCCATGGCATGTCCATTGGAATGAGTACAAGATGAACCTTCATGGACCTCAGTCATCAACAGGTCTGCTTCGTGTCTATCCATGCATATGAGCAAAACCATGTCAAAATTTCTCTTATAAAGCACTTCGCCGTTGAGGTAGAAACTGCCTGACAATATCCTCAAAGTCTTCCTATCTTTCACAGATGCCCCAGGCGGGTAAACCTGGTTCTGAAGGAAACACTTGATGTCATAATACCATGGCTTATCATCTTTCACTTCTTCTACTGCAAATACATGAGCTGGTCTGTCCAAGCGCATCACAATGATATTGGGAACTTCATTCCAAAGTTTTACCACAATCATCGAAGCTAACGTAGCAAGAGCATCCGCCATCCGATTCTCATCTCGAGGAATATGATGGAAGTCAACCTCAGTAAAGAACGTTGAAATCCTCCTCGCATAATCCCTATATGGAATGAGACCAGGCTGATTCGTTTCCCGTTCACCCTTAATCTGATTAACAACGAGGGCTGAATCACCATAAACATCAAGATGCTTGATCCTCAGATCAATACATTCTTCCAATCCCATAATGCAGGCCTCATACTCAGCCATATTATTCGTGCATTTGAAAGTTAGCCTTGCTGTAAAAGGAATATGTGTGCCATGAGGAGTAATAACCACTGCCCCAATACCATTTCCATACTGATTTACAGCGCCATCAAATACCATACTCCATCTGGAACCAGGCTCTGGCCCTTCATCGAGTGTAGGCTCATCGGAATCTTTCATTTTCAAATACAGAATCTCTTCATCCGGGAAGTCAAACTGAACTGACTGATAATCCTCAATCGGATGATGTGCCAAGTGGTCAGCCAAGATACTACCTTTAATAGCCTTTTGAGCTCGATATTCAATATCATACTCAGATAACAACATCTACCAACGGGCAATTCTCCCTGTTAAAGCAGGCTTCTCGAAGATATACTTGATTGGATCCATTCTGGATATCAACCAAGTCGTATGATTTATCATATACTGGCGTAAGCGCTTAGCAGCCCAAGCCAAAGTACAACATGTCTTCTCAAGCATTGAATATCGAGACTCGCAATCAGTGAACTTCTTGCTCAAGTAGTAAATAACATACTCCTTCTTCCCTGATTCGTCTTGCTGACCAAGGACACAACCCATTGAGTCTTCAAGAAAAGTCAGATACATGATCAAAGGTCTTCCTTCTACAGGTGGAGATAGGATCGGAGGTTCAGACAGATACTCTTTAATACTGTCAAAAGCTTTCTGGCAATCCTCGGTCCAATCACGAGACTGATCTTTTCGAAGGAGCTTGAATATTGGCGCACATGTGGCAGTCATGTGGGATATGAATCTGGAAATATAATTCAAGCGGCCAAGAAAACCTCGGACTTGCTTCTCAGTTTTGGGCACAAGCATCTCTTGTATTGCTTTGACCTTTGCAGGATCAACCTCAATACCTCTTTCGCTAACAATGAAGCCCAATAACTTGCCGGAACGGACTCCAAATGTACACTTGTTGGGATTCAGACGGAGCTTATACTTCTTCAAACGTTGGAAAAGCTTCAACAAGTGCTCTACATGTTCAACTTCCATTCTTGACTTAGCAATCATATCATCAACATATACCTCAATCTCCTTGTGCATCATATCATGAAACAAAGTGGTCATAGCTCATTAATACGTGGCTCCGGCGTTCTTCAAACCGAAGGGCATCACTCGATAACAGAATGTTCCCCAAGGTGTGATGAATGTTGTCTTCTCCATATCCTCGGGTGCCATCTTGATCTGGTTATATCCGGAAAATCCATCCATAAATGAAAAGACATTGAATTTAGCTGTATTGTCTACCAACATATCAATGTGTGGTAGAGGGAAATCATCTTTCGGACTAGCTTTATTCAAGTCTATATAGTCCACACACATCCGGACTTTTCCATCTTTCTTAGGCACGGGCACAATGTTGCCCACCCATTGAGGATATGTAGAAGTCACCAGAAACCCCGCATCAATTTGCTTCTGAACCTCTTCTTTGATCTTCACTACCATATCATGATGAGTTCTTCTGAGCTTCTGCTTCACAGACACGCACCCAGGCTTCAAGGGTAAGAAATGTTGCACAATATCTGTATCTAGATCTGGCATGTCTTCATATGACCAAGCAAAGACATCAACATATTCTCGTAGCAATTCAATCAACCCCTTCTTGACAGACTCTTCTAGGAGTGCCCCAATCTTCATTTCTCGCACACAATCTTCAGACCCCAAGTTGACTGTTTCCAGATTCTCAAGATGCGGCTGAATGATCTTCTCTTCATGCTCAAGTAGATGGGTAATCTCGTCAAGAATCTCTTCAACATCATCTTCTTCCGCCTCAAATACAGGGAATTCAAAATTGGGAGATGGTGTTGGATCATTATGTTCAATGGGTTTGATCAACCTGCATAATGATTTTGGATATGAAAAGCTTTAGAAATCACACAAGGCAAATCATTATACAGATGAAAAGATTGATTTTATTTTGTTTTTTTAGGGTTTTATGTGATCACCAATTTCATGCAAAAACGAAAAGGGAAAATAATTGGAAAAACAAACATTTAACATGAATTTATTAAATGAAAATATCTTTGGATTAATGCGCCAACAACGTCATCACTCCTCCTTTTGGCATGGGAGGAGGGTTTTTAGACAAAGTGATCATTACATTGACTTATGGATAACTGTAGGAATATCCACAACGACCCAATTGTTGCAGACCCTTCCAGGGATGATGAAATTGCCAGAATCCTCTGTATCTTCTTCCAAGACAGCAACAGCTTCTTCATCTTGACCAGTGTGGATGAAACCTCCACTCTTGAACAACCCTTGCTCGTTGAAAACTCCAGAGGAAAAGCATATGCCAGCCCGAGACTTGTTATCTTCTAGCTCAATCATTTTTCCTAAGCCAGCAGTTGCACCACACTCAATGGCCAACTTTGCATCTCTATAGGAAGCAAATGAAGGAACTCTCTTTTTAATAGGCTCAGCAATAGACAAAGCTTGGAAAGGAGTTCCAACTTCATCCTCAGCATCTATATATGAGAAGGAAGACAAATGGCTAACCAGGAGAGCCTTTTCTCCCCCTACCACCACCAATTTCTTATTCTTGACAAACTTCAGTTTCTGGTGTAGGGTGGATGTCACGGCGCCTGCCTCGTGAATCCATGGTCTGCCTAAGAGACAACTATATGATGGGTGAATATCCATAACCTGGAAGGTAATTTGGAAATCACTTGGTCCGATCTTGATCGGGAGATCAACTTCCCCAATCACCGTTTTACGCGACCCATCAAAAGCTTTCACAACAATTCCACTCTGCCTCATGGGAGGCCCTTGGTATGACAGTTTCGAAAGAATGGATTTCGGTAATACATTCAGTGATGACCCAGTGTCCACCAGCACATTGGACATGGCGTCGTCTCTGCAGTTCATAGATATGTGTAAAGCCAAGTTGTGGTCTCTTCCCTCCCCAGGGAGATCAGAGTCACAGAAACTCAAATTGTTACAAGCAGTAATGTTTGCAACAATGCTATCGAATTGTTCTAATGTGACATCATGATCTACATATGCCACATCCAAAACCTTCTGCAGAGCCTCTCGGTGTGGTTCTGAATTCAACAGCAAGGATAACACCGATATTTTGGATGGCGTTTGTAGAAGCTGGTCTACAACATTGTACTCGCTTTTCTTGATGAGCCTCAACATCTCATCACAGTCTTCTTTCACATTTCCGCTTGGGCCAACAGAAGCAGGAGTTATCAATGTAGAGGAGGGTCTAGCAACAGGTGCCGGATTCGGAGTGCTCACTGCATTCCCAATCGGGCATTCAATAGAATCAGTAGTAGTTTGAGGCTTTGGGGGTGCTGAAAACATACGACCGCTGCGGGTCAAACCACTTACATCCGCGATGTTAACAACAGAGGAGGATGGTAAGGACACCTCTTTTCCATCTTCTACAGCAACAGCGTTGTAACGAAAGGGAATTGCTTTTTCGGAGGAGTACGGCACCGGACCGGCAGGCTTAATGATAAGAGAAGGAGAAGCCTTTTGCTTGCTACCATCATACTTGATGATAACAGGCTCGGGCATCCGGAATACAGGGGGAATTACGTTGACGTCAGGCTCATCTTCGTCAACATTCCTATTCTGAAGAATCTCAATGACTCCTTCATCCAGCATTTCCTGAATATCCTTGCGCACCTGGCGATAACCCAATCAGTTAACAGAGCATACCCGACATCTATCATGGTCGTGCTCATAATGACTATACTCGCATAGCAAACGATGCATTTCGACAAGAGACTGTCGAATATGACTGACATATTTGACTTTGTACTTGCCAGGGCAGCCCTGGACCATGTTGACAGTTTTCCCATGCTCGGGCAATGGGTTCTTCTTCACATTAGGACCTACGTCCTCAAAACATAGAATGCCGCATCTCACAAGGTCTTGAACCTTGGTCTTCAAAGGGTAACAATTCTCCACGTCGTGGCCGGGACCACCAGAATGATAGACACAATGTAATTCAGGCTTATACCACCACTGTGGGTTAGCAGGTATAACCGGTGGGTCTCTCGGAGTAATCAACTTCCTCTCTATCAAAGAGGGATATAATTCTGCATACGTCATTGGAATAGGATCGAAAGTGACCCTCTTCCTCTCGTAACTCGTGCTGGTTTGATTACTGTTTTGAGGCTGGTAGGCCTGCTGCTGCGGTCGGTGCTGTTGTTGCTGATATTGCGGATGTGATTGCTGATTATTGCTATGTTGCTGATATTGCTGGTTGTCTCTGAAAACAGGTGCTATATGAGCCACCTGGTGCTGGTTACCAGCGGGGCGCACGGTTTTTCTCCTCACAGAGGGTCTTCTTGGTTTCACATGGGAGGTCACATCATGTGCCTCTCCATCTTTCTTCTTTGCAAACGACCCATAGCGTTTGGCAGAAGAGCCTTATTCTCTGGTCATACGTCCTTCTCTAACCCCCTCTTCCAGACGCATCCCCATATTCACCATCTCGGTGAAGTCAGAAGGAGCGCTAGCGATCATCCGCTCATAATAGAATGAACTCAAGGTCTTCAGAAAGATCTTGGTCATTTCCTTCTCTTCTAGCGGAGGCACGATCTGTGCTGCCAACTCTCGCCACCTCTGGGCGTACTCTTTGAACGTTTCTTTGTCCTTCTGGGACATGGCCCTCAATTGATCCCTATCGGGAGCCATATCCACATTATACTTGTACTGCTTGACGAAGGCCTCGCCAAGGTCGTTGAAGGATCGGATGTTCGCACCGTCTAAACCCATGTACCAACGCAAAGCGGCACCGGACAGACTGTCCTGAAAGTAGTGGATGAGTAACTGATCGTTGTCGGTCTGAGTCAACATCTTCCTGGCATACATGACCAGGTGGCTGAGAGGACAAGTATTTCCCTTTTACTTTTCAAAGTCGGGGACCTTGAATTTCACGGGAATCTTCACATTGGGGACCAAGCACAGTTCGGCAGCGGACTTGCCAAAAAGATCCTTTCCTCTAAGAGTTTTCAATTCCTTGCGGAGCTCAAGAAATTGATCGTTCATAGCGTCCATCTTCTCATAGACATCTGGGCCCTCAGACGACTCATAATGATAGATGGTGTCTGTAACACCTCAAAATTTGCCCTCCTCTCTTGGGACTAGCATAACATATTACATATCATTTTAGGTCATTAGGCATTGCATATTGCATATCATGTGGTTACATTGTGCAAGTCATACTCCCAAGTCTTGATCAGAAGATGAGGAAGTCAAAGTGCAAGCTAGGGTTTCATTGGACTGGTCATTAATCATCTGAGGATGTGGAGGTCCAAATTAGGGTTTCATGATTCTCAAGGATATTGGTCTTCATCTTGTTGGAAATGATACATCATCATCATCATAGTTTGATTTCATCAAGTGTTGAAGCACATTCCTTGAGATTAGGGTTTTGACCACTGGTCAACCCTAATCAGTTGCATTGGGCCAATCAGGGCATGATCAGGAGATGGGGTATATGATGTATATGGGGATCATTATTTGATTATATGGAGATTATTGAGGCTAGGGTTTCACCCCTTGAGCCATTTCATCAGAAGATTGGAGCTCAGATTGATCTATGCATGGCCAGATTCATCTATCAGTTGAAAAAGTCAAATGTGGTCAACTGTGCATGATTTTATGGATTTGGAGGTGAAGATGAGTTGGATACACTTCATTCATGTTGGAACAAGTGTTATTTGACATTTCAAAGCTCAATAATGGAGAAAATAAAGTCAGACAAGAAATTGCCAAAAATAGAAAGTGACTTGTAATGGAAGTTTCCAAAAATGGAAAGTTTTTGACCTCAAAATTACATGTCCAAGGAAGCTTCAAATGAAAATTTGTTCAACATGAAAGTTATAGATCTTGGTCTCACCTTTCCAAAAAGTCCAAGAACTTGAAAATCCCATGTGTGGTTGGCAAGTTATGGTCCATTCAATTTCAAAAATGACCCATAATCAGAGGAGCATAACTTCCACATGGAGTGTCCAAATTGAGTGATCTTTTTATGTACAAACTCCATTTGACATGTACTTTCATGGTGCATAATTGGAATTCATCAAAAATGGTCAATGCAAAAAGTCAAATTTCAAGTGTACAGTTAAAGATCCAGGGGCAAAATGGTCCAACTTGAGAAATAATGAGAATTTTGGAATGGGGATTTTTGCAACACCTCACAAATGCTATTTGAAAATTGTTGGAGTGGTCATAACATGTCAAGGTCCATTATTTGAACAACTCACTTTTGAAATGCACTTGAAATTGTACAAATTGCCATGACATAGTGAAAATCCAAAATACACATCCAATGGCCATGGGACAAGTTGCAACAGATCACACATGTCATTTTGAGAGTGTGTGAGCTGTCAATGAGCTGTCACAGAGCTCATATGAAAAGACCATTTTGCCCTTGCTTTGAAAGTGACACTTTTGCTAATTATATGTCATTTTGCTAATTTGGTGATTAAGAGTTGGATTAATTGGAAGTATAAATTCCTAATCATAACTAACTTCTGATTACAATCACATTTCACAAATATTCAACCACTTTTCCCTCCAAATTCTCCAAAATTCTCAAGAACACACAAGAACAAAATTGGATCAAACTTCTTCAATTCTTCATCAAATCCGAAAATTCTTTTTGCTGCCTCTTCCTTGGATCTTCTTCTTGATCTGTTTTGGCAAAGCAACATCCAAATCCTCAAGATCCGTGACTGTCCAAGTAATGCTCATCCATGGTGAATTTGAATTCTGTCCATTAGAAGCAACTTTGAGCTGAAGCAATTGTTCTAATCACCTTCCTAAGGCTTCATCTTCAATTGTTTTTGGCAATTGGATCAAGAAACTTCAAGAACAACTTCTGCCATCACAACAAGGTTAAAAGTGCAATGCTTAAGGAGAATGCTTCAAGTCATTTGAATTAAGTTTGGTTGATGTTTGAGAACTAATGTGAATTTGTTTTGTAGGTTGTGAAGCTTGAGCTTGATCTTATAGCTTGCCTTTGTGTGTTGTTTGTATAGTCTGACTGATTAACATTTGCTGTTTATTGTTGTCTGTCTGAGTACTGATGATGCTTGATTGATTTCAGGTACATTTAGTTGCTTACAGTTCTTTAAGAACTTGCTTGCTGCTGCTTGGTTTTTAAACCACTTGAGGTAGGACTTCTATTCTTCATGTAGTCTGGAGACCCGGCCTGTTACTTGGCCGGGCAAACTGTCTGAAGTCCTCCTTAAGAGGCGATGTTTGTGATTGTTTAATATTGTGCCCAAGCAGGTGAAGTCCTTGATCAAGGCAATTGGTGGAAGCCAAGGGATATGCAATCTATCCCCCACTATTCTGTGAGTCGTCCCTCTGCTCACACGGCTGTGTGTTGATGCATTGGGACACAAACCCAAGATCTTGTACTTTGTACAGTTGTGTCAGAGTCTTTGAGCGTAGAAGGGTCCCACCATTCTGGACCCACGCTCCTTTGTCTGAAGCTCTCCCTGATCAGGGATAAGAGCTGTGAAGTCTAATCTTCACTCACCTTTCATCTGCTTCACCTTAGCCTCGCAATGGCAAGGTTAAGAGCGAGCAATACCCATGTACAGATGACTTGCTTCGGCAGTCAAACCCATTGTTTGAGCCCACTTGACTGGTTATAGTGTGTGCTATGTGGATACTTGCTTGAAATGCTTGTTTTGATTTGTTGATGCTTGTATGCTTGTATGTTTGTTTTCCTGGATAGGATTAGCTTGCAATGGCGCAAGTAGGTAGAAACCTCAACTTAGGGTAATGATGCATGACAACACTAGGCTCGAGTCCAGCTCCCTGGTAGTGTGTCTTCCCTTGGTTTCTGGCTAGATTTTCTTTCCCTTGAGGGGGAACTACATCGCCCTGATCCTTGTTCCAGACGAGGTATGTAGGCAGGTGGTCGTGCGAGACCACTCCGGGCAACCTTTTTCTTTTTTGTGTGTGTTTACTTGTTATCTGATTGTGTGTTTGGTTCGGATGCCGACGTAAGTCCAGTGATTGGCTGTCGGGCTCCACGTTTGCCGTTTTGTGCGTGTTTTGGTTCGGATGCTGACGTAATTCCATCGAGTGGTTGTCGGGCTCCATGTTTGCCATCTGTTTGTGCGTTTTGTGTTGTTTGGCGTGTGTAAGCCGAACTACAGTAGCTCTGATTCTCGTTCCAGACGAGATATGTAGGCATAGGATGCGATGTCCTATCGAGCTCCCTTCTCTTAACCCCACCTGCGTTCCCTGTGTGTGTGTGTGATGTTTTAGCAACCTATTCTTTATTTTAGAACGTGGATCCCGTCGAGTACGACGGACGTGAGGGGTGCTAATACCTTCCCCTTGCGTAACCGACTCCCTTACCCTTTCTCTTTGGTCGCGAGACCATTTCCTTTCCAGGTTTCTCTGAGCGTTTCCTTTCCCTATTTTGGGATAAATAACACGCAGTGGCGGCTCTGTGTTGTTTTTGTTTTAGCCCGCCGGTTGTTTTTCGCGGATGCGACAACTGGCGACTCTGCTGGGGACTTCTTCTGATGTTGACCTGTGCTGGTCCATCTTCCCTAAGCGAGTCTCTCCTAGCGTTCTAGGATAGTTTAGGTTGCTTGTGATGTTGTATTTATTGCATTTATTATTCTAACCAATGTATATATTTGCATTAAATATTTGCATGCATCATACTATTATGTTGCCGTCCTCTGTGCAGGTGGTTCCTCTGTTTGGGGTGGGTGTTCTGAGTGGGGCTAAAACCCAGGCCCGAGTATACACCTAGGACTAGTGTGGTCTCATGTTGCCTCTTTCATGTTAAGTCAATATGTGCCTGGCAGCATGATGTACCACAAGCCGGACGAGGTTCATTTGATAGTGCTTGCCTTTGTGGATATTCCACTTTGGTTGAGTTACTTCATTTGAGCTGTTGACTCGGGTGACCTATCATTTCCCGGATCTTTGGTTTAGACGATCTCAGGAGAGCTACAATGGCACACCCGAAAGGGCAAACCCATTGAGTATCTCTGCCCGATTGTCGAGACTATTATCCGCCTTAGGATGACCTGATTAGAATTTACCTGTGAGGGGAGGGTGATTCTTTCAGATGCATGTTCAGACGGTGACTCAGATGGTGACTTGTTGTTCCGTGGATCAGAGTACTATTTATGAGTCGGATTTATGGCCATTTATTGCCGAGACGCCGGAGTGCTGTCCGTGATTTATCAGTGGGGATCCGTTTATTTCAGGATTCCCCGGGCCGAGTGATTTATCAGTGGGGATCCGTTTATTTCGGGGTTCCCCGGGCCGATTCAGATGAGTGGGGGTATCTGTTCAGAGATGGTTTGGTGATGATGATGATGATGATGTATCTGTCTTCCGTTTATTTCGGAACCCGGGAGTCGGATTGGTGGCTACTTGTTCCCTCAGATGGTTATGATCGGTTCAGAGACTAGGTTTCAGTGTAGATGATCAGATGGCTTGGAGGATGGCAACGCATTGCATGTATTCATCAGCATCATTACATCTTGCATTAATTGCATCTAACACATGATTATCCATATGCAGGGACATTTTTGATCGAGAGCCTGGTTGAGAGACTTCCTGTTCAGGTATGAGGACCGGTCGGAAAGACAACATTGCCTACAGTTTCTTCGATCCTGAGATTGGTGTGCTGAAGGATATGATAGCCTTGATTACACCCGACCATGTGGGGATGTTCAGAGAGTCATATGGTAGTATCCTGAAGATGGTTTTCAGACTCGCTGACAGTGACAGAAGTGCCATTCATACACTTCTCCAGTTCTATGACCCGGGGCTGAGATGCTTTGTGTTTCCAGATTATTTGTTGGGACCTCTGATGGAGGATTATGCTAGCATCTTGGGTATACAGATCCGTGATCAGATTCCTTTTCATGTCACTAGGGCCGAGCCAGATGTCCTTGGGATTTCCCGTGCTCCTTATTTGAGTCCGGAAATGATCAAGGAAGGTTTGAAGGAGAAAGGAAAGTTACCTGGATTTCATTTGAGTTTCTTGGAGGCTAATGCCAAGGAGCATGCTGCTATGGGTAACTGGAAGACGGTTTGCGCATTGATTGCTGTGAGCATTTATGGGATTATTTTGTTTCCTAATCAGAAGAACTTTGTGGACCATAATGCCATCAGGTTGTTCCTGCAGAGAAACCCTATTCCTACTCTGATCGGAGATGTCTATTACTCGGTTCATAACAGGAATGAGAAGCGGCGTGGTGGTCTGATCCGGTGTTGTTCTCAGTTGCTCTTCAGGTGGTTTATGGGATATCTGCCTTCTCGAGGTGCTTTTGCTCATCTTGATCCTTCTGTCAAGTGGTCCTTCAGATTGATGGGTTTGCGGGCTGATGATATAGCATGGACTCACAATGGTTTGGCAGGCCGGGATTTTATATACAGTTGCGGGAGTCTACCCAATGTGCCTCTTGTGGGAGTTCAGGGTTGCATCAATTACAACCCGGTGCTTCTCAGGAGACAGATGGGGTTTGCTGTAGAGGGTCCTCCTCTCGGGCGAGAGATCCAAGAGTCCTTTTACTTCCCGATTGATGGCAATCAGGCCAAGCTGAGGCAGGTATTGGATGAGTGGCGAGATATCCAGAGGAAGGGTAAGGTTCCTTATGGTAAAGTCAACAGTCGGTATTTTCCTTTGTTCGACGATTGGTTGCGGAAGAGGATTGAGGTTACACTTCTACCATTTCCTGGGGGTGATTCTGGGTGTCCTATGATTGAGGGTCCAAGTTCTTCTGTCAGTATGGAAGAATTCCTTGAGATAAAGAGGGCCAGAGATCAGTTACTTGCAGAGAAAGCTGAATTGGAGAGGAGTGTTGCTCGGTTTCAGATGGCCTACCAGGAGATCAAAGTGAAGATGGAAGATCAAGACAAGCGATATGCCTTGGAAGTCAAGCGCTTTGAGATGGATACAGCCTACTATGGGAAGGTTAATCAGGCATTAGCATCATCTACCAGAGAGCATGATGTCACCAAAGAGAGATTGGCTAGAGCTTCACAGATCATTGAGGATCAGAAGAGGAGGCAAATCTTGGTGAGGGATCAGAGGGATGATAGAGCCAGAATCCTCGCTGCAGAGTGGGATGCAGAGAAAGCTAAGATCGTCGCTGAGAGAGATCATTATATGGCTGAGCGAGATCATTACTTCAGGAAGATGAAGATTCACCAGAAGGAAGTGGGGAGATTGCAGCAGGAGAACACCGAGCTCAGGTTCGCCGTTGAGTTCGCGAAGATGGAAGATGAGATAAGGCCATCTGTGGGACCCTCGTCCGGCTAGATCTTTCATTTGTTGTGGATTACCGTCATACTTGTTGACGGAATCTATTTGCTTGTATTTCTTTCCCTGATTCCAGAGGATTGTATTTGAATTTGTATCTGATTTGATGTATGACTATGGCACTTTTTGTGCACTTTGCTATGTGATGGTGATTTTCCTTCAGTGATTGATCTTCAAGCTTTATTTGCTTTACCGTATGCACTCACACGAGCACACACATGGTTGGGGGTATTTTTGCTAAATCATATATCTCTGATCTGTACGATGGAATCAAATGTTGATTAACAGAATATTGATGCCGGATTATTATTTGTCTCGATGATGCCAGGATCGAGAGACAAAGTGTCCTTCATATGGATAAACACTACATTCATGCATTGATCATAATAATTTGTGTTTTATTTTGCAGGTATCTGTCGCTAACGTGCTTGATTGATGCAGGAATCATTGCTCGTGCTCGCAGAACTGTACCTTTGCACTCAACACGCCCTCACAGATATTACACCAGACGCAATACTCCCAGACTCATGGAGCTTCCTAGTGCAGACATCCTCGAGCTGAAGGACAAAATGAATGAGCTGATCAACATCATGCAAGGCTTTGTAGTTGGTCAGAAGGCTCTGGCAGACAAAGTTGAAAAGCTCGAGCGGGCTTCTGCAACAAACAGCGGGGTTAACCTGGATGGAGTCTCCAACCAGGGGCTGGGGTCTCGAGATGGTGGAAAGAGGACAACTGTTGGAATTATGAATAATGCCGGTGGTTTCGGTGGTGCTGCTGGTCAACCTGGGCCGAGTCAGAATTTGAAGGACAATATGTTGCCTCCGTTCTATGGGTTTGATGAAGACCAGGAGGAAGACAGGGAGGCTGACCAGTTCTCAATGCAGAATGAACCGTTTGTTCCCTACAGTGCTCCGCCTCAGAACAAGGAGATTCAGTTGCTGGCTGAAAAGATTAAAGTGTTGGAGAGCTATGCCACTCCTGGGGTGGTCAATATGTCCAATATGGGGCTGGTTGAAGGGATTGTGATCCCGCAGAAGTTCAAGGCGCCCACATTCGACAGATATAACGGGAGTTCTTGTCCTGAGACTCACCTGCAGGCCTTCGTCCGTAAGATTTCTGCATACACCATGGATCAGAAGCTATGGATGTACTTCTTCCAGGACAGCCTGTCCGGAGGTTCCTTGGAATGGTACACCAAGCTGAAATCCTCGGACATTAAGAATTGGCAGGATCTTGGGGACGCGTTCTTCAAGCAATATCAGTTCAACGCTGACATGGCTCCGAGTCGTACCCAGCTGCAGGGTATGTCTCAGAAAAATAATGAAGGGTTTAAGGAGTATGCTCAGCGGTGGAGAGAATTGGCTGCAAGAGTGCAACCTCCTCTGGTTGACCGTGAGATGTCAGATTTGTTCATGGGGACCCTGCAGGGGCCGTTTGCTGAAAGAATGGTTGGATGTCCTGTCACTAACTTCTCAGATATTGTGGTGGCTGGGGAACGAATAGAAAGTTGGTTGAAATTGGGTAAGATTCAGGGTACTGCTTCTGCTTCTTCTTCAGGATCAAAGAAACCATTCGGTAATGGTGGGCAGAGGAAGAAAGAAGGCGACACCAGTGCCGTGTATGCTCAACGTGGACCCAGTAGGGACCGTTACTTCCAGCACGCTGCTGCAGTAACTATTCCTGCTGAGTCTTAACCTGCACCGCAACAACAGCAACAACAACAACAGAGACAACCCTTCCAGCAGAGGCCTCAAAGGGCTGGTTATCAGATGAAGGGAAGAGCAATGGACAGGCAATTTGATAGGCCTCCGGTGACCTATTCTTTTCTGTTCAAGAAGCTGATGGACTTGGGGCTGGTACAGACCAGAACTCTGGCACCTTTGAGACCTGATCAAAGGCCAGCCAGCTATGATGAAAATGCAAAGTGTGAGTTCCACTCAGGTGCGCCCGGACATAACATTGAGAACTGCAAAGCTTTTAAGCACACAGTTCAAGACCTGGTGGATTCGGAGGCGATCAACTTCGCACCATCTCCCAACGTCAATGCTAATCCCATGCCCGCGCATGGTCAAAGGGGGGTGAATGCTATCTCTGAGGAGAGCCGAGTTGGGTTGTTGTCTGTGGATCAGTTGAAGACTCCTTTGGCCGAGGTCAAGAGGCAGTTGTTGAAAAATGGGGTCTACCCGGGTTGTGATTCTGGTTGTGTCGAGTGCACTATTGCTCCCGAGGGATGCATGCTTCTGAGGAAGGCTGTCCAGGGTCTGATGGACAATGGGGATATTATTATTGAGAAGAAGGCTGATAAAGAAAAAGAGGAGGTCTCCACCATAACGATTTACTTTGATCCGGTGGATTTGTCGAACCTTGCTGAAGCGGCTCCAGTTACCATCACGGTACCTGGACCAATTCCTTACGACAAAGATGATGCCGTGTCGTGGCATTATGGTGGGGAAGTGTATTGCAACGGGGAGAAAGTAGAAGAGCAATCTGCAAGTGAAACCACCGTGTTAAAGGTGGATAATGCCGGTCCCAGCGGTTTCACTCGCAGCGGAAGGCTGTTTGCTCCTGATGCGTTGAGGAGAGGAGAAGAAGAAAAAGATAAAAAAGAAAAGGCCGAGGCTTTAGCCAGGGCAAAAGGAAAAGCTGTGGTCGGTGAAGGTACTCCAGTGGTGACACCGGCGCCTGCGGGGTCGGATGAAAAACTTGATGATGATGCTGAGGAATTTTTGAGAATCATCAAGAAGTCAGAGTACAAATTGGTGGACCATTTGCAGCAGACTCCGTCCAAAATATCCATTCTGTCATTGCTGTTGAGCTCAGAGGGGCACAGGGAGGCTCTGTTGAAAATCTTGAAGAAGGCCTATGTTCCTCAAGAGATAACAATAAACCAGTTGGAAACGGTCGTGTCTAACGTGCATGCCAGCCATGGGCTGGGTTTTACAGACATGGACCTGACTGTGGATGGGAGGAATCACAATCGGGCACTACACATTGCGATGGAATGTAAAGGAGCCGTGCTTTCGCATGTGCTGGTTGATACCGGCTCCTCTTTAAATGTGTTGCCGAAGAAGGCTCTGGCGAAGCTTAATTGTGATGGGCTGATTTTGACTCCAACGGATTTGATTGTGCGGGCTTTCGACGGGTCGAAGCGGGCCGTGTTTGGAGAGGTAGAGCTGCCAGTGAAGATTGGACCTGAGGTGTTCAAGTCGACATTCTATGTCATGGATATTCAGCCGGCATACAGTTGCTTGTTGGGTAGGCCATGGATCCATGCTGCTGGGGCAGTAACTTCGACTTTGCACCAGAAGCTGAAGTATATCTGGGAGAGCCAAGTCGTCACGGTTTGTGGGGAAGAGGACATATTTGTCAGCCACCTGTCTTCTTTCAAATACGTGGAGATGGATGGTGAGATCTGGGAGACCCCCAGTCAGGCTTTCGAAACCGTTAAGGTAGAGAATGCTCTGTTTGCCAAAGAAGAGGAGAAACCGTCCATCGCGTCATACAAGCAGGCTGCTGAGGTGGTCAAGAGTGGAGAGGCTCCTGGTTGGGGCAGAATGATGGAGGTCCCCGCGAAGAAAGACCGATTTGGGGTCGGATATCAACCGGGTCGAGGCTCAGGGCAAGGAAGAGGACGTCGTACGTCAGTAACCTGCACAAGTGCCGGAATGCTGGATCCGGATCACATCTGCATGATGGGTGAAGATGCTGATAGTGACTACGACATGGACCGGTGGATAAAGTCGTGCACACCAGGGATGGGAATCCAGAACTGGAAGGCTGAAAAGATCATCCGGGTCACTCTCCTTGAAGAGTAATATTTTTCTTGTTTTCATTTTATATGCATGAAAGCCATACGTGTTGCCCGACACGTAATGGTCCATTGTAAGGGCCACCTCGTGTTTAAATTTGCAAGGTTTTGCATCATCAATAAAAGGATGTTTTTCAATTAAAAGCGGTGTTCCCTGTTTTTCATTTATTTTTGCAGTTAAAAAAAAAACAAAATAAAAATGGCAATGTTTTCATTTTTCTTTTTCAATTTCTCACACCGGTTCTAAAGCAATGCATGAATCAACATTCATGCAGATGCGATTCTTCTCCGGATCTCATTGATAACAATCCTGTTACACCCTTGTATGACTTCGACAATCCGATCTATCTTGCTGAGGAAGAAGACGAAGAAGATTGTGAATTGCCAGGGGAATTAGCCAGGTTGTTGAAACAAGAGGAGAAGGTGATTCAGCCGCATGAAGAGCCGATTGAGGTAGTGAATTTGGGTACCGACGAGGTAAAGAAAGAAGTAAAAATTGGGGCTGCTTTGGAGGAAAGTGTCAAGAGTAGAATGGTGGCATTGTTGAAAGAATATGTCGACATCTTTGCCTGGTCTTATCAAGATATGCCAGGATTGGATACCGATATCGTTGTGCACAAGCTACCATTGAGAACAGATTGTCCTCCAGTGAAGCAGAAGTTGCGCAGAACTCGACCTGATATGGCAATGAAAATCAAAGAAGAAGTGCAGAAACAGTGGGATGCTGGTTTCCTTGCTGTCACTAATTATCCGCCATGGGTTGCGAACATTGTGCCAGTCCCGAAGAAAGATGGGAAAGTGAGAATGTGTGTGGACTACCGAGATCTGAATAGAGCTAGTCCGAAAGATGATTTCCCACTACCTCACATCGACGTGTTGGTAGATAATACAGCTCAGTTCTCGGTGTTCTCCTTCATGGATGGCTTTTCTGGCTATAATCAAATCAAAATGTCACCAGATGATATGGAGAAAACAACGTTCATTACACCATGGGGCACCTTTTGTTACAAGGTGATGCCATTCGGTCTCAAGAACGCCGGTGCTACTTATCAGAGAGCCATGGTGACTTTGTTTCATGATATGATTCATCATGAAATCGAATGCTATGTTGATGACATGATAGCAAAGTCCCAGACAGAAGAGGGGCATTTGGTAGATCTGGCCAAGTTGTTCGACCGGCTGAGACAATTCAGATTGAGGTTGAATCCGAACAAGTGCACTTTCGGAGTGCGGTCCGGTAAATTGCTGGGGTTCATTGTGAGTGAGAAAGGAATCGAGGTTGATCCTGCAAAGGTAAAAGCAATAAGAGAAATGCCTGAACCGAGAACGGAGAAGGAGGTTCGTGGTTTCTTAGGTAAATTGAACTACATTTCACGGTTCATATCTCATCTAACAGCCACGTGTGAACCGATATTCAAGTTGTTGAGAAAAGATCAAACGGTCAGGTGGAATGATGATTGCCAAGCGGCATTTGAAAAGATAAAAGAATATTTGCAGGAGCCTCCGATTCTGATGCCTCCTGTGGAGGGAAGACCGTTAATTCTGTACCTGACAGTCCTCGAGGGGTCTATGGGGTGCGTATTGGGGCAGCATGACGAGTCTGGTCGAAAAGAGCATGCCATATACTACCTTAGCAAAAAGTTTACCGACTGTGAAACAAGATATTCACTGCTCGAGAAGACTTGTTGTGCTTTGGTCTGGGCTGCTCGCCGACTAAGGCAGTACATGCTGGTTCATACCACTTTATTGATTTCCAAGATGGATCCAATCAAGTACATTTTTGAGAAGCCAGCATTAACCGGACGGGTTGCGCGGTGGCAAATGATTTTGACAGAATATGATATACAGTATACCTCTCAGAAAGCAATCAAGGGGAGTGTATTGTCTGATTACCTCGCCCAGCAACCCATTGATGATTATCAACCAATGAAGTTTGAATTCCCTGATGAGGACATCATGTTTCTCAAATCGAAAGATTGCGAGGAACCGATCCCGGAGGAGGGGCCGGACCCTGAATCCGAATGGATTTTGATGTTTGATGGGGCCGTTAACGTGAATGGAAGCGGTGTTGGTGCTGTTTTGGTTACGCCGAAAGGATCCCATATTCCTTTTGCTGCCCGGCTAACATTTGAATGTACCAACAACGTAGCTGAATATGAAGCTTGTATATTGGGGATTGAAGAGGCGATTGATTTGAGGATCAAGAACCTTGTTGTATATGGAGATTCAGCTCTGGTGATAAATCAGGTTAACGGAAAATGGTATACGCATCAGTCTCATTTGGTTCCGTATCGAGATTATACGAGGAGATTGTTGACGTTTTTCACCAAGGTGAAGTTGCATCATGTGCCAAGAGAGGAGAATCCTTTGGCAGATGCTTTGGCTACTCTAGCTGCTTTGATTAAGGTGCAGTGGTGGAATCAGTTCCCCAGTGTTGAAGTAGGTCGTTTGGATAGACCGGCTTATGTGTTTGCTGTTGATACAGCGTCTGATGATGAGAAGCCGTGGTATTACGATATCAAGCGCTATCTTGAGACTCAAGAGTATCCTGAGGGAGCATCGAAAAAGGACCGAAAGACTCTGCGGAGGTTGGCCATGGTGTTCTACTTGAATAAGGATGGGGTTTTGTATAAGAGGAATTTTGATTGGGTCTTGCTCAGATGTGTTGATGACAGAGAAGCAAGCCAGTTGATGAAAGAGGTTCATGAGGGATCGTTCGGTACCCATGCCAGTGGGAATGCTATGGTAAAGAAGCTGTTGAGAGCAGGTTATTATTGGATAACAATGGAGGCCCAATGTTTTAATTTCGTGTGGAAGTGTCATAAATGCCAGATTTATGCTGACAAGGTGCACGTGCCTCCAAATCCGTTGAGTTTAATGTCGTCTCCATGGCCGTTTGCTATGTGGGGCATTAATATGATCGGAAAGATTGAGCCTACAGCTTCGAATGGGCACAAATTCATATTAGTGGCTATTGATTACTTCACCAAGTGGGTAGAAGCAGCCTCTTATACGAATGTAACGAAGCAGGTCGTGGCCAGATTCCTCAAGAGAGACATCATTTGCAGATATGGGGTTCCCGAGAGAATCATTACTGATAATGGTTCTAATTTGAACAATAAGATGATGGCAGAGCTGTGCCGGGAATTCAAAATTGAGCATCATAATTCTTCTCCTTATCGTCCGAAGATGAATGGGGCGGTTGAGGCAGCCAATAAGAATATAAAGAAGATTGTGCAGAAAATGGTGGTAACCTACAAAGACTGGCATGAGATGTTGCCGTTTGCATTGCATGGGTATCGAACGTCGGTGCGTACATCTACTGGGGCAACTCCATTCTCATTGGTATATGGGATGGAGGCTGTATTACCTGTTGAAGTTCAGATTCCCTCTTTGAGAGTCCTGATGGATGTGAAGTTGCAAGAGGCTGAATGGGTAAGGACCCGGTACGAAGAGTTGAGCCTGATAGAGGAAAAGAGGCTAGCAGCCATTTGTCATGGGCAGTTATACCAGCAAAGGATGAAGCGTGCTTTTGACAAGAAAGTGCGACCTCAGGTATATCACGTGGGTGATATGGTGCTGAAAAGGATCCTTCCTCCTCAAAACGATCGAAGGGGCAAATGGACACCCAATTATGAAGGTCCATTCATGGTCAAGAAGGTTTTCTCTGGTGGAGCCTTGTTGTTAACGACCATGGATGGCGAGGACTTTCCATCCCCTGTGAATGCGGACGCAGTTAAAAAATACTTCGTGTAAAGAGACCCGCTGGACGAAAAGAATAAAATAGTCCAGGCAAAAATGGGCATCCCGGCGAACCAAAAACAGAAAGAAAAGGTTCGGGCAAAAATTAGGGATAAAATGAAAAACTGTACACCCGGCAAGTCGAAAACCCCACAAGGGCGGCTTGGGCAAAAATGGGTATCCCGGTGGACTGAAAACCCGAAAGGGCGGTCCATGCAAAAGAGGGATTGAAACGAACAGCTGCGTCTCGCATGATCGTTCGCGCTTGGGTTAAAGCATCGTGGATAATACCCGGTAGGGATCAATCAGAATCGTTTTGTTCAGAAGGCAGAAGCACGGAGAGTCTGAGGACATATGGGGTGTAACCGAGTTGGAACTCGATGAGATCACGGGTTTCACATTGCCATTAGGATAGATTTTTCCTTTTGTGCGCAATTACCTCTTTTCAGGAATTGCTTCCTTTGTATCGCTCATTTGAGCCACACTTTTCCAATCAATAAAATGCATATTCAGTCAAATAATTTTGTTTTTGTTTTTCATTACCACTTTGATTGCAAAAACGTCTGATTATTTTGATAAAGAATCTTGCATTTTAAGACATACAGGTTCCTTCCAATGCATGCTTATAAGATTGAAGACTTGAAATCTTATTTGGAAGGTTGAGTGACCCAAGTGTTGAAATCTTGACACGCCTGGGGCACGGTTTTATCTGACGATTTGTTTTGCAGGAACTGTTAGGTATTTTTTCACTCACTTGCAGATTGTGATGTGGAAGCTTTGTGACGAATCCCCAGAGAGTTCGCTCAGGAACGAATGTAAGGGAAAGGATGACGAAGAGACGTCAAGACGTACGACGATCCTTGATTTTAATCAAGAAGACTCTTCAAAATCTGAAGATTTGAAAGGTTGTAAAAATTCCCTGCAAAATCTGACCAGAGACGGAAGGATGAGAGACGTCGAGACGTTCGACGACCTTTGAAATTAACCAAGAAGACTCTTCAAAGTCGGAAAATTGAAAAGTATGTATAATTCCCAGGAGTACGTCCCGTCGATCGCGGCGCGACTTGGAATACAAGATGATGGAGCAGAAAAGGTCCAGACGAGTCTGGGAATTCTCAAAAGTGGAAAGCTGATACGAGTTTGGGAGGTGGATACCATGGTTCGACGAGTCGACGGGTGTTCTATACCAACTTTTCTCATTTCCCCAGCGAGATCCCCAAGCAGAATTAAAGGACCAAATCCCTAGCAGATCAAGGTCTGTGGATTCCCCAGCCGAGTCAGGATGGTTATCCCCGGCAGGTAAAGCGATGTTTCCTCAGCAGCCAGGCCAGAAGGTTGCTACTCTCCGAGTGGAGCGGGTTTCAATGAAGTATATCTCCAGCAGTGTGCATCCCCAGCTGAGTTGATTTTACCTATGGATTGCATGGGTTGTCCCCAGCGGTGTAGCATTCATTTTCCCTAGCAGGGTCAGGATGGTTATCCCCAGCAGGTTTTAGATTGATGCTTCCCCCAGTCACCAGGCCTGGAGGTTGCTGTTTCCCCAGCGGAGTATCTGTGAGCATTTCCCCAGTGAAGTCGTTGGGTATCTGTGAGGGTTTCCCGAAGCAGAGTCGGGATCGATATCCTCAGCAAGTCAAAGACTGGCGTATCCCCACAGAGTGGTGGTGGTGCGTATCCCCAGCAGTTTCTCGAGTGGATTGGGTGCAAAGGAGGTTCTTTCCCCGGCGAGGGTTGCCTTATTCCCAGCAGCAGTGCTTATTCCCCAGCAGGGCGAAATCGGAGTATTGGCGAGTTCCTCAGCAGAGTGTCTCGTGCTCCTCAGCAGAGTCCCTTGAGGGGGATGCCTTTTTATACATTCATCATGAAAAGATAGCATAGCATGTTGCATAAAAAATAATAAATCGCGTAGCATTTCCATAATTATGGAGTATTACGCAGAAAAATTAATCATGCATCATATTGCAAGCATAAGCTAGTCTCAAGCCGTGGTTACCGTTTGAGGAGTGGTTTTTGCTAGACAATGAAGGTGTTATTCCGAGGAGTTTAGCCGTATGATTGAATCGAAGATATTCCCCAGTAGTGCGATGCTGGAGGAGATTTGTTTTTCCGTCGGACAGAGATGGGAAATATTTTGCGATCAGCGCAATTCAAGCCATGGTTACCGCTTGGAGTTTTGTTTCGCCGAATGGTGAAGATGTTACTCTGAGGAGTTTAGCATCAGGACGTCAGATCAGTAATGTTCCCCAGTAGTGCGATATTGGAGGAAATGTTTCCGTCGGACAGAGATGGAGATAAAATCAGAAGACGTTACGCGGTCAGCGCGATTCCGGGGTTCAAATGGAGAAGAGGAAATGTTGCGACATTTTCTGGAGATCGGGGTTCAAATGGAGAAAAGAAATGCTGAGGCATATTCTGGGTTTCAAATGGAGATTAGAGATGAAGATTATATCCGGGATGAGGTCCTCAGGATTATATTCTGTTCATGTGTTACCTTAGACTCTGGCTGAGGCCAATGGAGGTCGTTATAGGTGTCTTCTGAGGAAGAGATACACATGCTACCTTCCTTTTGTGAAGGTATACCCTCTGACATGTCGCCCTCAGAGTGGTGTTTGGTGTTATTTCCGACATTGCCAGCGGAATTATCACGAGAGATTGGAGATAGGGGTTCAAACGGAGAAAAGAAGATGTTGAGGCATTTTCTGGAGATGGGGTTCAAATGGAGAAAAGGAGATGTTGCGGCATTTTCTGGAGAACGGGGTTCACAATGGCGATCGCAAGTTATCGTCAGGCGACTGGGGTTCAAATCGGAGAATGGGGTTCATTATTTTGGCAAACAGGAGAACGGGGTTCAAATGCGGTGATCTGAGGATCATTTGCGCAAGAGAAAATTTCGGGGTTCAAGAAAAGCATAAAAAGAAAGAATAATAATCCCGAGTGGATGTGGTGTTTAGACCATGGTTATCCCTGAGTTACCATTTATTTTGGTATCCAGGTCGATGTTGCATTTCGGTATTCAGGCCGGCTTTCTCCGTACCAGACGGATTTTTCAGAGACTGTGTTCTTTGCCGATTCTGACAGGCATTGTTAATTATTTTCCCATCAGAGTGCAAATTGTTCGTCTGTTCTTGGTATTCAATCACTCTTCATCCTGATCATCTGAAAGCCGAGGCTATTCATATCGACAGGTTCACAGTGGATTGAATAGGGGCAGCTGTAACACCTCAAAATTTGCCTTCCTCTCTTGGGACTAGCATAACATATTACATATCATTTTAGGTCATTAGGCATTGCATATTGCATATCATGTGGTTACATTGTGCAAGTCATACTCCCAAGTCTTGATCAGAAGATGAGGAAGTCAAAGTGCAAGCTAGGGTTTCATTGGACTGGTCATTAATCATCTGAGGATGTGGAGGTCCAAATTAGGGTTTCATGATTCTCAAGGATATTGGTCTTCATCTTTTTGGAAATGATACATCATCATCATCATAGTTTGATTTCATCAAGTGTTGAAGCACATTCCTTGAGATTAGGGTTTTGACCACTGGTCAACCCTAATCAGTTGCATTGGGCCAATCAGGGCATGATCAGGAGATGGGGTCTATGATGTATATGGGGATCATTATTTGATTATATGGAGATTATTGAGGCTAGGGTTTCACCCCTTGAGCCATTTCATCAGAAGATTGGAGCTCAGATTGATCTATGCATGGCCAGATTCATCTATCAGTTGAAAAAGTCAACTGTGGTCAACTGTGCATGATTTTATGGATTTGGAGGTGAAGATGAGTTGGATACACTTCATTCATGTTGGAACAAGTGTTATTTGACATTTCAAAGCTCAAGAATGGAGAAAATAAAATCAGACAAGAAATTGCCAAAAATAGAAAGTGACTTGTAATGGAAGTTTCCAAAAATGGAAAGTTTTTGACCTCAAAATTACATGTCCAAGGAAGCTTCAAATGAAAATTTGTTCAACATGAAAGTTGTAGATCTTGGTCTCACCTTTCCAAAAAGTCCAAGAACTTGAAAATCCCATGTGTGGTTGGCAAGTTATGGTCCATTCAATTTCAAAAATGACTCATAATCAGAGGAGCATAACTTCCACATGGAGTGTCCAAATTGAGTGATCTTTTTATGTACAAACTCCATTTGACATGTACTTTCATGGTGCATAATTGGAATTCATCAAAAATGGTCAATGCAAAAAGTCAAATTTCAAGTGTATAGTTAAAGATCCAGGGGCAAAATGGTCCAACTTGAGAAATAATGAGAATTTTGGAATGGGGATTTTTGCAACACCTCACAAATGCTATTTGAAAATTGTTGGAGTGGTCATAACATGTCAAGGTCCATTATTTGAACAACTCACTTTTGAAATGCACTTGAAATTGTACAAATTGCCATGACATAGTGAAAATCCAAAATACACATCCAATGGCCATGGGACAAGTTGCAACAGATCACACATGTCATTTTGAGAGTGTGTGAGCTGTCAATGAACTGTCACAGAGCTCATATGAAAAGACCATTTTGCCCTTGCTTTGAAAGTGACACTTTTGCTAATTACATGTCATTTTGCTAATTTGGTGATTAAGAGTTGGATTAATTGGAAGTATAAATTCCTAATCATAACTAACTTCTGATTACAATCACATTTCACAAAGATTCAACCACTTTTCCCTCCAAATTCTCCAAAATTCTCAAGAACACACAAGAACAAAATTGGATCAAACTTCTTCAATTCTTCATCAAATCCGAAAATTCTTTTTGCTGCCTCTTCCTTGGATCTTCTTCTTGATCTGTTTTGGCAAAGCAACATCCAAATCCTCAAGATCCGTGACTGTCCAAGTAATGCTCATCCATGGTGAATTTGAATTCTGTCCATTAGAAGCAACTTTGAGCTGAAGAAATTGTTCTAATCACCTTCCTAAGGCTTCATCTTCAACTGTTTTTGGCAATTGGATCAAGAAACTTCAAGAACAACTTCTGCCATCACAACAAGGTTAAAAGTGCAATGCTTAAGGAGAATGCTTCAAGTCATTTGAATTAAGTTTGGTTGATGTTTGAGAACTAATGTGAATTTGTTTTGTAGGTTGTGAAGCTTGAGCTTGAGCTTATAGCTTGCCTTTGTGTGTTGTTTGTATAGTCTGACTTATTAACATTTGCTGTTTATTGTTGTCTGTCTGAGTACTGATGATGCTTGATTGATTTCAGGTACATTTAGTTGCTTACAGTTCTTTAAGAACTTGCTTGCTGCTGCTTGGTTTTTAAACCACTTGAGGTAGGACTTCTATTCTTCATGTAGTCTGGAGACCCGGCCTGTTACTTGGCCGGGCAAACTGTCTGAAGTCCTCCTTAAGAGGCGATGTTTGTGATTGTTTAATATTGTGCCCAAGCAGGTGAAGTCCTTGATCAAGGCAATTGGTGGAAGCCAAGGGATATGCAATCTATCCCCCACTATTCTATGAGTCGTCCCTCTGCTCACACGGCTGTGTGTTGATGCATTGGGACACAAACCCAAGATCTTGTACTTTGTACAGTTGTGTCAGAGTCTTTGAGCGTAGAAGGGTCCCACCATTCTGGACCCACGCTCCTTTGTCTGAAGCTCTCCCTGATCAGGGATAAGAGCTGTGAAGTCTAATCTTCACTCACCTTTCATCTGCTTCACCTTAGCCTCGCAATGGCAAGGTTAAGAGCGAGCAATACCCATGTACAGATGACTTGCTTCGGCAGTCAAACCCATTGTTTGAGCCCACTTGACTGGTTATAGTGTGTGCTATGTGGATACTTGCTTGAAATGCTTGTTTTGATCTGTTGATGCTTGTATGCTTGTATGTTTGTTTTCCTGGATAGGATTAGCTTGCAATGGCGCAAGTAGGTAGAAACCTCAACTTAGGGTAATGATGCATGACAACACTAGGCTCGAGTCCAGCTCCCTGGTAGTGTGTCTTCCCTTGGTTTCTGGCTAGATTTTCTTTCCCTTGAGGGGGAACTACATCGCCCTGATCCTTGTTCCAGACGAGGTATGTAGGCAGGTGGTCGTGCGAGACCACTCCGGGCAACCTTTTTCTTTTTTGTGTGTGTTTACTTGTTATCTGATTGTGTGTTTGGTTCGGATGCCGACGTAAGTCCAGTGATTGGCTGTCGGGCTCCACGTTTGCCGTTTTGTGCGTGTTTTGGTTCGGATGCTGACGTAATTCCATCGAGTTGTTGTCGGGCTCCATGTTTGCCATCTGTTTGTGCGTTTTGTGTTGTTTGGCGTGTGTAAGCCGAACTACAGTAGCTCTGATTCTCGTTCCAGACGAGATATGTAGGCATAGGATGCGATGTCCTATCGAGCTCCCTTCTCTTAACCCCACCTGCGTTCCCTGTGTGTGTGTGTGATGTTTTAGCAACCTATTCTTTATTTTAGAACGTGGATCCCGTCGAGTACGACGGACGTGAGGGGTGCTAATACCTTCCCCTTGCGTAACCGACTCCCTTACCCTTTCTCTTTGGTCGCGAGACCATTTCCTTTCCAGGTTTCTCTGAGCGTTTCCTTTCCCTATTTTGGGATAAATAACGCGCAGTGGCGGCTCTGTGTTGTTTTTGTTTTAGCCCGCCGGTTGTTTTTCGCGGATGCGACAGTGTCGTCTACCCTGGGCATGGTATGCACGACAGGAGGAGGAACAGCGAGGACCGGGCTAGATGTCGGCATAGAAGCAAAGGTTGGAGCAGGACCCTCAGGCATGAAATTAGGAGGCATCCCCCACGGGAATCCGGCTGGCATAGTCGCTGGAGCAAAATGTGCACTGGCTGCAGGCACAGTAGAGGAAACAATCTCAGAGATGACTGTCCTCTGGGGAGGAGTTGAAGGCGTTAGAGAAGACTGGCTCTGGGCAGCCAAGAATGATTCCATCAAAGCGCTTAATCTGGCCACTTCCTCTTTGAGTTCACGGTTTTCTTGCTCTAGATGATCCATTAGTCTTGAAATGTTGGCTCTAGTGTAGTATCGGTGAGTCAGCTTGTCTTCAAAATAAATGAAGAGCACAGAGTTAGACCACATGGAAAGAAGTCGGGAACAAAAACCTGCTTATGCACATGATGCATGCAATGCTTGTGCATATGATTTGTTTTTTTTCTTTTTCAAAGGAACTTTAGGGTTTTATTTGCAAATTTTGGAAATATTAAACATTTATTACATATGGAAATATCTCATCAAATAATATCAGGGACAAGAAGTACAGCTTTGTCAATTATACACAAGAGATAAGGAAAATAATCATCCTATGGATCCCTAGAAACAATCATCTAAAGCTTGGGATACAGGAAGATAAGATGCGCGAAGCCTCTTCACCTCCTTCTCATAGGCTGCCTCCATATCCGCCTTCTCCTTGGCGAGTCGATCGTACTTCCTCTTCCAAAACTTGGAAGACTGAGGAAGTAGAGAAGTCCATGCATCATCAGGATCATCAATAACCTGATGTTCGAGGAACTCAACCAAAGCATCTTTCTCCTTAATATGCTGAAGCAACTCTTCCCTTTCACGGATCAAGGCACGTGATAGGTCTTCGTCTCTCAACTCCTCTACTCCTTGGTTAGGGAGGGTAGAAGGCCCAGCCATAACCAAAGGTGTAGGTCTCGGATACTCGTACGGCATGAGATACTCAGACGCTCTCTTCCTAACCCAAGCAGTGTAAGGCTCCAAAGCAACACAATTCTTAGGACCCAACTCCTTCCTTCCTTTCCTATGAATCTTGCGCCAAGCGCGGATCATCCTAGCTTTCAAGTTTTGGGGATCTTTACCCTCCTGAAAGAATACACCCTCTAACAGAATGTTATTAGGTTTATCCTTTAGGGGGAACCCAAGCTGACGTCGTGCTAAAACAGGGTTGTAGTTAATCCCACCACATGTACCAAGAAGAGGCACGTTGGAGAATTCACAAGAGTCGATAATCTGCACACCATCATACACCCGGTTGTACCAAGAGATATCATCATTAGTGAGAGACATAAGCCTCGTGGACCACCGTAGACATCCCTTGTTCTCCTTGAAGGCGGCCGTCTGTGGTAAGTGAGAAATAAACCACTTATACAACAGAGGCAAACAACACACAATGGTTCCACCACCCTTTTCATTCCTCATATGCAAAGAGAAATAGGTATCACCCAACAGAGTCGGAACGGGATTAAGAGCAGAGAAGATCCTAATAGCGTTCACATCCACAAACTTGTCGATGTTGGGGAAAAATACCAACCCATAGATGAGGAGTACAAATATGGCTTCAAAGGCATCCTCACTCATGGCCTTCCCATAGATAGTAGCTTGATCAATGAGGAACTCAGAAGGGAGACCTTGAATTCCACCTTTGGTAGTCATATGAGCACCAACCAGAGATTCATCTATGTGCAACATGTCAGCTATCTCTTGAGAAGTAGGAATACTCTTCAAGCCACTGAACGAAAACTGGTCTAGAATAGGTATACCCACAAGATAGGCATACTCCTCAAGGGTAGGCAAAAGCTGGAAATCCAGAAACATGAAGCAACGGTACAAGGGATCATAAAACTGCACCAATACACTCATCAACCCTTCATCCACCTGAGTAGTCAGAAGAGGAAGAAGCTTCCCAAAACGAGCTTTGAAACCCAAAGGATCTAATACATAGGATGTCGGATTCCTTAACTCTTTCAAATTTGGTTGTCTGAAACTGTACTTCTTTGTATTCCTTCTTTGTCTTTCCATGTCTGGAAATTTTGCAAATAAACCCCCTTAAGTTCCTTGAAAATTTTCTTCCTTATTGATGATATGGATGCAAATGAGTGCATGAATGCATGAATGCAACAATCACACTCAAGGATCAAGCAAAGCACACCAAACAAAGGTCATGGGATGGATCATGTTATCCCTAATATCAATCATCCATTTTGGTGGATTATGGTTTAAACCTTATCAACACCCAAGTTCCATTGATATTAAGGATACATGAACGGATCAACCATGAATCAAGGGTTTGTTGCAAGTCACGAGCATGGGGTTTAGGTTAACAACCACCCAAAGGGAGTGTACTAGGGTTTAAACCTCCCAAACATGTTCTACAAGAGGTTCCCATAGTCATCATCCCATCTTTCGGATATTATCGGAGAAACGACTACTCGTATTCCAAAAATATTCTCAAGAGAGATTCTTATGAGCGTAGTATCGCGTAACAATCGTATCAAATCTTACATTTGAACGACTTTCGCACTACATCCTAAGAATAAGCCAAGATGGGCTTGGTAAGCTAAGGTCCTTGGCTTCTAAGGTCTATATTGGAAAGAGTAATGTCTAACCACAACTTACTCATGTGACATTATTGATCCCAACATGACCTCCACCAAGTGAATGGACTTTCAAGTCAACTTGCTAAGGAATAACTCCACACAAGTCAACAAGACTACGCCATTCTCCTATCCTAAGTGCTCTCGAGTCCGGGTATAGAACTCATCTCACAAAGATCACCAAGCATACAAGGAATTAATATCATGCAATTCAATCATTACATACAATACAGTAATCCCAAATTGCACAAAAATATGTCACAAGACAAATACAATACAACAAGCATGAAAAGTTGGCAAAACCCACTAGGCAAATGCTCCCCAGTGGAGTCGCCACTTTTCTATAGCGGGGTATTCGTTACCATTAGAGATATTGACTAAATCCAAGGTAAATCATACAAAGTCGAGTCGCCACCGCACTTCTATTTATCCAAAGGAATGGTTAGAAAGCGAACAAAAACCTAATAGTTTTAACAAAAAAAACTAGTAAAAGAAACAGAGATCTGGGTAAGGGGGTTGGTTATGCAATGGGAAGGTGTTAGGCACCCAAAACATCCTAGGTACTCCTAGGGAGCCCTTTTCATACTTGTTGCAAAGGTTGTTGTTTTTGTGAAAATTGGTTTGTGCAAACATGATTGAAGAGATGAGAGGAGAATGTACAAGTTATTTACATTTTGTGTTTGGATGGATAAACCCATTGCCTACATACCATCTTATAAAAAGATTAGGATCAAAACCTCGTAGTTCGGGATAAAAATCTCAAAACAAGTTGGTGAATTGATTGGTCCAAAAGCCTTAAGGTCTTTTGTTATCAAAGGGAGAAAACTCAACCAAACCACAAATCCATCATGTGAGGATAGCTTCAACATGCTAGTGAGGGGTTAACCCTATAATAAGCATGGAAGACTCATTGTCCATCACTAAGGATATAGGTGAGTATTATATCTACCACAAGGATAACTCAAACCTAATAGCTAAAGGTTATGAAAAATTTGGTTAAGAAGAATGGCCATTGGAACCACGAAAGGCATTTGAATGGGTTACATTTACCAATTAGAAGTATGTACAAAAATGGTCAAAGTTGACTTAAGGATTCAACTCAAAATAAGTATTGTAAAAGGAAAGTTTGAAAATTAAAAGCATAAGGCTTAGGTTTCTAATGTTTGAAAACAATGGTTAAATGTTTGCACAAAAAGTTTTGGCTTGGGTTAGAGTGGAGGGAAGAAGAAGAAGGGCTAAGTCCTAAGTAAAACAAAAAGAGAAGGGATGAAGAATCAAAACCACATAGGGAGTTCCTCTCTTAAGATCATATTGATGATCCAAGTAGCTCCCATCCTTTAGAATAAGCAACCACAAAGCATAAGCAATCAAACAAATCTCATAAGAGATCCTCAATGTATCTTGTGTCTTTCACTTTGGATGAACATGGTAATGGTCCTTCAATTGAGCTCATAGCATCCCTAGCACAAAAGCACACACATCAAAAGTTCCATGAAGTAAAACAAGAATGGACAAGAGTGAGTTTAGGGATTTGGTCCTTCTAATCCATCTTCACCATTGTAGCGGGGTATTCGTTACCATTAGAGATATTGGCTAAATCTAAGGTAAATCATACAAGTCGAGTCGCCACCGCACTTCTATTTATCCAAGGGAATGGTTAGAAAGCGAACAAAAACCTAATAGTTTTAACAAAAACTAGTAAAAGAAAACAGAGATCGGGGTAAGCGGGTTGGTTATGTAATGGGAAGGTGTTAGGCACCCAAAACATCCTAGGTACTCCTAGGGAGCCCTTTTTACACTTGTGAAGGTTATTGACTTGTGAAATTTTTATTTGTGCAAACAGGATTGAAGAGATGAGAAGAGAATGTACAAGTTATTTACATTTTTTGTGTTTGGATGGATAAACTCATTGCCTACGTACCATCTTATAAAAGATTAGGATCAAAACCTCGTAGTTCGGGGTAAAAATTTCAAAATGAGTTGGTGAATTGATTGATCCAAAAGCCTTAAGGTCTTTTGTTATCAAAGGGAGAAAACTCAACCAAACCACAAATCCACCATGTGAGGATAACTTCAACATGCTAGTGAGGGGTTAACCCTATAATAAGCATGGAAGACTCATTGTCCATCACTAAGGATATAGGTGAGTATTACATCTACCACAAGGATAACTCAAACCTAATAGCTAAAGGTTATGAAAGATTTTGATTAAGAAGGTGGCCATTGGAACCACAAGAGACATTTAAATGGGTTATATTTACCAATTAGAAGTATGTACAAAATGGTCAAAGTTGTCTTAAAGATTCAATTCAAAATAAGTGTTATGAAAAGAAAGTTTGAAAATCAAAAGCATAAGGCTTGGGTTTCTAATGTTTGAAAACAATAGTTAAATGTTTGCACAAAAAGTTTTGGCTTGGGTTAGAGTGGAGAGATGAAGAAGAAGGTCTAAGTCCTAAGTAAAACAAAAAGGTGAGGGATAAGAATTAAAACCACACTAGGAGTTCCTCTCTTGAGATCATATTGATGATCCAAGTAGCTCCCATCCTTTGGAATAAGCAACCACAAAGCATAAGCAATCAAACAAGTCTCATAAGAGATCCTCAATGTGTCTTGTATCTTCCACTTAGATGAACATGGTAATGGTCCTCCAATTCAAGCTCAAAGAGTTCCCTAGCACACAAAGCACACACAAATCAAGAGTTTCATGAAGTAAAACAAGAATGGACAAAGGGAGAGTTTAGAGATTTGGTCCTTCTAATCCATCTTCATCATTAAGATCCTTTCACTCCAATTTTGCATAAGGAAGGTCCTAGAATCTAAGTCCAATTTTTTTGCATTTTGGTTCACCACAATCAAAACAAACACAAGCAAAATAATATATACATAATTATGTGCTCAAGTGAGCAAAAGGCAAATGGCATTAACATAAACATGTGCTTAAGTGAGCAAAGAGAAAAGCAAATGGATAATATGTGCAAGAATAGTAAATTGCATAAAAGTAAATTGCATAAAGTAAATGTTAATTGTCAATAGTTAGTGTTAGTAGTTAGTGTGCCATAAGGCAAATTTAGCGCTATGTTAAGCAATCGTAATTGGACTTATGTAGAAGTCACAACTATCTGAGGCCGGTCAATAATAATGTAGGCAACAACACAAGTTAGGAGTCTTGATTAGTGAACCAAGTCCCAACAACTTGCCATGCCAAAAAGAAGAAGAGAATTGATCTTGTATTGGTTTAAGCCTTTTGCATGATTTAAAAGACAACCTATCCTTAATGCAAAGCCATTCACTTGATCAATTGATCAAGATGAATTAGATTTGAATCAAGGAAGGTTAAATCTCCCTAATCAATGCTAACTTATCAATCTTCAACTCATTGATCAAAAAGAAAAGAAGTAGAAGAAGAAGAAGAAGAAGATGGATAAGAGAAATAAAAATGACAAAATTAAAGTGCATTAAATGAAATACAATATACCAATCCTCATATGTTGACCAATAACCTTGAAAGTCAAGGTCAAACAATCAAAAACAGAAGTGAGATGAAGATTGGATGTCAAGAAATGAATAAACTATTTTTGGCATTTTTTTAATATTGAAAATAAACTTGAATTAAAAATAAATGGAAAGGTCAAACTTCAAAATCACTTCAAATCAACCTTGAAAGGTCCAAGTAATTTATCCTAAGTTCAACAAGGTCAAACTAAGTTTGACAAAAAATTTCAGCATTTTCTAAAAGTCAGAAACTATTTTTAACCAATTAAAAATGAATAAAAATAACCTAATTGAACTAAAATCTCAAATAAATCTCAAATCAATTTAAAAATTGATGAGAATATTTTTCATAGATCCATTATCATTCAAATAGGTTAGGAAAATATTTTTGTATTTTTTGAATATCAAAAACTATTTAAAATGAATTAAAAATAACCAGAAAAGAGAAAATTCACAAAAAATATCAAATGACAAAATAAAAAATATTAATAATCAGAAATAGAAACTAGAATTTATTTGGGAAATAATGCAATTGGTCCCATATTTTTTGGATAAGAAATTCAAGAGATATTAATTTTTGAAAATAAAAGGAATTAAAGAAAATAAAAGGAAAATAAAACAGAAAATAGAAATTAGAAAAAAGCGTGGACCGTCTGATCTAAGCTCATTAATTGAGCTGGCAAATCAAGAGGCCACGAAGCGCGCGCCTACCATGGATCCAAGTCAATGCGTGCACATGGGAAAGAATTAAAAGTCATAACAAGCAAGGGATGAGATTAAATCAAGGAAATGGATCCAACGACTAGGATTTAAACTGGACATGATGAAGCCACCGGAGCCACCGTCTTCTCCGGTGAGCTTCAGGATTCCGGCCAAATTGCAGAAATAAAAAAAGGCAACCAAAACGTGCGATCTATACATCATTAGAAAGCTGGGATGATGTACATCATCCCTGTACCATCCATTTTCATTCTAGATCTCTAGGATTTGAGAAATCAGAAGTTGAAAAATCTGGTGTTCATCATGAACTCAATGAATTGCAAAAATTAAAAGCATAAACATGATGCCTCTATTGAGAGGACTTCAGCCAACACAAATTCTAAGCCAATAGGTCAATGGATTAGGAGAATCGAAGGAAATACCAGTTGGAATGCAAGCTTGAGTTCTGGTGATTTGAGCTTGAAACCTTGCTTGCTTTATCAAAACAGAAGTTCAATGGAGTGTATGATGAAGGTCTAGAAGCATTAGATCTAAGAATACAACCAGATGAAGCTGAATTCTAGATCTGAAAATCTTTGAAGAAAATGCAATTGCTTCTTTAGTGATGGTTAGGGAATGATTTCAGCAGCATTTCAGGTCGAAATTGGTGTGTGAAATGGAGGGAATGAAGCCTCTATTTATATGAGAAGTGGCAAGGAAAGTGTGGAATGAACTGTGTGCATGGCATGTGAAGCTTCATTGCATGGGCTTGCATGATCATGCACAAGGCCCAAAAGCAATGCCAAATGAACTCTGAGCAATAACCAATGGGAATTGGACGTGTGAAATGCAAAGGCAAATGCTCATGTAGCAAGATTTTAAATGAATTCTCCAATTGTACCTAAACAATCATCTCTTCGAAAGTACCATTTAGAAAATCCAAGCATAGGCATATGGGTAATGGTTGGAAAGGTCTTTGTATGAGGAACAAATGTTATGTTGGACAAAAACTCATTTGGAGTGTGGAAATTTATGAAATTTGAGTTTAAAGTGTGATGTGCAAAACATGTCAAGGCAAGGTTTCTAAAATTGGCCAACTTTCAAGCCCCTCTGTTTTGATGATGCAAGCTTCAAATGGAAAAACCTCCAACAACAAAGTTGTATATCTTTTAAAGAAAATCAAAATGGACTTAAAATTTGAATCATTTGGATTTTTGATGAAGGAGTTATAGGCACTTGAAGTTGGAGTTTTTTGACTTTTAATGCATTTGTCCCAAAGGGACCTATAATGTTTTGCATTATCACATGTATTGCCTTTGAGAGTTTGAAGTTTTGTTCAACACAACATTTGAATTAGACATCTTAAGATTTCCAATGCATTTGATACCACCTCAAAATCATAAAAAATGAATGAGTTATGTCCTTGGGAAGTTGACCCAAAATTAGGGTTTCAGTCAAAATGACCTATAATGTATTGGAACGACAGATGGTCTTTCAAGCTTCAAATCAATTTTTGATGAACATGAAAGTTGTTCATATTGTCCTTAAGATCATTTTTTATTTTGGAACCATCTCCATTTGACCAACACATAAAAAGTTAGGCCTCAGTGCATTTCAAAATAGTCAGATGAATTGACTGATCAACTTCTCAAGTCCATGCCTCATATCTTGATGAATTGATGATTGAGGACACTCAAATAAGCTTAAATATGCATGAAATGATTAATTAAAGAAACTTCCCTTGATTGTATTTTATCATGGGCTGATATTGCTTCAAGAGTAAGGCATTGTGGTGCACAGATGAATTAGGGTTTCTCTTGGGAACAAACCTCAAATCCTTTGACTTGCTTTGATCAAAGATGATGAATTGAGATACTAGGGAGGCATTTTGATGGATGAGAGCTTTGGGGGTCATTACCATGCTTGCTATCGTCTCTTCCTGATCATGTCTTTGTACCAATGATCTCCTAGAAGCTTTGGACCTTGTGATTGCTCAAGCTACAAACAAAAGATGTTAGTGACATATTTTTGTGCTTTTGGTTAGTAAACAAAATAAGAAAAACAATGATATACAATTCAAACATGCTTGGTGATCTCAAACCACTCACAAGGAGTCCCACCCAAAGGCAAAGGGAACCAAGATGCTCAATGATCCTTGAGGCTATGCAATGCAATGTTATGATGCCATGAGGGATCTTAGGGACAAAATTAGGGTCTTACAGATGCCCCTATTTAAGGTCATTCTAGCCGGAGAAGTGAAGGTTAAAATCTTCATCTCGACGAGGTAGAATGGGCTTAAATAACAACAAAGAGACGAATTTTGGTCCCTAAGAGACCTTATGATGCAAATGTATGTATGCAAGATGGTAACACTCTTGGGGTTATGTGTCCACAAAGAAGAAAAGACATCCGGAGAAATCGACAATCCATAGGAGTAATACGCTCACTAGGGATAGAGACACTGGGGACTCTCGTGGGGATAAGAAAAAGAATAAAAATGCGTGAGCAGGTCACGACTTGAAACTTGGGGAACAAAATTCCAAAAGGAGTAAATCCAATGGAAAGACATCGAACTGACTCCAAGGTGCAAGTGTTAGGGAATATGCCAACATAGCAACATTATCCACAAGGGATACATCGGATAAAAAATCCGGACTCAGGTGAGGATAATCCACTGAGGGACCTCACTGGGGATATCCTGAAGAGGAATCTCCTGGGGAAGCAACAGGATGAGGTATTACCGATTACTGGGTAATAAGCTCAAAGAGACGTGTGATCTGATCACCGGTATAAGGGTGAGAGAACAACAAGCTCGAGAAGAATGAATATCTAAGACCGGTATAAGGGTGAGAGATATCAATCGACCAAATCATCTGAGGAAGACCTAAAAAGGTATATCTCAACTCAGGAAAATCTGACTCCACAGGGGACCAAAGTCATAATAGGGAGAAGAAGGAAGGAACACCAGGGATACCGGTTACTGGGCATATAATAAGTGATCAACCAAAGCGTGAATTAGGGAATATTCCTAAAACACTCGTCATCATAAAAAGAGGGTAAAAGCAAACTCCATTAAGGGATGGACATTCGATTCCAAAACAGGGATACGAATCTTACTCGACTAGGGAAGAACAAAAGGCTTCGACCAAAGAGTGCATGAGATATATTATCTATTACCGTTAGAACGTAGATAATACACTCGCATGGAAGATTATCCACAACCGGTTACTGGGTTAATAAAGGATAAGTCGACCGACAGAGAAAGGCATCGTGATACCGAAACTAGGTATATAATGATGACCAATCAAAGGGGAGCAACAAACATTACCGACAACCGATAAATGATGACTTGATGGGGATAAATTTTTTAATCAGAGCAATTATCCAACGGAAAGAGGGAATATCAATACCGAATATTGGACAATGATAACCGTCAGAGAGGGGATTACATCTACCGGATACTGGGTAGAAAACCACGGAAGAGTAACCGTTCTCAACTAGGATGAACAACAATGGTTAACTCTGCAAAGGGGAGAAAAAATAGGATTTACAACTACCGGTATAAGGGTAGAAAACCACAAACTCCATCGAGGATAAGGTGAATAATTATTGTTTAATGAGCAATTATTCATTTATACCACAGGGAGGCACAAGGAACAGCCACAAGAGGCCAATTTAGGATCAAACCAAAGAGGCAAACTGAATCAAGACTCGTCCTAATGAGGATATAACTCAATAGGGGAACCCGTCCCTATATATGTGTTGGGAGGAAGCAAAAACAACCGTCGTCCACGAGGATATAACTTAGTGGGGAATGTAGAAGGAAAGATAAACACTTTCTGCTTAAGGGGCTGACTCTATATCGAGGGATCAGACACCGACATCTGCTTGGGGAAATACATTACTAATTAGCAGGAAGATAACAAACAAAAGATATATATGGCAAAAAATTGCAATATGAGTATCCGCATGCTTGGAAATATGTGCGCATATGCGTGGTTCATGTATGATGAATGCTGACAAACAGACATTTCTAACACAAACAGCTTCAAAAGGAACAGGCACACAGCCGTCCAGTACTACTTCTCAAGAGAGAAAGCCCAAAATTCCACAGGGAGTATCCAATCTGCCGGGGATCAGAGATATCAGGAAATCACCAAATCTCTACGGGGGGATGAATCATCAGTCATAGCTGGGGAAAAGAGTTCATTATACAGGCAGAATCTGCCACATAAGCAACTCTACTGGGGGAATCTATCCGAGGGAGATAAGGGGAATTCGGGGATCAAATGCCAAGTACCAAACATACCAAGGAGATCACATCCACTGTGGAGGAAGGATCGCTACTCCTCTGAAGGGGACAGTGGTGAACATCTCAACAAGCATACCACTTAGTAGGATAAACCATAAAAGGGGCCCCGGAGGAAGAAGATACAGTCATGCCAGGGATATGAACAAATGTCTTACCCTGTTGGGGATCATACCACCCGTGGGAGAGCACTGAGGATCTCCTAAGTATCCTTTTCATCATTGTGGAAGTTCACCTTGTTTAAAAACAAGTTATGAAAAATTCATTTTCTCAAAACAATGATATTTTCTTAATTAAAACATGCAAAACATTTGTTGAAATAGGAACAAATAAGAGTGCAAATAATTGGATAAAGGCTCGAATTTATTTGATGGAATGGTAGTCTGCAAATGGCAAGACCCCATAGATCTTTACAAGTTTGAAATTGGTGATATATATTGGAAAAGGGCTACATTGAACATAATGACCATTTCTCCACCAATTCTGAATTCGATGTATTCGAAGCTTTGGTTGATGACGAATGAACAAGAATCTCTGACGGACGACAAATGTAGAACAAAGTCTTGTCAGGATGTAGTTACTTGCCAAATCCCTAATTTTTGCCTAGATTGCCCCAGGATGAGGTACTCAATCTAGCGGGATACATATTCATTTTTTATGTCTCTAACTTTTGCCTGGATCGCCCTTTCGGGTTTTCAATCCACCGAGACGCTCATTTTTGCCTAAGCCGCCCTTTCGGGTTTTCAACTTAGCGAGCTATTCTGTTTTTATTTTTACGCGAAGTATTTCTTGACTGCATCTGAATTCACAGGACGAGTGAAATCCTCCCCATCCATAGTTGTAAGTATCAAAGCACCGCCTAAAAAGGCTCTCTTAACAACATATGGACCTTCATAGTTCGGAGTCCACTTGCCCCTGGAATCGGGCGCGAAAGACAAGACCTTCTTGAGCACAAGGTCACCCTCTCGGAACACATGAGGTTTGACCTTCTTATCAAAAGCTTTCTTCATTCTTTGCTGATACAACTGACCATGGCACATGGCAGTCAATCTCTTCTCTTCTATCAAATTCAGCTGGTCATAACGACTCTGAACCCATTCAGCATCAGTCAACTTGGCCTCCATCAAGACTCTCATTGATGGGATCTCCACCTCTACTGGGAGTACGGCCTCCATGCCATAAACAAGAGAGAAAGGGGTTGCCCCTGTTGAAGTGCGGACAGATGTACGATATCCATGTAAAGCAAATGGCAGCATCTCATGCCAATCTTTATACGTTACAACCATCTTCTGGATAATCTTCTTGATATTCTTGTTAGCAGCTTCAACAGCCCCATTCATCTTGGGTCTGTAAGGAGAAGAATTATGGTGTGCAATCTTGAACTCACTGCACAGCTCTTTCATCATTTTGTTGTTCAAGTTAGATCCATTATCAGTAATGATCTTGTCAGGAACACCATAACGGCATATGAGTTGATTCTTGATAAACTTAACGACCACCTGCCTGGTCACATTTGCATATGATGCCGTTTCAACCCATTTGGTGAAGTAATCAATTGCTACGAGAATGAATCTATGACCGTTGGACGCTTTCGGCTCTATCATGCCAATCATGTCAATTCCCCACATGGAGAAGGGCCATGGTGATGAAATCACATTCAGAAGTGTCAGAGGAATATGGATTTTATCCACGTAGATCTGACACTTATGGCATTTCTTCACATATTTGCAGCAATCAGACTCCATTGTCAGCCAATAGTAGCCTGCTCTCACCATCTTTCTAGCCATGGCATGTCCATTGGAATGAGTACCAAATGAACCCTCATGGACCTCAGTCATTAACAAGTCTGCTTCGTGTCTATCCACGCATTTGAGCAGAACCATGTCAAAATTTCTCTTATAAAGCACTTCACCATTGAGGTAGAAACTTCCTGATAATCTCCTCAGAGTCTTTCTATCTTTCACAGATTCCCTAGGCGGGTAAGACTGGTTCTGAAGGAAACACTTAATATCGTAATACCATGGCTTATCATCTTTCGCCTCTTCTACTACAAATACATGAGCTGGTCTATCCAAGCGCATCACAGTGATATTGGGAACTTCATTCCACAGTTTTACCACAATCATTGAAGCGAGCGTAGCAAGAGCGTCTGCCATCCGATTCTCATCTCGAGGAATATGATGGAAGTTAACATCAGTAAAGAACGTTGAAATCCTCTTCGCATAATCCCTATATGGAATAAGACCAGGCTGATTCGTCTCCTATTCACCCTTAATCTGATTGACAACGAGGGTCGAATCACCATAAACATCAAGGTGCTTGATCCTTAGATCAATACACTCTTCCAATCCCATAATGCAGGCCTCATACTCAGCCATATTATTCATGCATTTGAAAGTTAGCCTCGCCGTAAAAGGAATATGTGTGCCCTGAGGAGTAATAATCACTGCCCCAATACCATTTCCATACTGATTTACAGCGCCATCAAATACCATACTCCATATGGAACCAGGCTCTGGCCCTTCATCGAGTGTAGGCTCATCACAATCTTTCATTTTCAATTACAGAATCTCCTCATCGGGGAAATCATACTGAACTGACTGATAATCTTCAATAGGCTGATGTGCCAAGTGGTCATCCAAGATACTACCTTTGGTAGCCTTCTGAGCTCGATACTCAATATCATACTCAGATAACAACATCTGCCAACGGGCAATCCTTCCTGTTAAAGCAGGCTTCTCGAAGATGTACTTGATTGGGTCCATTCTGGATATCAACCAAGTCGTATGATTTATCATATACTGGCGTAAGCGCTTAGCAGCCCAAGCCAAAGTACAACATGTCTTCTCAAGCATTGAGTATCGAGACTCACAATCAGTGAACTTCTTACTTAGGTAGTAAATAGCATACTCCTTCTTCCCTGATTCATCTTGCTGACCAAGGACACAACCCATTGAGTCTTCAAGAACAGTCAGATACATAATCAAAGGTCTTCCTTCTACAGGCGGAGACAGAATCGGAGGCTCAGACAGATACTCTTTAATATTATCGAAAGCTTTCTGGCAATCCTCAGTCCAATCATGGGACTGATCTTTCTGGAGGAGCTTGAATATCGGCGCACATGTGGCAGTCATGTGGGATATGAATCTGGAAATATAATTCAAGCGGCCAAGAAAACCTCGGACTTGCTTCTCAGTTTTGGGCGCAGGCATCTCTTGTATTGCTTTGACCTTTGCAGGATCAACCTCAATACCTCTCTCACTGACAATAAAGCCCAATAACTTGCCGGAACGGACTCCAAATGTACACTTGTTGGGATTCAGACGGAGCTTATACTTTCTCAAACGCTGGAAAAGCTTCAACAAGTGCTCTACATGTTCAATTTCCGTTCTTGATTTAGCAATCATATCATCAACATATACCTCAATTTCCTTGTGCATCATATCATGAAACAAGGTAGTCATAGCTCGTTGATACGTGGCTCCGGCGTTCTTCAAACCGAAGGGCATCACTCGATAACAGAATGTTCCCCAAGGTGTGATGAATGTTGTCTTCTCCATATCCTCGGGTGCCATCTTGATTTGATTATATCCGGAAAATCCGTCCATAAATGAGAAGACATTGAATTTAGCTGTATTATCTACCAACATATCAATATGTGGTAGAGGGAAATCATCTTTTGGACTAGCTTTATTCAAGTCTCTATAGTCCACACACATCCGGACTTTTCCGTCTTTCTTAGGTACGGGCACAATATTGGCCACCCATTGAGGATATGTAGAAGTCACCAGAAACCCTGCATCAATTTGCTTCTGCACTTCCTCTTTGATTTTCACTGCCATATCAGGATGAGTTCTTCTAAGCTTCTGCTTCACAGGCACACACTCAGGCTTCAAGGGTAGGAAATGTTGCACAATATCAGTATCTAGACCTGGCATATCTTCATACGACCAAGCAAAGACATTGACATATTCTCGTAGCAATTCAATCAACCCCTTCTTAACAGATTCTTCCAGAAGTGCCCCAATCTTGACTTCTCGCACACAATCCTCAGACCCCAAGTTGACTGTTTCCAGATTCTCAAGATGCGGCTGAATGATCTTCTCTTCATGCTCAAGTAGACGGGTAATCTCGTCAGGAATCTCTTCAGCATCATCTTCCTCTGCCTTAAATACAGGGAATTCAAAATGGGGAGATGGTGTTGGATCATTATGTTCAATGGGTTTGATCAACCTGCATAATGATTTTGAGTACGAAAAGCTTTTAGAAATCAAACAAGGCAAATCATTATGCAGATGAAAAGATTGATTTTATTCTATTTTTTTAGGGTTTTATGTGATCACCAATTTTATGCAGAAAGCAAAAAGGGAAAATAATTTGGAAAAACAAACATTTAACATGAATTTATTGAATGAAAATATCATTGTATTTATGTTACCAACAATGTCATCACTTCTCCTTTTGGCATGGGAGAAGGGTTTTTAAACAAAGTGATCATTACGTTGACTTATGGATAACTGTAGGAATATCCACATCGACCCAATTGTTGCAGACCCCTCCAGGGATAATGAAATTGCCTGAATCCTCTGCATCTTCTTCCAAAACAGCAGCAGCTTCTTCACCCTGACCTGCGTGGATGAAACCTCCACTCTTGAATAGACCTTTCTCGTTGAAGACCCCAGAAGAAAAGCCAATGCCAGCCCGAGACTTATTGTTTTCTAGCTCGATCATCTTTCCTAGACCAGCAATTGCACCACACTCAATGGCCAATTTCGCATCTCTATAGGAAGTAAATGAAGGAGTTCTCTTCTCAACAGGATCAGCTATAGATAAAGCTTGGAAAGGAGTTCCAACTTCATCCTCAGCATCTATGTATGAGAAGGAAGACAAATGGCTAACCAGGAGAGCCTTTTCTCCCCCTACCACTACCAGTTTCTTATTCTTCACAAATTTCAGTTTTTGGTGTAGGGTGGATGTCACGGCGCCCGCCTCGTGAATCCATGGTCCTGCCTAAGAGACATCTATATGATGGGTGGATATCCATAACCTGGAAGGTAATCTGGAAATCACTTGGTCCAATCTTGATTGGGAGATCAACTTCCCCAATTACAGTCTTTCGAGACCCATCGAAAGCTTTCACAACAACCCCACTCTGCCTCATGGGAGGCCCTTGATAAGACAGCTTTGAAAGAGTGGTTTTTAGCAATACATTTAGTGATGACCCAGTGTCCACCAGCACATTGGACATGGCGTCGTCTCTACAATTCATGGATATGTGTAAAGCCAAGTTGTGGTCTCTTCCCTCCTCGGGGAGATCAGAGTCACAGAAACTCAAATTGTTACAAGCAGTGATGTTTGCAACAATACTATCGAACTGTTCTATTGTGACATCATGATCTACATATGCCACATCCAAAACTTTTTGCAGTGCCTCTCTATGTGGTTCTGAATTCAGAAGTAATGATAACACAGATATCTTGGATGGCGTTTGTAGAAGCTGGTCTACAACATTGTACTCACTCTTCTTGATGAGCCTCAGCATCTCATCGCAGTCTTCTTTCACATTGCCGCTTGGGCCAACAGAAGTAGAAGTTATCAATGTGGAAGATGGTTTAACAACAGGTGCCGGATTCGGGGTGCTCACAGCATTTCCAATCGGGCGTTCAACAAAATCAGCATTAGCCTGAGGCCTGGGAGGTGCTGAAAACACACGACCACTGCGGGTCAAACCACTTACATCAGCGATGTTCACCACAGATGAAGAAGGCAAAGGCACTTCTTTCTCTCCTTCTACAGCAACAGCGTTGTAACGAAATGGGATGGCTTTTTCAGAAGAATACGGTACTGGACCGGCAGGCTTAATGATAAGAACAGGAGAAGCCTTCTGCTTGCTACCATCATACTTGATGATAACAGGCTCGGGCATCCGGAATACTGGGGAGATTACGTTGACCTCTGGCTCATCTTCGTCAACATTCCTATTCTGAAGGATCTCAATAACTCCTTCATCCAGCATTTCCTGAAGATCTTTACGCACCTGGCGACAACCTAATCGGTTAATAGGGCAGATTCGGCATCTATCATGATCGTGCTCGTAATGACTGTACTCGCACAGCAAACGATGCATCTCAACCAAAGACTGTCGAATATGACTAACATATTTGACTTTGTATTTGCCAGGGCAGCCCTGGACCATGTTGACAGATTTCCCATGCTCAGGCAATGGGTTCTTTTTCACATTAGGACCTACGTCCTCGAAACACAGAATGCCACACCTCACAAGGTCTTGAACCTTGGTCTTCAAAGGATAACAATTCTCCATGTCATGGCCGGGAGCACCAGAGTGATAAACACAATGCAATTCAGGCTCATACCACCACTGGGGGTTAGCAGGTATAGCTGGTGGGTCTCTCGGAGTAATCAGCTTCCTCTCTATTAACGAAGGGTATAACTCTGCGTACGTCATCAAAATAGGATCAAAAGTGACCTTTTTCCTCTCGTAACTCGTGCTGGTTTGATTACTGTTTCGAGGCTGGTAGGCCTGCTGTTGCAGACGGTGCGGTTGTTGTTGATATTGCTGAGGTGGTTGCTGATTGTTGTTATGTTGCTGATACTGTTGATTATCTCTGAAAACAGGTGCTATGTGAGCCACCTGGTGCTGGTTACCGGCGGGACACACGGTCTTCCTCCTCACAGAGGGTCTTCTTGGTTTCACATGGGAGGTCACAGCATGTGCCTCTCCATCTTTCTTCTTCGCAAACGCCCCATAGCGCTTGGCAGAAGAGCCTTCTTCCTTGGTTAGACGTCCTTCTCTAACCCCTTCTTCTAATCGCATCCCCATATTCACCATCTTGGTGAAGTCAGAAGGAGCGCTAGCAACCATCCACTCATAATAGAATGAACTCAAGGTCTTCAGAAAGATCTTGGTCATTTCCTTCTCTTCTAGCGGAGGCACGATCTGTGCTGCCAACTCTCGCCACCTCTGGGCGTATTCTTTGAATGTTTCCTTATCCTTCTAGGACATGGCCCTTAGTTGATCCCTATTGGGAGCCATATCCACATTATACTTGTATTGCTTGACGAAAGCTTTGCCAAGGTCATTGAAGGAACGGATGTTCGCACTGTCTAACCCCATGTACCAGCGCAGAGCGGCACCGGACAAGCTGTCCTAAAAGTAGTGGATGAGTAACTGATCATTGTCAGTCTGAGTTGACATCTTCCTGGCATACATGACCAGGTGGCTGAGAGGACAAGTATTCCCCTTGTATTTTTCAAAGTCAGGGACCTTGAAGTTCACGGGAATCTTCACATTGGGAACCAAGCATAGTTCGACGACAGACTTGCCGAAAAGATCCTTTCCTCTAAGAGTCTTCAATTCCTTGCGAAGCTCAAGAAATTGATCGTTGAGTATGGGCCCTCAGATGGCTCAGAATGATAGATGGTGTCGTCTACTCTGGGTATAGTATGCACGACAGGAGGAGGAACAGCAAAGACCGGACTAGATGCTGACATAGAAGCAAAAGTTGGAGCAGGACCCTCAGGCATGAAATTGGGAGGCATCCCCCACGGGAATCCAGCTGGCATAGATGTTGGAGCAAAATATGCACTGGCTGCAGGCACCGTTGAGGAGACGATCTCAGAGATGACTGTCCTCTGGGGAGGAGTTGAAGGCGTCGGAGAAGACTGGCACTGGGCAGCCAGAAATGATTCCATCAAAGCGCTCAGTCTGGCCACTTCCTCCTTGAGTTCACGGTTCTCTTGCTCTAGTTGATCCATCAGACTTGAAGTGTTGGCTCTAGTGTAGTACCGGTGAGTCATCTTGTCTTCAAAATAAATGAAGAACACAGAGTTAGACCACAGGGCAAGGAGCTGGGAACAAAACCTGCTTATGCACATGATGCATGCAATGCTCGTGCATATGATTCGTTTTTATTTCGAAGGAACTCTAGGGTGTTATTTGCAAATTTTGGAAATATTAACTATTTGTCACATATGGAAATATCTCATCAAATAATATCAGGAGAAGGAAGTACAGCATTGTCAATCATATACAAGAGAAAAGGAATATAATCATCCTATGGATCCCTAGAAACAATCATCTAAAGCTCGGGACACAAGAAGATAGGATGCACGAAGTCTCTTCACCTCCCTCTCGTATGCTGCCTCCATATCCGCCTTTTCCTTGGCGAGTCGATCATACTTCCTTTTCCAAAACATGGAAGACTGAGGAAGTAGAGAAGTCCATGCATCGTCAGGGTCATCAATAACTTGATGCTCGAGGAACTCAATCAAAGCATCCTTCTCCTTAATCTGCTGAAGCAACTCTTCCCTTTCACGGATCCAGGCACGTGATAAGTCTTTGTCTCTCAACTCCTCTACTCCTTGGTTAGGGAGGGTTGAAGGCCCATCCATAACCAAAGGTGTAGGTCTCGGATACTCGTAAGGCATGAGATACTCAGACGCTCTCTTCCTTACCGAAGCAGTGTAAGGCTCCAAAGCGATGCAATTCTTAGGACCCAACTCCTTCCTTCCTTTCCTATGAATCTTGCGCCAAGCGTGAACCATTCTGCCCTTCAAGCCTTGGGGATCTTTACCCTCCTGAAAGAACACACCCTCTAATAGAACGTTATTGGGTTTATCCTTTAGGGGGAACCCAAGCTGACGACGTGCTAAAACAGGGTTGTAGTTAATCCCACCACATGTACCAAGAAGAGGTACATTGGAGAATTCACCACAAGAGTCGATAATCTTCACACCATCATACACACGGTTATACCAAGAGATATCATCATTAGTGAGAGACATGAGTCTCGTGGACCACCGTAGACATCCCTTGTTCTCCTTGAAGGCGACCGTCTGAGGTACGTGAGAAATAAACCACTTGTACAACAGAGGCAAAAAACACACAATGGCACCACCACCCTTTGCATTCCTCATATGAAAAGAGAAATATGTATCACCCAACAGAGTCGGAACGGGATTAAGAGCGGAGAAGATCCTAATAGCGTTCACATCCACAAATTTGTCGATGTTGGGGAACAATACCAATCCATAGATGAGAAGTACAAATATGGCTTCAAAGACATCCTCACTCATGGCCTTCCCATAGATATTAGCTTGAGCAATGAGGAACTCAGAAGGGAGACCTTGAATTCCACCTTTGGTAGTCATATGAGCACCAACCATAGATTTATCTATGTGCAACATGTCAGCTATCTCTTGAGAAGTAGGAACATTCTCTAAGCCACTGAACGGCAACTGGTCTAGAATAGGTATACCCACAAGGTAGGCATACTCCTCAAGGGTAGGCAAAAGTTGGAAATCCGAAAAAGTGAAGCAACGGTACAAGGGATCATAAAACTGCATCAATACACTCATCAGCCCTTCATCCACCTGAGTAGTCAGAAGAGGAAGAAGCTTCCCAAAACGAGCTTTGAAACCCAAAGGATCTAATACATAGGATATCAGATTCCTTAACTCTTCCAAATCTGATTGTCTGAAGCTGTACTTCTTTGTATTCCTTCTTTGGCTTTCCATGTCTGAAAATTTTGCAAATAAACCCCCTTAAGTTCTTTGACAATTTTCTTTATTACTGATGATATGGATGCAAATGAGTGCATGAATGCATGAATGCAACAATCACACTCAAGGATCAAGCAAATCACACCAAACAAAGGTCATGGGATGGGTCATATTATCCTTAATATCAATCATCCATTTTGGTGGATTATGGTTTACACCTTATCAACACCCAAGTTCCATTGATATTAAGGATACATGAACGGATCAACCATGAATCAAGGGTTTGTTGCAAGTCACGAGCATGGGGTTTAGGTTAAGAACCACCCAAAGGGAGTGTACTAGGATTTAAACCTGCCAAACATGTTCTACAAGAGGTTCCCATAGTCATCATCCCATCTTTCGGATATTATCGGATAAACGACTACTCGTATTCCAAAAATATTCTCAAGAGAGACTCTTATGAGTGTAGTATCTCGTAACAATCGTATCAAATCTTACACTTGAACGACTTTCGCACTACATCTTAAGAATAGGCCAAGATGGGCTTGGTAAACTAAGGTCCTTGTCTTCTAAGGTCTATATTGGAAAGAGTAATGTCTAACCACAACTTACTTGTGTGACATTATTGATCCCAACATGACCTCCACCAAGTGAATGGACTTGCAAGTCAACTTGCTAAGGAATAACTCCACACAAGTCAACAAGACTACGCCATTCTCCTATCCTAAGTGCACTCGAGTCCGGGTATTGAACTAATCTCACAAAGATCACCAAGCATACAAGGAATTAATATCAAGCAAATCAATCATTACATACAATACAGTAATCCCAAATTGCACAAAAATATGTCACAAGACAATACAATACAACAAGTATGAAAAGTTGGCAAAACCCACTAGGTAAAGATCCCCAACAGAGTCGCCACTTTTCTGTAGCGGGGTATTCGTTACCATTAGAGATATTGGCTAAATCTAAGGTAAATCATACAAGTCAAGTCGCCACCACACTTCTATTTATCCAAGGGAATGGTTCAAAAGCGAACAAAAACCTAATAGTTTTAACAAAAACTAGTAAAAGAAAACAGAGATCGGGGTAAGGGGGTTGGTTATGTAATGGAAAGGTGTTAGGCACCCAAAACATCCTAGGTACTCCTAGGGAGCCCTTTTCACACTTGTGAAGGTTGTTGTCTTGTGAAATTTTTATTTGTGCAAACATGATTGAAGAGATGAGAAGAGAATGTACAAGTTTTCTAAATTTTTTGTGTTTGGATGGATAAACCCATTGCCTATGTACCATCTTATAAAAGATTAGGATCAAAACCTCGTAGTTCGGGGTAAAAATTTCAAAATGAGTTGGTGAATTGATTGATCCAAAAGCCTTAAGGTCTTTTGTTATCAAAGGGAGAAAACTCAACCAAACCACAAATCCACCATGTGAGGGGTTAACCCTATAATAAGCATGGAAGACTCATTGTCCATCACTAAGGATGTAGGTGAGTATTACATCTACCACAAGGATAACTCAAACCTAATAGCTAAAGGTTATGAAAGATTTTGATTAAGAAGGTGGCCATTGGAACCACAAGAGACATTTGAATGGGTTATATTTACCAATTAGAAGTATGTACAAAATGGTAAAAGTTGTCTTAAAGATTCAATTCAAAATAAGTGTTATGAAAAGAAAGTTTGAAAATCAAAAGCATAAGGCTTGGGTTTCTAATGTTTGAAAACAATAGTTAAATGTTTGCACAAAAAGTTTTGGCTTGGGTTAGAGTGGAGAGATGAAGAAGAAGGGCTAAGTCCTAAGTAAAACAAAAAGGTGAGGGATAAGAATTAAAACCACACTAGGAGTTCCTCTCTTGAGATCATATTGATGATCCAAGTAGCTCCCATCCTTTGGAATAAGCAACCACAAAGCATAAGCAATCAAACAAGTCTCATAAGAGATCCTCAATGTGTCTTGTATCTTCCACTTAGATGAACATGGTAATGGTCCTCCAATTCAAGCTCAAAGAGTTCCCTAGCACACAAAGCACACACAAATCAAGAGTTTCATGAAGTAAAACAAGAATGGACAAAGGGAGAGTTTAGAGATTTGGTCCTTCTAATCCATCTTCATCATTAAGATCCTTTCACTCCAATTTTGCATAAGGAAGGTCCTAGAATCTAAGTCCAATTCTCCATTTCTTTGCATAGGGGAAGTCCTAGAAACTAAGTCCATTTTTTTGCATTTTGGTTCACCACAATCAAAACAAACACAAGCAAAATAATATATACATAATTATGTGCTCAAGTGAGCAAAAGGCAAATGGCATTAACATAAACATGTGCTCAAGTGAGCAAAGAGAAAAGCAAATGGATAATATGTGCAAGAATAGTAAATTGCATAAAAGTAAATTGCATAAAGTAAATGTTAATTGTCAATAGTTAGTGTTAGTAGTTAGTATGCCATAAGGCAAATTTAGCGCTATGTTAAGCAATCGTAATTGGACTTATGTAGAAGTCACAACTATCTGAGGCCGGTCAATAATAATGTAGGCAACAACACAAGTTAGGAGTCTTGATTAGTGAACCAAGTCCCAACAACTTGCCATGCCAAAAATAAGAAGAGAATTGATCTTGTATTGGTTTAAGCCTTTTGCATGATTTAAAAGACAACCTATCCTTAATGCAAAGCCATTCACTTGATCAATTGATCAAGATGAATTAGATTTGAATCAAGGAAGGTAAAATCTCCCTAATCAATGCTAACTTATCAACCTTCAACTCATTGATCAAAAAGAAAAGAAGTAGAAGAAGAAGAAGATGGATAAGAGAAATAAAAATGACAAAATTAAAGTGCATTAAATGAAATACAATATACCAATCCTCATACGTTGACCAATAACATTGAAAGCCAAGGTCAAACAATCAAAAACAGAAGTGAGATGAAGATTGGATGTCAAGAAATGAATAAACTATTTTTGGCATTTTTTTAATATTGAAAATAAACTTGAATTAAAAATAAATGGAAAGGTCAAACTTCAAAATTACTTCAAATCAACCTTGAAAGGTCCAAGTAATTTATCCTAAGTTCAACAAGGTCAAACTAAGTTTGACAAAAAAATTCAGCATTTTTTAAAAGTCGGAAACTATTTTTAACCAATTAAAAATGAATAAAAATAACCTAATTGAACTAAAATCTCAAATAAATCTCAAATCAATTTAAAAATTGATGAGAATATTTTTCATAGATCCATCATCATTCAAATAGGTTAGGAAAATATTTTTGTATTTTTTGAATATCAAAAACTATTTAAAATGAATTAAAAATAACCAGAAAAGAGAAAATTCACAAAAAATATCAAATGATAAAATAAAAAATATTAAAAATCAGAAGTAGAAACTAGAATTTATTTGGGAAATAATGCAATTAGTCCCATATGTTTTGGATAAAAAATGAAAGAGATATTAATTTTGGAAAATAAAAGGAATTAAAGAAAATAAAAGGAAAATAAAACAGAAAATAGAAATTAGAAAAAAGCGTGGACCGTATCATCTAAGCTCATTAATTGAGCTGGCAAATCAAGAGGCCACGAAGCGCGCGCCTATCATGGATCCAAGTCAATGCGTGCACATGGGAAAGAGTTAAAAGTCATAACAAGCAAGGGACGAGATTAAATCTGGGAAATGGATCCAACGGCTGGGATTTAAACTGGACATGATGAAGCCACCAGAGCCACCGTCTTCTCCGGTGAGCTTCAGGATTCCGGCCAAATTGCAGAAATAAAAAAAGCCAACCAAAACGTGCGATTTATACATCATTAGAAAGCTGGGATGATGTACATCATCCCTGTACCATCCATTTTCATTCTAGATCTCTAGGATTTGAGAAATCAGAAGTTGAAAAATCTGGTGTTCATCATGAACTCAATGAATTGCAAAAATTAAAAGCATAAACATGATGCCTCTATTGAGAGGACTTCAGCCAACACAAATTCTAAGCCAATAGGTCAATGGATTAGGAGAATCAAAGGAAATACCAGTTGGAATGCAAGCTTGAGTTCTGGTGATTTGAGCTTGAAACCTTGCTTGCTTTATCAAAACAGAAGTTCAATGGAGTGTATGATGAAGGTCTAGAAGCATTAGATCTAAGAATACAACCAGATGAAGCTGAATTCTAGATCTGAAAATCTTTGAAGAAAATTCAATTGCTTCTTTAGTGATGGTTAGGGAATGATTTCAGCAGCATTTCAGGTCGAAATTGGTGTGTGAAATGGAGGGAATGAAGCCTCTATTTATAGGAGAAGTGGCAAGGAAAGTGTGGAATGAACCGTGTGCATGGCATGTGAAGCTTCATTGCATGGGCTTGCATGATCATGCACAAGGCCCAAAAGCAATGCCAAATGAACTCTGAGCAATAACCAAAGGGAATTGGACGTGTGAAATGCAAAGGCAAATGCTCATGTAGCAAGATTTCAAATGAATTCTCCAATTGTACCTAAACAATCATCTCTTCGAAAGTACCATTTAGAAAATCCAAGCATAGGCATATGGGTAATGGTTGGAAAGGTCTTTGTATGAGGAAAAAATGTTATGTTGGACAAAAACTCATTTGGAGTGTGGAAATTTATGAAATTTGAGTTTAAAGTGTGATGTGCAAAACATGTCAAGGCAAGGTTTCTAAAATTGGCCAACTTTCAAGCCCCTCTGTTTTGATGATGCAAGCTTCAAATGGAATAACCTCCAGCATAAAAGTTGTATATCTTTTCAAGACAATGAAAATGGACTTACATTTTGCATCATTTGGGTTTTTGATGAAGGAGTTATGGGCACTTGAAGTTGGACTTTTTTGACTTTTAATGCATTTGCCCCAAAGGGACCTATAATGTTTTGCATTATCACATGTATTTCCTTTGAGATTTTGAAGTTTTGTTCAACACAAAATTTGAATTAGACATCGTAAGCTTTCCAATGCATTTGATCCCACCTCAAAATCATAAAAACTGAATGAGTTATGTCCTTGGGAATTTGACCCAAAATTAGGGTTTTAGTCAAAATGACCTATAATGTATTGGAACGGCAGATGGTCTTTCAAGCTTCAAATCAATTTTTGATGAACATGAAACTTGTTCATATTGTCCTTAAGATCACTTTTTCTTTTGGAACCATCTCCATTTGACCAACACATAAAAAGTTAGGCCTCAGTGCATTTCAAAATAGTCAGATGAATTGACTAATCAACTTCTCAAGTTCATGCCTCATATCTTGATGAATTGATGATTGAGGACACTCAAATAAGCTTAAATATGCATGAAATGATGAATTAAAGAAACTTCCCTTGATTGTATTTGATCATGGGCTGAGATTGCTTCAAGAGCAAGGCATTATGGTGCACAGATGAATTAAGGTTTCTCTGGGGAACAAACCTCAAATCCTTTGACTTGCTTTGATCAAAGATGATGAATTGAGATACTAGGGAGGAATTTTGATGGATGAGAGCTTTGGGGGTCATTACCATGCTTGCTATCATCTCTTCCTTATCATGTCTTTGGACCTTGTGATTGCTCAAGCTACAAACAAAAGATGTTAGTGACATATTTTTGTGCATTTGGTTAGTAAACAAAATAAGAAAAACAATGATATACAATTCAAAAATGCTTGGTGATCTCAAACCACTCACAAGGAGTCCCACCCAAAGGCAAAGGGAACCAAGATGCTCAATGATCCTTGAGGTTATGCAATGCAATGTTATGATGCCATGAGGGATCTTAGGGACAAAATTAGGGTCTTACAACCATTAAGATCCTTTTACTCCAATTTTGCATAAGGAAGGTCCTAGAATCTAAGTCCAATTCTCCATTTCTTTGCATAGGGAAAGTCCTAGAAACTAAGTCCATTTCTTTACATTTGGTCCACAACAATCAAAACAAAAACACAAGCACAATAATATATACACAATTATGTGCTCAAGTGAGCAAAAGGAAAATGACATTAACATAAACATGTGCTCAAGTGAGCAAAGAGAAAAACAAATGGATAATATGTACAAGAATAGTAAATTGCATAAAAGTAAATTGCATAAAGTAAAGGTTAATTGTCAATAGTTGGTGTTAGTGGTTAGTGTGTCATAAGGCAAATTTAGCGCTATGTTAAGCAATCGTAATTGGACTTATGTAGAAGTCAAAACTATCTGAGGTCGGTCAATAATAATGTAGGCAACAACACAAGTTAGAAGTCTTGATTAGAGAACCAAGTTCCAACAACTTGCCATGCCAAAAAGAAGAAGAGAATTGATCTTGTATTGGTTTAAGCCTTTTGCATGACTTAGAAGACAACCTATCCTTAATGCAAAGCCATTCACTTGATCAATTGATCAAGATGAATTAGATTTGAATCAAGGAAGATTAAGTCTCCCTAATCATTGCTAACTTATCAACCTTCAACTCATTGATCAAGAAGAAAAGAAGAAGATGAAGAAGAAGATGGATAAGAGAAAATGGAAATGGCAAAATTAAAATGCATTAAATGAAATACAATGTACAAATGCTCATATGTTGACCAATAACATTGAAAGTCAAGGTCAAACAATCAAAAACAGAAGTGAGATGAAGATTGGAAGTCAAGAAATGAATAAACTATTTTTGGCATTTTTTAATATTTAAAATAAACTTGAATTAAAAATAAATGGAAAGGTCAAACTTCAAAATCACTTCAAATCAACCTTGAAAGGTCCAAGTGATTTATCCCAAGTTCAACAAGGTCAAACAAAGTTTGACAAAAAATTTCAGCATTTTTAAAAGTCAGAAACTATTTTAAATCAATTAAGAATGAATAAAAATAACCTAATTGAACTAAAATCTCAAATAAATCTCAAATCAATTAAAAAAATTGATGAGAATATTTTTCATAGATCTATCATCATTCAAATAGGTTAGGAAAATATTTTTGTATTTTTTGAATATCAAAAACTATTTAAAATGAATTAAAAATAACCAAAAAAGAGAAAATTCACAAAAAATATCAAATGACAAAATAAAAAATATTAAAAATCAGAAATAGTAACTAGAATTTATTTGGGAAATAATCCAATTGGTCCCATAATTTTTGGATTAAAAATGAAAGAGATATTGATTTTTGAAAATAATTGGAATTAAAGAAATTAAAACCAGAAAATAAAAAAGCAAAAAAAAAGGAGGAGCGTTAGATCTAAGCTCCTTAATTGAGCTGGCAGATCATACGCTCCAGAGATGCGCTACCACCATGCACCCTAGTCAACTGGTCCGCACGCAGCATTAAAACAAGTCATAACATGGAACGGTCCAGATTAGATCTGGAAACAAGATCGTGTGGCCAGGAATGAATCTGGAGATGATGAAGCCATCGGAGCCACCGTCTTCTCCGGTGAGCTTGGATTTTCCGGCCAAAATGCAGAAATCCAAACCTTAACCAAATCATGTGATTTATACATCATTAGAAAGCTGGGATGATGTACATCATCCCTATACCATCCATTTTCATTCTAGATCTCCATAGTGTGAGAAATCAGAAGTTGAAAAATCTGGTGTTCATCATGAACTCAATGGATTTCAAAAATTGAATGCATAAACATGATGCCTCTATTGAGAGGACTTCAGCCAACACAAAATCTAAGCCAAAAGGTCAATGGATTAGGAGAATCGAAGAAAATACCAGTTGGAGTGTAAGCTTGAGTTCTGGTAATTTGAACATGATGCCTTGCTTGCTTTGCTAAAACAGAAGTTCAATGAGGTAAATGATGAAGGTTTAGAAGCATAAGATCTGAGAATTCAACCAGATGAAGTTGAATTTCAGATCTGAAAAATTTTTAGAAAATGAACTTGCTTCTTTAGTGATGGCTATGGAAAGAATTCTGCAGCATTTCAGGTTGAATTAGGCGTGTGAAATGAGTGGAATGAAGTCTCTATTTATAGAGGAAATGGCAAGGAGAGTGTGAAGTGATCCGTGTGCATGGCATGTGAAGCTTCATTGCATGGGCTTCCATGATCATGCACAAAGCCCGAAAACAATGCCAAATGAATTCTGAGCACCAGCCAAGTGAAATTGGACGTGTGATCTGCAAGGGAATTGCTTATGCACCAAGTTTTCAAGTGAATTTCTCATTTGTACCTAAACATTCATCTCTTTGAAAATACCATTTAGCAAATCCAAACATAGGCTTGTGGGTAATGGTGGGAAAGGTCTTTGTATAAGGAACAAATGTTATGTTGGACAAAAACTCATTTGAGGTGTGGAAATTTATGAAATTTGAGTTTAAAGTGTGATGTGCAAAACATGTCAAGGCAAGGTTTCTAAAATTGGCCAATTTTCAATCCCCTCTGTTTTGATGATGCAAGCCTCAAATGCAAAACCCTCCAACATCAAAGTTATAGATCTTTTCAAGACAATCAAAATGGACTTAAATTTTGCATCCTTTTGATTTTTTCTGAAAGAGTTATGGGCACTTGAAGTTGGACTTTTTTGCTTTTCAATGCATTTGGTCAAAAAGGACCTATAATGTCTTGCATTATCACATGTATTTCATTTGAGATTTCAAAATTTTGTTCAACATAACATTTTAATTAGACATCTTAATCTTTCCAATGCATTTGTTCCCACCTCAAAATCATGAAAAATAAATGAGTTATGTCCTTGGGAAGTTGACCTACAATTAGGGTTTCAGTCAAAATGACCTATAATGTATTGGAATGGCAGATGGTTTTCCAAGCTTCAAATAATTTTTTGATGAACATGAAAGTTATTCATATTGTCCTTAAGAACATTTTTGATTTTGGAACCATCTCCATTTGACCAACACATAAAAAGTTAGGTCTCAGTGCATTTCAAAATAGTCTGATGAATTGACTGATCAACTTCTCAAGTCCATGCCTCATATCTTGATGAATTAATGATTGAGGACACTCAAATAAGTTCATATATGCATGAAGTGAAGAATTAAAGAACTTCCCTTGATTTTATTTGATCATGAGCTGAGGTGGCTTCAAGAGCAAGGCATTATGGTGCACAGATGAATTAGGGTTTCCTTGAGGAACAAGACCTCAAACCCTTTGACTTGCTTTGATCAAAATGATGAATTGAGGTACTAGGGAGGCACATTTGATGAGTGAGAGCTTTGGGAACCATTACCATGCTTGCTATCATCTCCTCTTGACCATGTCTCTATACCAATGATCTTCTTGAGGCTCTTGACCTGGTGATTGCTTGAGCTACAAACAAAAGATGTTGGTGACATATTTTTGTGCTTTTGGTTAATAAACAAAAAATGAGAAAAGCAATGATATACAATTCAAGCATGCTTGGTGATCACAAACCACTCGTAAGAGGTCCCACCCAAAGGCAAAGGGAACCAAGATGTTAATGATCCTTGAGGCAATGCAAATGCAATGTTATGATGCCATGAGGGATCTTAGGGACAAAATTGAGGTCTTACAGTGGTGGTCTTAGATCTTCCCACCGGTGTGGTCTAGATCTAATCCATTCAGGTTGTTTTCCATCAGAGCAAGCACCTCAGATTCTTTTTTCATCTTCGTTACTTTCAAAAATGGACAAGCTTAAGACCCGGTTTAGAGGTGATCGGGGTCTATGCTGGTCATTTTCTTGAGCAATTACTTGGTCGATTATCTCTATGGTGTTGCTAGTGCCGATATCATCTTTGTATTGCATTGTATTCCCCACATCGATCTTTAACTCTTCATCATAGACCTTGAGGGTCATAGTTCCTTCCTCAATATTTATCATACACCGTCCTGTTTCCAAGAAAGGTCTTCCCAATATGAGAGGAATCTCCTCATCCTCCGGCATTTCCAGAATGACAAAGTCGACTGGAAAGACAAACTTGTCAATTTTTACAAGAACATCTTCCACAATACCATATGGTCGCCTAACAGAACGATCCGCAAACCGGACGGTCATTCGAGTATCTTGAACAGAACCGATGCCTAATTTCTTATAGATGCACAGTGGCATCAAGCTTACACTTGCCCCTAAGTCAATCAGAGCCTTCTTGAATTTTCTATCACCAATAGTGCAAGGAATAGTAACTGATCCCCTGTCTTTCTTTTTCACTGGGATTTTCATGCCTTAGAGAATGGCACTGCATGTTTCAGTCAGGATGATCGGTTCCATATCAGTGGAACGCTTCTTGGAAATTATGTCTTTCATGAACTTGGCATATATTGGCATTTGTTCCAATGCTTCAGAAAAAGGGATATTGATTTCGAGTTTTTTGAACATCTCCAGAAACTTCTCAAAATTCTTCTCATGTTGATTTTTCTTTTTCTGCCGTGGAGGGTAAGGGAGTTTGATTATGGGTTTAGGAACATTCTTTTTCTCCTTGACAAGAGGTGGTATTGCTTCTTCATCTTGGACTTTTATTTCCTTGATTTCTAAATCCACCTCTATTAATCCATCTTTTTCTATATCATTTTCCTCTGTTGACTTTCCACTTCGGGTTGTGACAGTGTTAATAGTGTTATGTTCCCGTGGATTTGTCACCATACCACTAGGTAGGGTGCCCGGGGCTTGAGAGTTTGAAGATAACTGTTGTGCTATTTGTCCCATTTGAACTTCAAGATTTTTAATGGAGGCTGTTGTGTTTTTCTAATTAGTCCTTGTTTCTTCTTGAAATTGTATGTTGTGGGCTGCTAACTTTTCAATGGCAATCTCCCATTCAACCTTTTTAGGTGTCTGTTGTTGTTGCTGTTGTTGCTGATACTGAGTCTGATATTTCCCTGTACCCTGTTGTGGAACATTCCCTCTCTGATCTTTCCAGGAGAAGTTCGGATGATTCTTCCAACCTGGGTTGTAAGTGTTAGAATAGGGATTATTCTGCTTCAAGAATTTGATCTCTTCAATTTGTTGGGGAGTCACAAAGCAATAGACTGTGTGATGAGGTCCATGACAGATTTCACATGTGCTCGCCTGAGTTGGTTGGACCTGTGCTATCAGTTGAGTACCTATATTCATAGCTTTCAGCTTTTTGTCTACTTCGGCAGCAACCGTGTCTTCTAGACGAATTTTATTTGTCTCTAATTTTAGATCAATCACCCCATCTGGCTGACTAGTGTCATACCCCAAAATTCACCATACCCCGATACAATTTTCATCTGATCCATGACCCTAGTGCACGTGCATACATTCATTATTTAAAAGAAAATTTAAAAAAAAATTTAAAAAAAACTGGGTAACTGGTTACCCTAATCAGGGTAACCGGTTACACAGACCAAAAACTAACTTTTTGGCCATTTTAGGACTGTGTAACCGATTACCCTAATTAGGGTAACCGATTACACTTGTGTAGACAGCAGAAATGACTCTTTTTTTACCCAGGGGACCTTTTCCTTCACCCACTTCAACCCCTTTGCTTCCCCTATAAAAAGAGCACTATCCCCACTCATTTTTCAAGCTTGAAAGCCACAAAACCTCTGTCCAAATCATATTCAAGCTCCCTCTTTTCAACCTAAACCCTAACTCACCCAAATCCTCTTTTCTCCTTTGAACCACCCAACCACCATGTAAAAAATCCACCATGTCCACACAACAAAAATAGTAGCAAACTTGTTTCACTTACATAATCATTCACCACCACCACATAAACATACAACTTCCCTCCCTTCCTTTTTCTACCATAACAACCATAGCCACTCTCTTCCAAGCTTTTTGCTTCATTCTCAAACCCAAACACAACAACAACCTAGTTTTGACACCACAATCTTGGTAATATTTTGGACTCAAACTCCTTGACATTTTTTGGTTTTGTTTTGTGTTTGAAAATGGATTTTCACTCTTGGGTTGTGTTTTGAGAGATATTTTAGTCAACTTTGAGACAAATGGTATTTGTTGGATTTACACCCTTTTGGGGGATTTTTTAGTCTTACTACATTTTATCCACCATTTTCAAACAAACTTTGTTTCTTGTTATCATTTATATTTATTGGTTGATGAGATCTATTAGATCATGACTATGGTTGTTTAGAGTTGATAAAACCTTCAATGTTTCAAATCTATTAATGATTGATCAATAGATCCTTCATGATACTTTGAGGCAATGATAGGTTGTCTCTATTTCAACCATGTTTGGGTCATTTGATACATAGATGAAACCATTTCCTTTACATTGTTTCTTATTATCATTTAATATTTATTGTTGACTTGTTTTCACATTTATTTGGTTGATGAGTTCTATTAGATCATGGCCATGTTTGTCTAGAGTTGATAAAACCTTCAATGTTTCAAACCTATTAATGATTGATCAATAGACCCTTCATGATACTTTAAGGCATTGATAGGTTGCCTCTATTTCAACCATATTTGGGTTATTTGATACATAGATGAAATCATTTTCTTTACATTAACTTGTTATTCCATTTGCTTATTGTTATTCTACTAACCACTAACTACTAACTACTAACATTTATATTATTGCACTTTAATTCCTTGCAATTTATTTTATTGTCACTAACCATTATTATTTTGATATTGCCATTCTTTATCTTGTGATTTACTTTTATGTCATTACCTTGTTCATTTACATTCAAGTCCTTGTTATCATCACCATTGTACAAACTCATCATGCATGTTTATTTACTTGTTATTTATTTTATTGTCATCATACATTAAAAATAACAAAAACATGATAAAATGGTAAGACCAAAAATATTCACTCCACTCTTAATCAACTTCGACTTAGAGGATTTCATCTTAGGACCTTTGCTTGGAGGCCTTCCTTTACTCTTTGTGATACTTTGTAAACACTTGGATTTTCATCCGTAACTTACATGCATGTTGTAAGAATGGCATCATGGCACCACCTTAGGGGGACATGTTTGTAAGACCATTATCCTTTGTTTAACTTAGGTCATTTTTGCACACAAAAGGCTTTCTCTTGGGCTACCTTACAATGAGACCCTTTAATTTCTTGTTGGTTACTTTGCATTCATGTTGCATAATCCAAATTTCATAATCAAAATAAAACAAACCCTTGATTCAACGTCAAGTGGCATTTTCATAATCAAATCCAAAACACTTAACAATTACGATTGTTATTGTGCGCCACGAGCCTTAAGTGGTGGAGAATGAGTGAGAATGGAGCATTCCTATCCTTACTCTGATTATTTTGGACGCAAGACGCTTGGCTTGTTGTCTAGAATAATCACCTCCGCCCATAGACTTTAGTACAATATAATCACAAAATTCTTTCATAAAACCCTTATTCAAGGTAAAAACAATACAACTCATCAAACTCATTTTTGTGCCTTAGGACATCATCCTGAAAACCCTTTTTTCAAAGGTAAAACCAACCAACACACAAATATTTTCTACTCCGAACTACGGAGCTCTGATTCCTCATCCCTGAATGAGTGATACGTAGGCACAAGGGCCACAATCCTTGGCGAGCAATATAATAACAAAAACACCCCCTTCTTTTTCACACATTCTTTTGAAAATAAAATAATAATAGATAAATCCCATGTATGTAAAACAACCCAAATGGTTCCCATGGAGTACCATGGACGTAAGGGATGCTAACACCTTCCCCTTACGTAACCGGCTTCCGAACCCAAATCTCGGTTGCGAGACCGATTCCTTATTCTCTTTTAGCTCTTCCCATGCGCGTCTCTCTTCCGAGGGTTTTATTGACTATTTCCCCTCTCCTCTCCGATAGAGGTAAACTAAATAAAATTCGATGGCGACTCTTCTGACTTTACCTCTCTTTGGCATCTCTTTAGTCCCGGTTTCGTTATTGTGAAATCCCGGTAGCGACAGTTGGCGACTCTGCTAGGGACACCAAAATTCCCTAAGCAAGTCTAGCCTAGTTTGGGTTGTTTCTCTTTTACGTACATGGGGATTTATTTGTTATCTATTTTTTCTTTATATATTGCTTTCTTTGCTAACCTATGCATATTTTCTTTGTTTGCCTGTTGGTCCGAAACCCTGACTCTGTGACGAAGAATTTTGAAGGCAATAATAATTGCAAAGGAAAAAACCTTGTGTGAAGGACTCCCCACCCGAGTCTGAGAGTTTGCTTGAGATAGGAGAGGTTGAGTAGTATTGATCCACGAGGTGTCTTCCTCGTTAGGGTCGTACGAGAACCTCACTTAGTGGTAGATTCTCTTAAGGGGATTGATGACCGTCGTGCTTTCGGAGTAAGCATCTTTTCTTTTACTAGAGTCAATGACCCTAAGACCCCTTTTAGAACCTTTAGAACTATGGCTAGCCTAGACCGATGGTCGCGTAGTATAGGCCACCGAGGTGCCTTCCTCGAAAGGGTCGATACGAAGATCTCACTTAGAGTAGATGACTTTGATGGAGCAGTCGCCTGACAAGTAAATTGACATAAGCGGCTGACAGTCAAGGAAGTACATGACTCTAGGGGCAGTGTCTTACACCCAATTTTCCAAAAGCCTTAGATCATAAAAAGCGAGAACCTTGGTTTACTAAGAAGTCATTATTAACTCCATGCTTCGTCACGATGGTCCAAAACCGTGAACCCATGCCTAAAAACCTATGGAAATCTTCATACCCATTCATTCATAAATAAACATCGCATTCATGCCTCATTTGCATCTCATAAGCAAAACCTTATACCACCTTCTGTTTCTACCCCACTAGCTGATTTCCCGACGTACGCTTAGAACTAGAAGCATGTCTCAAGCCACTATGGAAGAACTCCAACAAGGCCAAGCTGCATTGAAAGAAGAGATCAGCCAACTAAAGACTCAGATGAGCTTGGTTATGGAAATCTTGCAAACATTGTTGAAAAAGGAAGGAAATCCTACACCAACATCCAGGATGGAAGTGGTCTCCCCTATGCCTTTGTCCGGCTCCACCTTACATCATGAGTTGCCTCAGGGATACCGTCCCCAACCCGAACTGCTGAGTTTTCTTAATCAACAGCCAGTGTTCGTTCCTCAGCTAGCTCCGAGGAACCAAATGCAGAATCATAATTGGTACTCAAGTGGAAGGCAAAACTCTTATGCTCAAAAAGGCCAGAGAAAATCAAAGAGGTCGGAAAAACAATTTGACCTGACTCCCATGTCGTATGGTCGAATTCTCCCTCTTTTGCTCAACAGATCATTGGTGCAGTTAAGGGTACTAGGACCTCCTCCAACACCTCTTCCCTTGAACTACGACATGAAAGCTAGGTGTGAGTTCCACTCAGGAGCACCCGGACACTCGATCGAGAGTTGTAAGGCTTTTAAATACAAGGTCCAGGAACTGATTGATTCAAAGGTTATCGCGTTCACACCAAACGGCCTGGATATGCAACCTCATGGAGGCACTTCTGCAATGCCACAACCAGTGCCAATGGATGAGGAACAAGAAGCTGAATAAGAGCCTCCTTGGGGACTATCATACATAAGTTCCTACAAGCATGATGACACCGGTCTACGGTTGAAACAAGGCTAATCACGCCAACAATTATGTTATCATTCATTTGTTTTCATGTGTAACTTGCTTGCTTGTCATTGTAATATTCACTCTTAAAAACTTGTTTTTTGCAACAATGAAATGAATATGCACGTTTTAAGTCAATCTAATCGTGTTCACTCTCATCTTACTTTTGTTTAAAAACGAAACTTAGAGAGAGAATGATGAATATAAGGTACAATAGCTCATTGCATGTATGCTTTTGAATAAACACCTTGTTGATGATGTAAGGCATTGCTTCAAATCCCCAAACACTGGAGGTATAAGGATGATAATCCCTAGTCAACCCTTTTGAGCCTAGAAGTAGGAGTTTTCTTCCAAGCAGAGAAACCCTCACATCTTAAACCCGGGGCAAGGTAGTCTTCAACTAATTTGACCATGCGTTCAATTCTTAAAAAGAAAAAGTAGGGAGTGTCCCATTTGAGGATCAACCACATCCTAGGGAGTATCTTGTCTAAAGGACAACCATAACATTTCCCTCACGAGAGGTCGAAATCACAAATCCAGTGGTTGTCCCTCGCCAACAAAAAAGTGAGACAGTCACAAATCCTTTCAAACCAAATAAACAAACGTTACACGATTTATTCCAAAAAAACTCCAAAAAAAAGAGAGAGAAAAATCCCGCTAAGTCGAAACTTGAAAACAAGTGGCTTAGGCAACAATTAGGGTATCCCGATGGACTGTAAGCAAAAAAAAAAACCAGTCCAGGCAAAATTAGGGAAGTCGAAAAACAAAAAAAAAAGCATAAGAGGAATCAAAAACAAAAATCCTCAGCAAGAACAAAGTCGTGTGACTGCAAACACAAAAATAGGAAGGCAAGTGACTGTCACTCCCAAAACCTTGTGGGTTCTCTTACTACCACTCCCATCATTCTAAGAGACGAACGTCTGTGTCAAACTAGTTAAACGTAGGACTGAAGGGTATCAAGAAGAATGGGCGGGCTAAATAAATTTTTGAGCCATAAAACCTTTGTTTCTTAAACCGTGAACCATTCCACGTTACAACCTGTAATACCCCAAAATTTACCCTTCATTTTTTTCCTGGAAGCATGGGATTTTGTTTCACATTTCATTGACATCATACTAGGTCATACTCATTGCATACTGCATTAGTGACTTGGGAATCAGGTTTTGATTGATCACTCCTTAACAGAAGGAGCCCACACAAAGCAAGATTGAGAATTGGACATCATTCTCTAAGTATACAAGTCTCAAGGGTCTCAGGTGGCTCCAGGTGTCTTATTATGGTCTCAGTTCATCAGTGAAGGATTCAGAGCTACCAGAGTGTTCATCTGGATTTAATCAGGAAATAAGGGTTTCATGGCTATCTGCAACAGGCAATGTTTGGTTGGAAGTAGAGGAGCTCATCCATGTCATGATTGGAGAGGCATCTTGTCCAGGGAAGATTCACAATTATCTCAGAAATATCCATTGGCAAGCAGTGCAATCAGTTCCCGATCAATTTTGCCCTAAAATTAGGGTTTGGTTTAAAATCAATTTATTTCTGATTCTTTGGGTGAAACTCTTTTCCATGGCTTTCCATATGTCCACAAGGGTCTACATACAAAAAATCAGCTTTTTATTTGAGCCAGAAGTGCTTCAATTGATCAATGGAATCAGGAATTAGATAGTTTGGGAAAAGTCAATTGTAGGGCCAGAAAAGTCAACTCCTTACATTTTGAGAGTGGAATCTCAAAATCCATGCCTAGGGGATCCTACATGTGAAATTTGATCAAGGTTGGATCATGGATTCATCATTTAATCAGGAATTGGAAAAGTTACTTAATTTGGAAATAGTTGACTTTCCATTTAGGGCAAGTTTTTATGATTATGCACTCACTTTAAGCTCATTTTCCATCAAGATAAAGGCTACATTTGAAAATTTCTCCAACATGAAAGTTATTCCTCTTGTTTCAAGCTTTCTAGAAATATAAAGTTTGCTCCATTTGGATCAAGATTGAGAAAGTTATGCTTAGTCAAAGTGAGACATATTTTTAGGACACTTAGAAAATTTTCTAAGTCTCAAAATCTTCAAAGTTTGTCAAGACTTCTTGGCTAGTTTTCTTGCACTTCAAGGCATCAATTGAAAATGTTTTCTTCACAACAGTTATACCTTGCTGTCATACCCCAAAATTTGCCCGTTAGTATTACAAGGCATTTTTAAGGCACCCCAACTTATTTTTCAAGGCATTGATCCTAAAAGAACAAAGGCCCAGCACACAGATGGCCAAATCCAGAAAATGGCCCAAACTGGCTTGCTCGCTAGGCGAGCAAATCCTTCGCCTAGCGAACCCCTCGCTATACCACTCGCCTAGCGAAGCTTGCAAATACCAGAAAATTCTGGGCTTCATTCTGAGCCCATTAGGTCATAAAAAGAGCATTATAAATACCACAACTTCAGTCAAAAAAAGGGGGAACGAAAACGGAAGGAAGACGGGAGATAGAGAGAAGGCACAACAAACCCTGGAGGCTAACCCAGAGAATTCAGAGCAACCCTAAAGGAAACCCTGAAGGAAACTCATCTGCATCAAGGTTACCTCCGCCCAACTCAATCCGACTTGCCAATTCAAGGTTGCATTTCAACTGCCAACAGGTTTGCATTACTATTACCGCTTTATGTTCTTAATTTGCATTGATATTATAATTGAATGCATAAATATATTTGAGGTTTTGCATGTGAATTTAAGTGTGCCTGAATATCTTGAATGTTGAACCATGTTAATTACTGTATTGGATGCCATAGGGCGTGAAGCACGCTGAGATTGTACTGTTCTGAAATTCAAAATCCGCAGCCGCTCGCTAGCACATCGCTAAGCGAGCATGTAGGGAGTATTCGCTATGCCTTCGCTAGGCGAGGCAGAGGCGAACGTGACAGTCGCTAATATTTTGTTTGTTCCGTTCTATGCTTATCTGATCTGTTCTATTTTAATCATGCGTTATCTTGCCTGACATTCCTACTGTTGTGTTTCTTTTGCGGTGTAATCCTCGATTGCACCCTGATTTGGTATTCTGACCTGTGTGCTGAATGTTGTATACTCCCAGGAAAAAGTAGCTTGCTAGGTATTCCACTTTATTTGTGGGATACCCTTGTGGAGATTCATCCTAATTACCTAATTGATTTTAATGTGGAGATTCATCCTAATTACCTAATTGATTTTAATGTGGAGATTCATCCTAATTACCTCATTGATTTTAATGTGGAGATTCATCCTAATTATTTAATCGATTATAATGCGGACCTAATTACTTAATTGATTATAACTGCCTAATTGATTGTAAAATATTGCCTTTGAATATGTGATCTTGGACCTCTCTTTGTTACCCTACAATATTACGGTATTACGGTCATGTCCCGCAAATGTGGGGATACACTTAGCAAAGACCCTGCGGTTAAATCATCATAGTCCCTCGAATGTTGCCTTTGTCCCTCGATGACCCTTCGGTATAGCCTACGGTTAAATGATGATCGTCCCTTCGAATGCTAAGGTATCCTTACAATTGTTGCCTTCAATGACCAATCGATGACCCTTCGGTATAGCCTACGGTTAAATGATGATCGTCCCTTCGAATGCTAAGGTATCCTTACAATTGTTGCCTTCAATGACCAATCGATGACCCTACGATGACCCTTTTACATCCAAAGGATAAAACTACTTACTTCTCAATAGTAAGGACAGTTTTACCCTCATAAGGATAGGAAACGCCCATAAAGACCTCGGGTAGGTATAACTCCTAATTGCTGGCTCATAACCTAAAACATTTTTCATATATCACACTTTGCAAAACATCCACTAGAAAATCACCACTTGGTATACATTCATACTAGAATCATTGCCAAGTTATATTTTTCTAAACAGTTTTCAAAATTAAACGAGATAAACACTTTGTATACATTCGTACAAGAATCATTACAAAGTTAAACTCTCTTTTCAAAACATTTTTAAGCAATTCACAAACACTTTTTTTCAGACAAACATAAGTGATCCAGCAATTAAGAGCCCATGGATAACCATGGATACAAAGGGTGCTAACACCTTCCCTTTGTATAATGTACCTCCCGAACCCAAAATCTAAATCAAGGTCTTTCCTGTTCTTTTCCACCTTTCCTTATTGGATAAAAGAAAAGTCGGTGGCGACTCTTGCTAACCGCGACATTTGCTTTCCAAAGCAAAAAACACACAAAAAGTCAGTTCACCGTATGACAGAACTGGCGACTCTGCTGGGGACTCAACAAAGAGAGGTCACCTTAAAAAAAAAAAAAAAGATCACTTATTTGGTTTGTCTTCCAAGGGATTGCTTGGGTATTTTGAGTGAAAGATCCTACACCCGGATCTAGTGTACCTTAGGTAAGTAGCAATAGATCATCGCGACTATCCGGCGTATACTGGAATGGTTAAAATGATGGCTACGGTTAATGTGACACTTTGGATGTCCTGATGTTCCTCATGTTTACTTGAGGAAAAATTTGGCATTCGCGTGGTGTCATCAAAGCATTAACCAGACCTTTAGAACCCTAATTGACTCATCCTAGCCATTAGAAAGTAGTGAGATAACTGGCTTCGGTTCCGACTGGGGTTGGTGGAGACTCGATACTACACTCTTTGAGATTGGACTTTAGGGAAGCTTTGGTCAACCACCTGGTGTTGCACTGAAGTGGACTTAAGGAAAGGTCGATGATTTGAGATCCTTCTAGAACCCGGTTACTATTCTAGGACAGGTTGAACCAACCAAACTTCAGTGGGGAGGGTACTTACCTATGGAACTCATGCAAGCCTTAAAACCTAGGAATGATTGTTGTGTGACTTGCTTGTGCTTGTTATTTACATAACATCATAACATCATAACATCATAACATCATAACATCATGGCATTGTACTAACCATTTCAAGGACTTAGGGATTTAGCTTTGCTCTATTAAACAGGTTATGGCTTCCAGGAAGACTATCCGGATTAATCTTGTAGCGATTTCTCCTCAACTCAAGGATTTAGTGTCAAAAATTCCCGATCATGCTCAATTCATCAAGAAACATGGTTCTCTCCTCAAGTTGGTTACCACCGGTTTCAAGGAAGATATGATGAGAGTTTTATTCCAGTTCTTCGACCCTAAACATCATTGCTTCACCTTCCCGGATTATCAGTTGGTGCCCACGTTAGAAGAATTCTCCAGGCTGCTGGGGATACCTATCCTTGATCAAACACCTTTCAGTGGTTTAGAAAAGATTCCGAAGTCTGAAGAAGTTGCCGTGGCTTTACACTTGACAAAGTCCGACATTGAAACTAATTGGGTAACAAGAAGTGGAGTTAAGGGTTTACTTGCCAAATTTCTGATAAATAAGGCCCGAGAATTCCTAAAAGTTATGGATGTCCATGCTTTCGAGGATGTCCTAGCATTACTAATCTATGGTTTGGTGTTATTCCCTAATCCAGACCAATTCATAGACATGAATGCTATTAAGATATTCCTCACTCATAACCCTGTGCCTACCTTGCTCGGAGACATTTTGCATTCCCTTCACACTCGTACTATGAAAAGGCAAGGGACTCTCATGTGCTGCGTACCTTTGTTGTCTAGGTGGTTTATTTCGCACCTTCCTCAATCAGTCTTGAAGAATGATCAAAATTTGAAATGGTCTCAAAGGATAATGTCGCTCTCCCATTCAGACATCCGTTGGTGTCCTCATCTCAAAGAAAATGTTATCATCATTGATCGTTGTGGAGAATTCTCTAACGTACCACTCCTGGGGATAAGAGGAGGTATTACTTACAACCCAGCTTTAGCCCTACGTCAGTTTGGTTATGCTCGAAGAGATGGTCCACATGAAGTAATCCTTCAAAGCACTGTGTTTGACTATGACAACGACTCTCAAGGTCTCCGTCAAAGGTTCGTACGAGCTTGGGGCATGGTGAAAAGAAGTACTTTAGGACAGAAAAACTCCATTCCTATGGAACCTTATCTCAGATGGGTACACGAAAGAGCTCGCGAACTTGTCATGCCATATCTCGCGGTCGGACCATTGATTGTTGAACCCGGGGTTGAAGGAGGTACTTCTCAGATCATTCCTTATCCAGATATGCCTACCGATGTTGAAGAATTGAAGAGATCTTGGATCCAGTTGAGAGAGGAAAGGGATACTTTTGAAGCTCAATTCTGTGCTGAAAGGAAGAAAGTGTTAGAACTTACCAGCCAGCTCAATGAGGAACGAAGACTCAATGCATATCTTCGCCCAAAAAGAAGCCGTCCCTGGGAGACTTGAGCTTTCATTGTATTTTTATTATTATTTCTTGTAATGAATAATGATTAAAGAAACTATTAATAAAAATTTCTCTCTTTTTGGTGGTTTGCGCAAAGTTAAATTCCATAAGTCCTTGAAAACATTTCATACACTGCATAGCATAACATAACATTGCATAACAGGTATTCTAAAAGATCAATATTCTCACGGTCTTCCTTCTAAACAGAAAAATGGCCCTCGAACAAACTGTCAAAGATCTTCAGGCTCAAAATGCTCAATTCCAGGAGATGATATTGAGTTTATCCAAGGGGCAGGAGGAGCTGAAGGCTCTATTGCTCGAGCAGAAGAAGGACAAGAAACCTGTGAGTTACATCAACCCGGGAAGAAGGCTTAAGGGACAGGCTGCAGGAGTCAAGATTAGGGTTCCGAAGGATCAAGAAGAGGGGACAGATTCAGAAGAGGAGAATGCTGATCCTTTCAGCCAGGAGGATGACGATGAAGATTATGAGAATGAGCAGTACTCTCCAAAAGGTGATAAGTATAAACTGCTGGAAGAACGTATGCTAGCTATGGAGGGTCAGAAGACGCCCGGTCTGGATTTCGAAAGCTTGGGTCTAGTCTCTGATGTGGTCATTCCTCGCAAATTCAAGGTCCCCACTTTCACTAAGTATGATGGTGCATCTTGTCCTCAGATGCATCTGAGAGCTTACGTGAGAAAGATTCAGCCGTATACCACTGATAGGAAGCTATGGATCCATTTCTTCCAAGAGAGTCTGTCTGGCACACAGTTGGAGTGGTATTATCAGCTCGAGAGCTCTAACATCCACACCTGGACTGATTTAGCGACGGCATTCTACAAGCATTACCAGTATAATTCTGAATTAGCGCCTACTCGACTACAGTCGCAGAATATGACTATGGGATCTAAAGAAAGCTTCAAAGAATATGCTCAAAAATGGAGAGATTTGGCTGGCAGAGTCAAACCCCCCATGACTGATCGAGAATTAGTGGACATGTTCATGAGCACACTGACTGGCCCATTCTACAGCCATCTATTGAGAAGTTCCTCATCGGGTTTCACGGAACTTATATTAACAGGTGAGCATGTTGAACGCGGCATTCGAAGTGGAAAGATACAGGCGGCTACCTCTGATCCTCCGGAGACTCCTAAGGTCATCACTGCTCCTCTGCCTAATCATGACAAGACTGTTAATGCTGTAGAAGATGCTGATAGCAATTGCGACTTGGATAGCTGGATTTTCCCAATAATTGGTGACGGACTCAATAATTGGAAGGCTGAAGACACTATCCCGATTTCCTTTAGTCAGGAGTAATTGTTGTTGCTATTTTAGTGTTTCAAAGCATTGTGTCTATACCCGGGGCACAATAGCTAATTTTTCAAGGGTTTTGTCATTTTCATAAGCATATTCACATTCAATAAATCAATGGACTTTCTGCATTCAAATATTGCGCTCTTTATCTTTCCTGTCATCTTTTAAACAAGCTATGTTTTCTTGCACACACTCACGTAACAAATTGCGTATCCATATCCACTCTGGGTCCTGTTGATAATAGTTCTGCTACTGTTCATTATGACTTTGAAAATCCGATCTACCAAGCCGAGGATGGAGGTGAGGAAGATTGTGAAGTCCCTGGAGAACTTGCCAGACTGTTACTACAAAAAGAAAAGACCATACAGCCGCAGGAGGAATCAATTGAAATTGCAAATCTGGGTACTGAAATAGACAAGAAAGAAGTCAGAGGTTTCTTGGGACACTTGAATTACATTGCCCGATTCATTCCACACTTGACTGCTACTTGCAAACCCATCTTCAAATTACTGAGAAAAAATCAAGAGATGGTACGAAATGATGAACGACAAAATCAAGAAGTATCTCCAAGAACCTTCAATTCTGATACCACCAGCTGAAGAAAGACCTCTAATCATGTATTTGACCGTGTTAGAAAATTCAATGAGGTGTGTGTTGGGGCAACATGACGAGTCTGGTCGAAAAGAGCATGCCATATACTGCCTTAGCAAAAGGTACCGACTGTGAAACAAGATACTCACAGCTCGAGAAAGCTTGCTATGCTTTGGCTTAGGCTGCTCGCCGACTAAGACAGTATATGTTGAATCATACCACTTTATTGACTTCTAAGATGGATTCTATCAAATATCTATTTGAGAAACCTGTTGTCTCCTGAAAGAGTTATCACTGATAATGGTATTAAACTGAACTCTGCACTCAGTTCAAAACAAAAAATCATAACTCTTCCCCGTACCGGCCAAAGATGAACGGCGCCGTGGAGGCTGCTAATAAGAATATCAAGAAGATCATACAAAAGATGACAATAACGTACAAAGACTGGCATGAGATGTTACCGTTTGCTCTCCATGGTTATCGCACCTCAGTACGCACCTCGACAGGGGCAACTCCCTTCTCTTTAGCCTATGGAATGGAAGTCGTCTTACCAGTGGAAGTTCAGATTCCCTCTCTAAGAATTATGAAAGATGCAGGCTTAAATGAAGATGAATGGATTCAGACTCGACTCGATCAGATGAATTTGATTGATGAAAAGAGACTTGCGGCTGTTTGTCATGGGCAGATATATCAGAAACACATGACCCGGGCATTTAACAAAAGAGTCAAGAGACAGGTGTATCAAATTGGCGACTTGGTGATCAAGCGTATCATTCTACCACAAGGTTATCCCAGAGGCAAATGGACTCCCACATACGAAGGGTCATTTGTAGTTAAGAAGGTATTCTCTGGTGGAGCCATGATGCTTGCTACAATGGATGGCGAAGATTTCCCGCATCCTGTGAACGCGGACATAGTTAAAAAATACTACGCATAAAAGAGACCCGCTAGGTCGACGTATCTAGGCAAAAGTAAGGGCATCCCGGCGAACCAAAAAGGTTCGGGCAAAAATTAGGGATAAACATATAAAAATGTACACCCGGCAAGTCGAAAACCTGAAAAGGCGGCTTGGGCAAAAAAGGGTATCCCGGTGGACTGAAAACCTGAAAAGGCAGTCCGGGCAAAAGTTAGGGATTAAAGCGTATGACTATGTCCCGTTCTCAGTCAACTTCACCCAAGTTCAAGAGACTGAACAAACCAATCACTTCTATCCGATAGCTGGAGATGAGACGCTTGAAGACATGATGACAGTAGTGGAATTAAAACCAATAGGACTTTTTCTGCATAGCTTCTTCTTTGTTTTCTTGACAATTTCCTCTTACTAGGATTTTTGTCTCCTTGTACACAAATTGCCTGTTTATAGGCCCTCTTTCAAAATCAATACAATTTTATTTCGAAAAATGTTGTTGTTTTACCTCCTCTGTTTTGTTTGCGTAAACGTCCATTGATTTAATTCGAATTAATATATGCATTTGAATATGATTGATGTTTACCAAAGATATATGCATAAAATAGCAACGGCAATTACTAAAAGACTTCAGGGTCGAGGATAGAGTCTACCCATGCGTTCCAAGGAATCCGGTTGCTAACTCTATTCCCCAACAAAAACCAGCTATTTCCCAGAAAAGGTCGGCATCACCAGACAGACGGGTCATCTCTTCTATCCCCAGCCAAGCTCTGTTGGATATTTCCACCATCAGACGGAAATCAAGTATCCTCTGCTAAGAAAGGGTCATCAATACAAATATCTCCAACCAGAATATGGGGATTTATTTTCCCCTGGCAAAACTTTTCGGATGCAGAACTCATTCATGCATCATTCCACATCATATACATGCATGCAATGTTTGCATTTATTTTCAGACACATAATTCATTCATTACATCATAGCATACACATGCATACCATGTTCGCAAGCATAAAACATCTCATGCATCATGACATTGCATGAAACTAATTCTATTTTTCAGGTTAATTATCCTCCTGATACAGTCAAAATAAAGATCTATTCAGACGGACATCTTTATCGATTACATTTACATCTTTCAGATATAATCCATATGAACATCCATGCCGACAAGCACTCTGATATCCTCCAATGGTGGCATCTTTAAGCCCACCCCAGATATTCATTACAAATACAACATATACAAATACTATCAGATATAGCCTAGCGTACGGTTCATTCTGATTCAGCTCAACATATGACTCCTTCAACTCAGATACGATCTAACGTACGATCCATTCTGACCTTCAACAGCTCCAATACGGTCTAACGTACGACCCATTTGGATCTTCAAATCCTCAGATACTGCCTAGCGTACGGTACATTCCGAGGTGTAGTCTAGCGTACGACTACTTTCTTCTTCAGATACAGCCTAACGTATGGCTCATTCTGCAACTCCAATACGGTCTAACGTACGACCCATTTGGATCTTCAAATCCTCAGATACTGCCTAGCGTACGGTACATTCTGGGGTGTAGTCTAGCGTACGACTACTTTCTTCTTCAGATACAGCCTAACGTACGGCTCATTCTGCAACTCCAATACGGTCTAACGTACGACCCATTTGGATCTTCAAACTCTTAGATACTGCCTAGCGTACGGTACATTCCGAGGTGTAGTCTAGCATACGACTACTTTCTTCTTCAGATACAGCCTAACATACGGTTCATTCTGCAACTCCAACACGGTCTAACGTACGACCCATTTGGATCTTCAACTCAGATACGATCTAGCGTACGATCCATTCTGATTCTACCTTCGTCAGATACAGCCTAACGTACGGCTCCTTCTGCAACTCAGAGACGATCTAGCGTACGATCCATTCTGATCTTTCATCCCCAGCGAAGTCACCCGCCTAATGGATAACTCATTCTGCTACTCAGATACGATCTAGCGTACGATCCATTCTGATCCTTCCTCCCCAGCAGCGTATGATCCATTCTGAACTTTCATCATCAAACTTCCTGGATGGCATCTTTAAGCCCATCTCCATCAGGAATAACTTCTGATTAACAAGTGCAAATTTTTGGGGCATTCTAATGTTCAATAATCTTCCACCTCCAGACCCCGAATGGCGTACATACCATTCTAACTCTCTCGGTTCAAGAATATTGAATAGGGGCAGCTGTCATACCCCAAAATTTGCCCGTTAGTATTACAAGGCATTTTTAAGGCACCCCAACTTATTTTTCAAGGCATTGATCCTAAACGAACAAAGGCCTAGCACACAGATGGCCAAATCCAGAAAATGGCCCAAACTGGCTTGCTCGCTAGGCGAGCAAATCCTTCGCCTAGCGAACCCCTCGCTATACCACTCGCCTAGCGAAGCTTGCGAATACCAGAAAATTCTGGGCTTCATTCTGAGCCCATTAGGTCATAAAAAGAGCATTATAAATACCACAACTTCAGTCAGAAAAAGGGGGAACGAAAACGGAAGGAAGACGGGAGATAGAGAGAAGGCACAGCAAACCCTGGAGGCTAACCCAGAGAATTCAGAGCAACCCTAAAGGAAACCCTGAAGGAAACTCATCTGCATCAAGGTTACCTCCGCCCAACTCAATCCGACTTGCCAATTCAAGGTTGCATTTCAACTGCCAACAGGTTTGCATTACTATTACCGCTTTATGTTCTAAATTTGCATTGATATTATAATTGAATGCATAAATATATTTGAGGTTTTGCATGTGAATTTAAGTGTGCTTGAATATCTTGAATGCTGAACCATGTTAATTACTGTATTGGATGCCATAGGGCGTGAAGCACGCTGAGATTGTACTGTTCTGAAATTCAAAATCCGCAGCCGCTCGCTAGCACATCGCTAAGCGAGCATGTAGCGAGTATTCGCTAAGCCTTCGCTAGGCGAGGCAGAGGCGAACGTGACAGTCGCTAATATTTTGTTTGTTCCGTTCTATGCTTATCTGATCTGTTCTATTTTAATCATGCGTTATCTTGCCTGACATTCCTACTGCTGTGTTTCTTTTGCAGTGTAATCCTCGATTGCACCCTGATTTGGTATTCTGACCTGTGTGCTGAATGTTGTATACTCCCAGGAAAAAGTAGCTTGCTAGGTATTCCACTTTATTTGTGGGATACCCTTGTGGAGATTCATCCTAATTACCTAATTGATTTTAATGTGGAGATTCATCCTAATTACCTAATTGATTTTAATGTGGAGATTCATCCTAATTACCTCATTGATTTTAATGTGGAGATTCATCCTAATTATTTAATCGATTATAATGCGGACCTAATTACTTAATTGATTACAACTGCCTAATTGATTGTAAAATATTGCCTTTGAATATGTGATCTTGGACCTCTCTTTGTTACCCTACAATATTACGGTATTACGGTCATGTCCCGCGAATGTGGGGATACACTTAGCAAAGACCCTGCGGTTAAATCATCATAGTCCCTCGAATGTTGCCTTTGTCCCTCGATGACCCTTCGGTATAGCCTACGGTTAAATGATGATCGTCCCTTCGAATGCTAAGGTATCCTTACAATTGTTGCCTTCAATGACCAATCGATGACCCTTCGGTATAGCCTACGGTTAAATGATGATCGTCCCTTCGAATGCTAAGGTATCCTTACAATTGTTGCCTTCAATGACCAATCGATGACCCTTTTACATCCAAAGGATAAAACTACTTACTTCTCAATAGTAAGGACAGTTTTACCCTCATAAGGATAGGAAACGCCCATAAAGACCTCGGGTAGGTATAACTCCTAATTGCTGGCTCATAACCTAAAACATTTTTCATATATCACACTTTGCAAAACATCCACTAGAAAATCACCACTTGGTATACATTCATACTAGAATCATTGCCAAGTTATATTTTTCTAAACAGTTTTCAAAATTAAACGAGATAAACACTTTGTATACATTCGTACAAGAATCATTACAAAGTTAAACTCTCTTTTCAAAACATTTTTAAGCAATTCACAAACACTTTTTTTCAGACAAACATAAGTGATCCAGCAATTAAGAGCCCATGGATAACCATGGATACAAAGGGTGCTAACACCTTCCCTTTGTATAATGTACCTCCCGAACCCAAAATCTAAATCAAGGTCTTTCCTGTTCTTTTCCACCTTTCCTTATTGGATAAAAGAAAAGTCGATGGTGACTCTTGCTAACCGCGACATTTGCTTTCCAAAGCAAAAAACACACAAAAAGTCAGTTCACCGTATGACACTTGCCATGTCCTCTTTCACCTCCTTTTGGAATCATCTCATTTGGATTCATGGTTTGAGAGATACATTCACCTAAAGTGGGCACCATGACTTGAATCTCTAGGCAGATTTTATGCCTAAGTTGCCCAACCATTTTGCAATTGGTGTGACACGATTTTTTGGCCATTTTTCACCTTCTTCCATTCATCATTTCCACTCATGCTCAACATGAAAGATGACATACTCCATGAGGTCTTTCCACTGTTTGCATCATTTCATCATTTGGTGACTTGATCATCAAGTTACATGGCCTCAAAGTCACCCCTTTGGACTGTTTTCTTGCCAAACCAAACCAACCAAGCCATGTTGGACAAACCAGCCGACGTTTTTGTTACCTCATTTGGCCATGCAGCAACATTTCCACTCACTTAAACTTTGCCAAAATAAGAAACTTGCTCATACACCTCACTTTTGCATCATTTTGCTCATGACCAAAACAGACCATTTGTCAGCCCATTAAGGATTTATTGACCCACATATTTAAGCACTAAAACCCTAAATCTGAAGGCAAGCATTGTGAATTTTCGAGCAAGCAAGCAAGCAAGGCAAGTCTCATTGCAAGGTCAGATTCCATTCTTTCTCAACAAGGTCTCAAGTTGAAGCTCTTGAAGTGAGGCATCAAGACAGCACCTTTCTTCTTCCATTCTCTCCACAATCAAGAGGCAGTGGACCAAGCTTCCACTAGGTAATCATCTTACTCCATGGCTATTTGTTTTGCTCATCCTTATGCTTGCTTACTATGCTCATCATCATGCTGTTTACCATGCTCATCATCGTGCTGTTTGCCATGCTAATCATATGCTCATGTTTGTTTCATGCTTGTTTACAATGCCAATCATATGCTTGTGTTCTTGATGTTGGTTTATGTTGTTGCTTGTTGCTCATATCCGTGGCCATGTGGACATCTTGTTGACAATATTTCTCCATGATTAAGCCATCATTTTACTCAAACAAGGACACCATGTTAAACCTTGCATTTCATACTTGATAACTGGGTTTTATTTCATGTCATTTGGTGCACTATGGCATGCGCATTTTTGTGTTGAAGATTGAAGAAAACCACTGTATTTTCGCGTTTCTTATGCATGGCGCTAGGGTTTCAGGTCCCATGAGGAAGACGACCACGTGTCGTCTTGAGGACCACTGGATCAAGCGCTCATGTTTTAATCTGAACCGCCCATGGTTATTTTGTCCTTTAGTGACTTAATGAAACGTGACCAATTGATGTCATGTTTACATGTTTTTTTTAATTAAATGTTCATGTCACTTGTGTCACGCCCTGAATAATGGTTGTGGATCATGGGCCTTGCGCAGTCTGCTTTCAACACCCCCTTGCATGGCCCATTAGCGCTTAGTTTATTTTTTAGTTCAGTCCAAAATGCCAATGCACCCCTTCTTTTTTATTTTCTTTTTTAATTTCCAATTTATTCTGTCTTAATTTTAATTAATAAAAAATCAATTTATTCTGTCTTAATTTTAATTAATAAAAAATATTTTCTTTATTCATCGAATTACCCAAAAATACTTTCCATATTTCTTGATGCCTTACTTAATTTTATTTTATTTTTATTTTCATATTTATTTAATGTTAATATTTTATTTTAGTTATTCATTCCAAGTGGTTCTTTTTAGCATACCTTTAATTCTTGATTTTATTTTTATGACTTAAAATTATTTTTAGCTTCTGATTTTTAGGATGAAGGTTGACCATTGTCCCATGGTCAACCTGACCTTTTCTTGGATTTTTATTTCCCATTTTTCAATTTATTCTTGATTTATTTCGTTGGTTGACTTTTGGTTTGACTTCTTGTTTTATTTCAATTAATTCATGTACTAATTTTTATTATTTTTAAAATATTTTTGGAGGATGATGATGTCCTGACCCCACCTTATTTAGTTTAATTTTTCATAATTTTATTGATTAATTTACTATTTATTCTTGATTTATTTTTAACCTAGCTTGGTTGGTTGACTTTTGGTTTGACCTATATTTTATTTCAATTAATTCATGTACCAATTTTTATTATTTTTAAAATCTTTATTGGGGATGATGATGTCCTGACCCCACCTTATTTAGTTTAATTTTTCATAATTTTCTTGATTAATTTGCTATTTATTTGATATTTATTAAGTTGACTTGAATTTTCAGTTGACTTTTTTATGATCGATGTTTGACTTAGGGATTGCTTATGGCAATTGAAGAGATCTTTTGATCCTCCCTTGTTCATCTCATATGCCATATATTAGAGGCCTTTCATCTTGATTTTATTTGGTCCTTACCTCATTTCCTGATTTAATTATTCAATGGACCTTTTTTGTGCATCTTTTCATTTGTCTGATTCATCTATTATCTGTTACACTTGTTTCTTTCATCCATGCTCACTATTTCTTGATTGTTTAACATGTTCATACTTCCCATGCATTGTTTAATGCTCCATTATATCATTCTTTGATTCTTGGATTTGATTATATACATGTTTACTTATCTCTATTGATTGATAACTGTTGCCTACTTGTATGATGATTGAGGCATATATTCTTATTGTTTGATTGCCATAAACCATCCCCATTCATAAAAAATGTACCCCTCTCCCATGAAGTGTATAATATTTATTCTTTCATTCTTTATTCATCTGTTAATACAAAAATTAAAACGAACATCCGATAATCATTTCAAAACAAGATCAAAAGCTCGATCCAACGTCGAGTAATCATTTTCAAAACTTAACGGAACCAGCACGTATTCATCCATCCTCTTGTAAGTCGATTGCTTCGTGCATCGCCATTTCTCTTGTAAGTCGATTGCTTCAGGCATCGCCTTCTACCTGTAAGCCGATTGCATCAGGCATCGCCATCTGCCCTTATCCGTGGCTCCTATCCTTGCTCTATCCGTCGACTCTTGTTCTGTTTAGGTAACACCCATTAGGTAGAACCCTTTGTATGATAACATAGGTAGAATTCCCTTATTCTTTGCATGCTAACATTAGGTAGATGTTCCCCTTTGTAAATCCTAACACATAGGTCCACATTGCATGACAACTCTAGGGCAGAGTGTAAGACCCTAATTTTGACCCTAAGATCCCTCATGGCATCATAACATTGCATTTTGCATAGCCTCAAGGATCATTAGCATCTTGGTTCCATTTGCCTTTGGGTAGGACCTCTTGTAAGTGGTTTGAGATCACCAAGCATGCTTCATTATATATCATTGCTTTTCTCATTTTGTTTACTAACCAAAAGCACAAAAATATGTCACTAACATCTTTTGTTTGTAGCTTGAGCAACCACAAGGTCAGGAGCTTCAAGGAGATCATCTATGCAGAGACATGGCCAAGAGAAGATGATAGCAAGCATGGTAATGGATCCCAAAGCTCTCATCCATCAAATATGCCTTCCTAGCATCTCAATTTATCATTTTGATCAAAGCAAGTCAAAGGGTTTGAGGTTTGTCCCCCAAAGAAACCCTAATTCATCTGTGCACCACAATGCCTTGCTCTTGAAGCAACCTCAACCCATGATCAAATACAATAAAGGGAAGTTCTTTAATTCATCATTTCATGCATATTTGAACTTATTTGAGTGTCCTCAATCATCAATTCATCAATATATGAGTCATGGACTTGAGAAGTTGATCAGTCAATTCATCTGACTATTTTGAAATGCACTGAGATCTAACTTTTTATGTGTTGGTCAAATGGAGATGGTTCCAAAAGCAAAAATGTTATTAAGGATAATATGAACAACTTTAATGTTCATCATAAATTGATTTGAAGCTTGGAAGGCCATCTCCCATTCCAATACATTATAGGTCATTTTGACTGAAACCCTAATTTTGGGTCAATTTCCCAAAGACATAACTCCTTCATTTTTTATGATTTTTAGGTGGTATCAAATGAATTGGAAAGCTTAAGATGTCTAATTAAAATGTTATGTTGAACAAAATTTCAAAATCTCAAAGGAAATACATGTGATAATGCAAAACATTATAGGTCCTTTTGGACCAAATGCATTAAAAGGCAAAAAAGTCCAACTTCAAGTGCCCATAACTCTTTCATCAAAAATCCAAATGATGCAAAATTTAAGTCCATTTTGACTTTCTTGGAAAGATCTACAACGTTTATGTTGGAGGGTTTTTCATTTGAGGTTTGCATCATCAAAACAGAAGGGCTTGAACATTGGCCAAATTTAAAAACTTTGCCTTGACATGTTTTGCACATTACACTTTAAACTCAAAATTCATTAATTTCCACACTTCAAATGGATTTTTGTCCAACATAACAATTGTTCCTTACATCAAGACCTTTCCAACCATTACTCACATGATCATGTTTGGACTTGGCAAGTGGTATTTTCGAAGAAGGGAATATTTTGGTGCATTTATGGAAACTTGATTCAAACTTCATGCACAAGCCAATGCAGCTCTAATTACACGTCCAAATCATTCCAGACTGAGTTCAACTTGCATTTCCATCCATTTTTAGGCTTTGCACGCGCCTGTACAGGCCCATGCATGAAGAGTCCAAATTACATGCACATGAGAATTCACCTTGCTTGTAGTTTGTTTTGCTATAAATAGAAGTGCTCAGCTTCATTCAAACTCAACCTAAAGGCACCTGAAACCCTGCTGAAGTGATTCCCCAACCTCACCAAAGAAGCTATTTCCATTTTTCTTCAAATTTTTCAGATCCAAAATTCAACTACATCTGGTTGAATCTTTGGATCTAAAGCTTCTAAACCTTCATCATTTAGTTCATTGATCTTCTGTTTTGGCAAAGAAAGCAAGGAATCGAGCTCACGTTCCCAGAATTCAAGCTTATTCTTCAACTGGTATTTCATTCGAATCTCATCATCCATTGACCTATTTGCTTGGATCTTGTGTTGGCTGAAGTCCTCTCAATAGAGGCATCATGATTATGCATTTAATTTTTGAAATCCATTGAGTTTATGATGAACACCACAGAACTTCCATCTCTGATTTCTCTAAATATAGAGATCTAGAGTGGAATTGAGTGGCACAGGGATGATGTACATCATCCCAGCTTTCTAAAGAGGTATGGATCGTGCATTTTGGTTGCCTTTTGGATCTCTGCAATTTTGGCCGGAAAATCCAAGCTCACCGGAGAAGAAGGTGGCTCTGGTGGCCGTCCCATTGCCAGATGCATTGTGGACCCTTGGATTCATTTTCCAGATTTGATCTTGGCCTTTGATTGTTATGACTTATTTTAATGTTGTGTGTTACGCATTGACCTGGACTCATGGTGAGCGCGCGCCTCTGTACCATTTGATGTGCCACGTCAATTAATGAAACACATCCAACGATCCCTGATTGTTCATATTATTTCAATTTCTGATTTTATTTTGTTTATTCCCTTTTATTTCAAAAATCAATATCTTCTTTATTTTAAATCCAAAAAATATGGGACCAATTGCATTAGTCTCCAAATAAATTCTAGTTTCTATTTCTGATTTTTAATATTTTTTATTTGGTCATTTGATATTTTTAGTGAATTTTCTCTTTTCTGGTTATTTTTAATTCATTTTAAATAGTTTTTGATATTCAAAAAATACAAAAATATTTTCCTAACCTATTTGAATGATGATGGATCTATGAAAAAATTTCTCATCAATTTTTTTAATTGATTTGAGATTTATTTGAGATTTTAGTTCAATTAGGTTATTTTTATTCATTTTTAATTGATTAAAAATAGTTTCTGACTTTTAAAAATGCTGAATTTTTTGTCAAACTTTGTTTGACCTTGTGGAACTTGGGATAAATTACTTGGACCTTTCAAGGTTGATTTGAAGTAATTTTGAAGTTTGACATTTCCTTTATTTTTAATTCAAGTTTATTTTAATATTAAAAATGCCAAAAATATTTTGCTTATTGTTTGATCTCCAATCTTCACCTCATTTCTGATTTATCATTGTTTGACTTTGACTTTCAATGTCATTTGGTCAATACATTTGGATTGGTACATGTTATTTCATCTTATGCATTTTGATCTTTCCATTTTCATTATCCATTCTCCATCTCCTTCTTCTTCTTCTTCTTTCCTTTTGATCAATGAGTTGAAGGTTGATAAGTTAACATTGATTAGGGAGACTTAATCTTCCTTGATTCAAATCTAATTCATCTTGATCAATTGATCAAGTGAATGGCTTTGCATTAAGGATAGGTTGTTTTCTAAATCATGCAAAAGGCTTAAACCAATACAAGATCAATTCTCTTTTTCTTTTCGGCATGGCAAGTTGTTGGAACTTGGTTCACTAATCAAGACTTCTAACTTGTGTTGTTGCCTACATTATTATTGACCGGCCTTAGATAGTTGTGACTTCTACATAAGTCCAATTGCGATTGCTTAACATAGCGCTAAATTTGCCTTGTGGCACACTAACTACTAACACTAACCATTGACAATTAACATTTACTTTTTGCTCTTTACTTTTATGCAATTTACTATTCTTGCACATATTATCCATTTGCTTTTCTCTTTGCTCACTTGAGCACATGTCTATGTTAATGCCATTTGCCTTTTGCTCACTTGAGCACATAATTGTGTATATACTATTGTGTTTGTGTTTTTGTTTTGATTGTTGTGAACCAAATGCAAAGAAATGGACTTAGATTCTAGGATATTCCCTATGCAAAGAAATGGAGAAATGGACTTAGATTATAGGACTTTCCTTATGCAAAATTGAAGTAAATGGACCTTAATGATGAAGATGGATTAGAAGTACCAAATCTCTAAACTCACTCTTGTCAATTCTTGATTTACTTCATGGAACTTTTGATGTGTGTGCTTTTGTGCTAGGGAATTCTATGAGAGCTCAAATTGAAGGACCATTGTCATGTTCATCCAAAGTGAAAGACACAAGATACATTGAGGATCTCTTAAGAGGCTTGTTTGATGATTGCTTATGCTTTTTGTGATTGTTTATTCCAAAGGATGGGAGCTACTTGGATCATCAATATGATCTCAAGAGAGGAACTCCATTGTGGTTTTGTTTCTTTATCCCTCACCTTTTGTTTTACTTAGGACTAAGCCCTTCTTCTTCTTCTCTCCACTCTAACCCAAGCCAAAACTCTTTGTGCAAACATTTAACCTTTGTTTTCAACTATTAGACACCTAAGCCTTATGCTTTTGATTTCCAAACCTTATTTTCATGACACTTATTTTAAATTGAATCTTTAAGACGACTTTGACCATTTTGTATATACTTCTAATTGGTAAATATAACCCATTCAAATGTCTTTTGTGGTTCCAATGGCCACTCTCTTAATCAAATTTTCCATAACCTTTAGCTATTAGGTTTGAGTTATCCTTGTGGTAGATGTATTGCTCACCTATATCCTTAGTGATGGACAATGAGTCTTCCATGCTTATTATAGGGTTAACCCCTCACTAGCATGTTGAAGCTATCCTCACATGGTGGATTTGTGGTTTGGTTGAGTTCTCTCCCTTTGATAACAAAAGACCTTAAGGCTTTTGGACTAATCAATTCACCAACTCATTTTTGAGATTTTTACCCCGAACTACGAGGTTTTGATCCTAATCTTTTTATAAGATGGTACGTAGGCAATGGGTTTATCCATCCAAACACCAATATAAATAAACTTGTACATTCTCTCCTCATCTCTTCAATCATGTTTGCACAAACAATTTATCACAAAACAACAACCTTTACAACAAGTATGAAAAGGGCTCCCTAGGAGTACCTAGGATGTTTTGGGTGCCTAACACCTTCCCATTGCATAACCAACCCCCTTACCCAGATCTCTGTTTCTTTTACTAGTTTTTGTTAAAACTATTAGGTTTTTGTTCGCTTTCTAACCATTCCTTTGGATAAATAGAAGTGCGGTGGCGACTCGACTTGTATGATTTACCTTGGATTTAGTCAATATCTCTAATGGTAACGAATACCCCGCTACAGAAAAGTGGCGACTCTGCTGGGGAACATTTGCCCAGTGGGTTTTGCCAACTTTTCATGCTTGTTGAATTGTATTGTCTTGTGACATATTTTTGTGCAATTTGGGATTACTGTATTGTATGTAATGATTGAATTGCTTGATATTAATTCCTTGTATGCTTGGTGATCTTTGTGAGATGAGTTCTATACCCGGACTCGAGTGCACTTAGGATAGGAGAATGGCGTAGTCTTGTTGACTTGTGTGGAGTTATTCCTTAGCAAGTTGACTTGCAAGTCCATTCACTTGGTGGAGGTCATGTTGGGATCAATAATGTCACACAAGTAAGTTGTGGTTAGACATTACTCTTTCCAATATAGACCTTAGAAGCCAAGGACCTTAGTTTACCAAGCCCATCTTGGCCTATTCTTAGGATGTAGTGTGAAAGTCGTTCAAATGTAAGATTTGATACGATTGTCACGCGATACTACACTTATAAGAGTCTCTCTTGTGAATATTTTTGGAATACGAGTAGTCGTTTCTCCGATAATATCCGAAAGATGGGATGATGACTATGGGAACCTCTTGTAGAACATGTTTGGCAGGTTTAAACCCTAGTACACTCCCTCTCGGATGATGACTATTGATGATACCTATTTCTCTTTGCATATGAGGAATGCAAAGGGTGGCGGTGCCATTGTGTGTTGTCTGCCTCTGTTGTATAAGTGGTTTATTTCTCACTTACCGTAGATGATCGCCTTCAAGGAGAACAAGGGATGTCTATGGTGGTCCACGAGGCTTATGTCTCTCACTAATGATGATATCTCTTGGTACAACCGTGGGTATGATGGTGTGCAGATTATTGACTCTTGTGGTGAATTCTCCAATGTACCTCTTCTTGGCACATGTGGTGGGATTAACTACAACCCTGTTTTAGTACGTCGTCGGCTTGGGTTCCCCCTAAAGGATAAACCCAATAACATTTTGTTAGAGGGTTTGTTCTTTCAGGAGGGTAAAGATCCCCAAGGCTTGAAGGGCAGAATGATCCGCGCTTGACGCAAGATTCATAGGAAAGGAAGGAAAGAGTTGGGTCCTAAGAATTGTGTTGCTATGGAGCCTTATACTGCTTGGGTTAGGAAGAGAGCGTTTGAGTATCTTATGCCTTACGAGTATCCGAGACCTACACCTTTGGTTATGGTTGGGCCTTCAACCCTCCCTAACCAAGGAGTAGAGGAGTTGAGAGATGAAGACCGATCACGTGCTTGGATCTGTGAAAGGGAGGAGTTGCTTCAGCAGATCAAGGAGAAGGATGCTTTGATAGAGTTCCTTGAACATCAAGTTATTGATGATCCTAATGATGCATGGACTTCTCTACTTCCTCAGTCTTCCAAGTTTTGGAAGAGGAAGTACGACCGACTCGCCAAGGAGAAAGCAGATATGGAGGCAGCCTACGAGAGGGAGGTGAAGAGGCTTCGTGCATCCTATCTTCCTGTGTCCCGAGCTTTAGATGATTATTTCTAGGGATCCATAGGATGATTATTTTCCTTTTCTCTTGTATAGGGTTATCAATGTTGTACTTCTTTTCCCCGATATTATTTGATGAGATATTTCCATATGTGATAAATGTTTAATATTTCCAAAAAAAAAATTGCAAATAAAACCCTAGAGTTCCTTTGAAAAATCATATGCACGAGCATTGCATGCATCATGTGCATAAGCAGGTTTTGTTCCCAGCTTCTTGTCCTGTGGTCTAACTCTGTGTTCTTTATTTATTTTGAAGACAAGCTGACTCACCGGTACTACACCATGGCCAACATTTCGAGACTGATGGATCATCTGGAACAAGAGAACCGCGAGCTGAAAGAGGAAGTGGCCAGATTAAGTGCCTTGATGGAATCATTCTTGGCTGCTCAGAGCCAGTCTTCTCCGACACCTTTAACTCCTCCCCAAAGGACAGTCATTTCTGAGATTGTCTCCTCGACTGTGCCTGCAGCCAGTGCACACTTTGCTCCAACAGCCATGCCAGCCGGGTTCCCGTGGGGGATGCCTCCCAATTTCATGCCCGAGGGTCTTGCTCCCACCTTTGCTTCTATGCCGGCATCTAGCCCGGTCCTTTCTGTTCCTCCTCCGGTCGTGCACACTTTGCCTAGAGTAGACGACACCATCTATCATTCTGAGCCATCTGAAGGCCCAGATGTTTATGAGAAGATGAACGCTATGAATGATCAATTTCTTGAGCTTCGCAAGGAATTGAAAACTCTCAGAGGAAAGGATCTTTTCGGCAAGTCTGCTGCCGAACTCTGCTTGGTTCCTAATGTGAAGATCCCCGTAAAATTCAAGGTCCCTGACTTTGAAAAATACAAGGGAAATACTTGTCCTCTCAGCCACCTAGTCATGTATGCCAGGAAGATGTCGACTCAGACCGACAATGACCAGTTGCTCATACACTACTTTTAGGACAGTCTGTCCGGTGCCGCTCTGGGTTGGTACATGGGTTTAGACAGTGCGAACATCCGATCCTTCAACGATCTTGGCGAGGCCTTCGTCAAGCAGTACAAGTACAATATGGATATGGCTCCCGATAGGGATCAATTGAGGGCCATGTCCCAGAAGGACAAGGAAACATTCAAAGAGTACGCCTAGAGGTGGCGAGAGTTAGCAGCACAGATCGTGCCTCCGCTAGAAGAGAAAGAGATGACTAAGATCTTTTCGAAGACCTTAAGTTCTTTTTATTATGAGCGGATGATCGTTAGCGCTCCTTCTGACTTCACCGAGATGGTGAATATGGGGATGCGTCTAGAAGAAGGGGTTAGAGAAGGATGTCTGACCAGAGAAGAAGGCTCTTCTGCCAAACGTTATAGGGAGTTTGCAAAGAAGAAAGATGGAGAGGCACATGTTGTGACCTCCCATGTGAAACCAAGAAGACCCTCTGTGAGGAGGAAGACTGTGCGTCCCGCCGGTAACCAGCACCAGGTGGCTCATATAGCACCTGTCTTCAGAGACAATCAACAATACCATCAACATAACAATAATCAGCAACCACATCAGCAACCACAGCAGCACCTTCCGCAACAGCAGGCCTACCAGCCTCGAAACAGTAATCAAACCAGCACGAGTTACGAGAGGAAAAGGGTCACATTCGATCCTATTCCGGTGACGTATGCAGAATTATATCCCTCTTTGATAAAGAGGAAGTTGATTACTCCGCGGAACCCACCGGCTATACCTGCTAACCCCCAGTGGTGGTATAAGCCCGAATTACACTGTGTTTACCATTCCGGTGCTCCCTGCCACGACGTGGAGAATTGCTACCCTTTGAAGACCAAGGTTCAAGACCTTGTGAGGTGTGGCATTCTTTGTTTCGAGGACGTAGGTCCTAATGTGAAGAAGAACCCATTGCCCGAGCATGGGAAATCTGTCAACATGGTCCAGGGTTGCCCTGGCAAGTACAAAGTCAAGTATGTCAGTCATATTCGACAATCGCTGGTCGAGATGCATCGTTTGCTATGTGATTATAGTCATTATGAGCATGACCATGATAGATGTCGAGTCTGTTCTGTCAATCAGAGAGGTTGTCGCCAGGTGCGCAGAGATGTTCAAGAAATGCTCGATGAAGGAGTTATTGAGATCCTTCAAAACTGAAATGTTGATGAAGATGCTGACGAGGTCAACGTAATTTCTCCAGTGTTTTGGATCCCCGAGCCCGTTATTATCAAGTATGATAGTAGCAAGCAGAAGGTTTCTCCTGCATTGATCATCAAGCCAGCCGGACCAGTACCGTACTCTTCCGAAAAAGCAATTCCTTATCGCTACAACGCTGTCGCTGTAGAAAATGGGAAAGAAGTGTCCTTGCCATCTTCCTCTGTTGTTAACATTGCGGATCTTAGCGGTCTGACCCGCAGCGGTCGTGTGTTTTCAGCACCGCCAAAGCCCCAAGTTAGTGCTGATTCTGTTGAACGCCCGATTGAGAATACGGTGAGCACTCCGAATCCGGCACCTGTTGTTAAGCCCTCCTCTACATTGGTAACTCCTGCTTCTGTTGGCCCGAGTGGCAATATGAAAGAAGACTGTGATGAGATGCTGAGGCTCATCAAAAGAAGTGAGTACAATGTTGTAGACCAGCTTCTACAAACGTCGTCCAAAATATCAGTGTTATCACTGCTATTGAATTCAGAACCACACCGAGAGGCTCTGCAGAAGGTTTTGGATGTGGCATATGTAGATCATGATGTCACAATAGAACAGTTCGATAGCATTTTTGCAAACATTACTGCTTGTAACAACTTGAGTTTCTGTGACTCTGATCTCCCCGAGGAGGGAAGAGACCACAACTTGGCATTACACATATCTATGGGTTGCAAAGACGACGCCATGTCCAATGTGCTGGTGGACACTGGGTCATCACTGAACGTATTGCCAAAGACCACTCTTTCGAAACTGCCATATCAAGGGCCTCCCATGAGGCAGAGTGGAATAGTTGTAAAGGCTTTCGATGGGTCTCACAAAACTGTGATTGGGGAAGTTGATCTCCCAGTCAAAATCGGACCAAGTGATTTCCAGATTACCTTCCAGGTTATGGATATTCACCCATCGTATAGCTGTCTCTTAGGCAGACCTTGGATTCACGAGGCAGGCGCCGTGACATCCACCCTACACCAGAAACTAAAATTTGTGAAGAATAAGAAGTTGGTGGTGGTAGGGGGAGAAAAGGCTCTCCTGGTTAGCGATTTATCTTCTTTCTCTTATATAGATGCTGAGGATCAAGTTGGAACTCCTTTCCAAGCTTTATCTATTGCTGAACCTATTGAGAAGAGAACTCCTTCATTTGCTTCCTATAAAGATACAAAGTTGGCCATTGAGTGTGGTGCAACTGCTGGTTTAGGAAAAATGATTGAGCTAGAAGACAACAAGTCTCGGGCTGGCATAGGTTATTCATCTAGGGTTTTCAACACCCAAGGGTTGTTCAAGAGTGGGGGGTTCATCCACACCAGTCAAGGCGAGGAAGCTGCTGCCATTCTGGAAAAGGACGAAGAGGATTCTGGCAACTTCGTCATCCCTGGGGGAATCTGCAATAATTGGGTCGTTGTGGATATTCCAACAGTTATCCATAAGTCGAAGTAATGTTCATTGTGTTTAAAAAAAACCCTCCTCCCATGCCAAAAGGAGGAGTGATGACATGGTTGGCGCATAAATACAATGATATTTTTATTCAATAGATTCATGTTAAATGTTTGTTTTTCCAACTATTTTCCCTTTTTGCTTTTTTGCATGAAATTGGTGATCACATAAAACCTTAAAAATAGAATAAAATCAATCTTTTCATCTGCATAATGATTTGCCTTGTTTGAATCCTAAAGTTTTTCATATCCAAAATTATTATGCATGTTGATCAAACCCATTGAACATAATGACCCAACACCATCTCCCAATTTTGAATTCTCTGTATTTGAGGCGGAAGAAGATGATGTTGAAGAGATTCCTGACGAGATTACCCGTCTACTTGAGCATGAAGAGAAGATCATTCAGCCGCATCTTGAGAATCTGGAAACAGTCAACTTGGGATCTGAGGATTGTGTTCGTGAAGTAAAGATTGGGGCACTCCTTGAAGAATCTGTTAAGAAGGGGTTGATTGAATTGCTACGAGAATATGTCGATGTCTTTGCATGGTCATATGAAGACATGCCAGGTCTAGATACTTATATTGTGCAACATTTCTTACCCTTGAAGCCTGAGTGCGTGCCTGTGAAGTAGAAGCTCAGAAGAACTCATCCTGATATGGCAGTGAAGATCAAAGAGGAAGTTCAGAAGCAAATTGATGCAGGGTTTCTGGTGACTTCTACATATCCTCAATGGGTGGCCAATATCGTGCCCGTGCGTAAGAAAGACAGAAAGGTCTGGATGTGTGTGAACTATAGGGACTTGGATAGAGCTAGTCCGAAAGATGATTTCCCTCTACCACACATTGATATGTTGGTAGATAATACAGCTAAATTCAATGTCTTCTCATTCATGGATGGATTTTCTGGATATAACCAGATCAAGATGGCACCCGAGGATATGGAGAAGACAACATTCATCACACCTTGGGGAACATTCTGTTATCGAGTGATGCCCTTCGGTTTGAAGAACGCCGGAGCCACGTATCAACGAGTTATGACCACCTTGTTTCATGATATGATGCACAAGGAGATCGAGGTATATGTTGATGATATGATCGCAAAATCAAGAACGGAATTTGAACATGTAGAACACTTGTTGAAGCTTTTTCAGCGTTTGAGAAAGTACAAGCTTCGTTTGAATCCCAACAAGTGTACATTTGGAGTCCGTTCCGGCAAGTTATTGGGCTTTATCGTCAGTGAAAGAGGTATTGAGGTTGATCCTGCAAAGGTCAAAGCAATACAAGAGATGCCTGCGCCCAAAACTGAGAAGCAAGTCCGAGGTTTTCTTGGCCGCTTGAATTATATTTCCAAATTCATATCCCACATGACTGCCACATGTGCGCCGATATTCAAGCTCCTCCGGAAAGATCAGTCCCATGATTGGACCGAGGATTGCCAGAAAGCTTTTGACAGTATTAAAGAGTATCTGTCTGAACCTCCGATTCCATCTCCACCCGTGGAAGGAAGATCATTGGTTATGTATCTGACTGTTCTTGAAGATTCAATGGGTTGTGTCCTGGGTCAGCAAGACGAATCAGGGTAGAAAGAGTATGATATTTACTACCTGAGCAAGAAGTTCACTGATTGTGAGTCTCGATACTCGATGCTTGAGAAGACATGATGTGCTTTGGCTTGGGCTGCTAAGCGCTTACGCCAGTATATGATAAATCATACGACTTGGTTGATATCCAGAATGGATCCAATCAAGTACATCTTCGAGAAGCCTGCTTTAACAGGGAGGATTGCCCGTTGGCAGATGTTGTTATCTGAGTATGATATTGAGTATCGAGCTCAGAAGGCTATTAAAGGTAGTATTTTGGCTGACCATTTGGCACATCAGCCGATCGAGGATTATCAACCAGTTCAGTATGACTTCCCGGATGAGGAGATTCTATATTTGAAGATGAAGGATTGCGGTGAGCCTACACTCAATGAAGGGCCAGAGCCTGGTTCCAGATGGAGTATGGTGTTTGATGGCGCTGTAAATCAGTATGGAAAAGGTATTGGGGCAGTGATTATTACTCCTCAGGGCACACATATTCCTTTTACAGCAAGGCTAACTTTCAAATGCACGAATAATATGGCTGAGTATGAGGCCTGTATTATGGGATTGGAGGAATGCATTGATCTAAGGATCAAGCATCTTGATGTATATGGTGATTCGGCCCTCGTTGTTAATCAGATTAAGGGTGAATGGGAAACGAATCAGCCTGGTCTCATTCCATATAGAGATTATGCGAGGAGGATTTCAACGTTCTTTAATGAGGTTGACTTCCATCATATTCCTCGAGATGAGAATCGGATGGCAGATGCTCTTGCTACACTTGCTTCAATGATTGTGGTAAAACTTTGGAATGAAGTTCCCAATATCACTGTGATGCGCTTGGACAGGCCAGCTCATGTGTTTGCAGTAGAAGAGGTGAAAGATGATAAGCCATGGTATTACGACATCAAGTGTTTCCTTCAGAACCAGGTTTACCCGCCTGGGGCATCTGTAAAAGATAGGAAGACTTTGAGGAGATTATCAGGAAGTTTCTACCTCAATGGCGATGTGCTTTATAAGAGAAATTTTGACATGGTTCTGCTCAGATGCGTGGATAGACACGAAGCAGATCTGTTGATGACTGAGGTCCATGAAGGTTCATTTGGTACTCATTCCAATGGACATGCCATGGCTAGAAAGATGTTGAGAGCAGGCTACTATTGGCTGACAATGGAGTCTGACTGCTGCAAATATGTGAAGAAATGCCATAAGTGTCAGATTTATGCGGATAAAATTCATATTCCTCCGACACTCCTAAATGTGATCTCATCACCATGGCCTTTCTCTATGTGGGGAATTGACATGATTGGCATGATAGAGCCGAAAGCGTCCAACGGACACAGATTTATTCTCGTAGCAATTGATTACTTCACCAAGTGGGTTGAAGCGGCATCGTATGCAAATGCGACCAGGAAGGTGGTCGTGAAGTTTATCAAGAATCAACTCATATGCCGCTATGGTGTGCCAGATAAGATCATTACTGATAATGGATCTAACTTGAACAATAAAATGATGAAAGAGTTGTGTAGTGAGTTCAAGATCGCGCATCATAATTCTTCTCCTTATAGACCCAAGATGAATGGGGTTGTTGAAGCTGCTAATAAGGATATCAAGAAAATTATCCAGAAGATAGTTGTCACGTATAAGGATTGGCATGAGATGTTGCCATTTGCTTTACAAGGATATCGTACGTCTGTTCGTACTTCAACAGGGGCAGCCCCTTTCTCTCTTGTTTATGGCATGGAAGCCTTACTCCCAGTAGAGGTGGAGATCCCATAAATGAGAGTGTTGATGGAAGCCAAGTTGACTGATGCTGAATGGGTTCAGAGTCGTTATGACCAGCTGAATTTGATAGAAGAGAAGAGATTGAATGCCATGTGCCATGGTCAGTTGTATCAACAAAGAATGAAGAAAGCTTTTGATAAGCAGGTCAAGCCTCGTGTGTTCCGAGAAGGTGACCTTGTGCTCAAGAAAGTCTTGTCTTTCGCGCCTGATTCCAGGGGCAAGTGGACTCCAAACTATGAAGGTCCATATGTTGTTAAGAGAGCCTTTTCAGGCGGTGCTTTGATACTTACAACTATGGATGGGGAGGATTTCACTCGTCCTGTGAATTCAGATGCAGTCAAGAAATACTTCGCCTAGAATTAAAAATAGAATAGCTCGCTAAGTTGAAAACCCGGAAGGGCGACTTAGGCAAAAAAATGAGCGTCTCGGTGGATTGAAAACCCGAAAGGGCGATCCAGGAAAAAGTTAGAGACATGAAAAAATGAATATATGAATCCCGCTAGATTGAGTACCTCATCCTGGGGCAATCTAGGCAAAAATTAGGGATTTGGCAAGTAACTGCATCCTGACAAGACTTTGTTCTACAACTGTCATCCGTCAGAGATTCTTGCTCATTCGTAATCAACCGAAGCTTCAAATACATTGAATTCAGAGTTGGTGGAGAAATGGTCATTATGTTCAATGTAGCCCTTTTCCAATATATATCACCAAGTTTAAATTTGTAAAGATCTATGGAGTCTTGCCATTTGCAGACTACCATTCCATCAAATAAATTTGAGCCTTTTATCCACCACTCTTATTTGTTTCTATTCAACAAATGTTTTGCATGTTTTAATTGAGAAAATATCATTGTTTTGAATAATCAAATTTTTCATAATTTGTTTTTAAACAAAGTGAACATTCACAATGACATAAGGATACTTAGGAGATCCTCAGTGCTCTCCCAAGGATGGTATGATCTCCAACAGGGTAAGACATTTGTTCATATTCCTAGCATGACTGTATCTTCTTCCTCTGGAGCCTTTTGTAGCTTTCCTGCTTGGTGAGATGTTCACCACTTTTCCCTTCAGCAGAGTAGCGATCTTTCCTCCTCAGCAGATGTGATCTCCTTGGTAGGTACGGTACTTGGTGGTTGATCCCCAGAATCCCTTTATCCCTTGGATAGATTCCCCAATAGAGTTGCTTATGTGGCAGATTTTATTTGTGCAATAACTCCTGTCCCCAGCCGGATTGACTGATGATTCATTCCCCTGCAGAGGTCTTTGTTTCCGGGTACCCCTGATTCCCCGGCAGATCGGATACTCTCCGTGGAATCTGGCTTTCTCTCTTGAGATGTAGTACCGGATGTTTATGCGCTTATTCTTTGGAGCTGTTTGTGTTAGCAATGTCTGTTTGTCAGCATTCATCATACATAAACCACGCATGTGTGCATATAATTTTTAAACATACAGATATTCATGATTGTATTCTTTGCCATATATCTTTGATTGTTATTCTCTGCTAGTTGGTAATACGTTCCCCAAGCAGATGTCGGTGTCTGATCCCTCAATGTAGAGTCAGCCCATTAAGCAAAAGTGTTTATCTTTCCTTCCGCATTCCCCACTGAGCTATATCCTCGTGGACGAAGGTTGTTTTTGCTTCCTCCCAACACATATATTGGGATGGGTTCCCCTATTGAGTTATATCCTCACTAGGACGAGTCTTGATTCAGTTTGCCTCTTTGGTTTGATCCTAAATTGGCCTTTTGTGACTGTTTCCTTTGGTTCCCCGTGGTATAAATGAATAATTGCTCAGTAATCATTCATCTTATCCCCGGCGGAGTCTGTGGTTTTCTACCCTTATACCGGTAGTTGTAAACCCTATTTTCTCCCCTTTGCAGAGTTAACCTTCTTATTCATCCTAATCGATGACGGTTACTCTTCCGTGGTTTTCTACCCAGTATCCGGTAGATGTAATTCCCTCTTTGACGGTTATCATTATCCAATGTTCGGTGTTGATATTCCCCTTTTCTCTTGGATAATTGCTCTGATTAGGCAGTTTATCCCCAGCAAGTCATCTTTCATACCGGTTGTCGGTAATGTTTGTTGCTCCCTTTGATTGGTCATCATTATATACCTAGTTTCGGTGTCTCGATGCCTTTCTTTGTCGGTCGATTTATCCTTTATTAACCCAGTAACCGATTGTGGATAATCTTCCATGCGAGTATATTATCTACGTTCTGACGGTAATAGATAATATATCTTATGCACTCTTTGGTTGAAGCCTTTTGTTCTTCCCAGTTGAGTAAGATTCGCATCCCTGTTTTGGAATCGAATGTCCATCCCATAATCGAGTTTGCTTTTTGCCCTCTTTTTGGATGATGAGTGTTTTGGGAATATTCCCTAATTCATGCTTCGGTTGGTCACCTATTATATGCCCAGTAACCGGCATCCCTGGTGTTCCTTCTTTCTGCTCCCTATTATGACTTTTTTGTCCCCTGTGGAGTCAGATTTTCCTAAGTTGAAATATACCTTTTTGGGTCTTCCTCAAATGATTTGGTTGATTGATATCTCTCACCCTTATACCGGTCTTAGATATTCATCCTTCCTGAGCATGTTGTTCTCTCACCCTTATATCGGTGTCTAGATCACACGTCTCTTTGAGCTTATTACCCAGTAACCGGTAACACCTCATCCCGTTGTCTCCCCAGGAGAGTTCTGTTGGGATCTTCCTCAGCTGAGTCCTTGGTGGACGTTCCCCACTTGAGTCCGGATTTTTATCTGAAGTATCCGTTGCGGATAATTCTTGTTGTGTTGGCATATTCCCCAACACATGCACCTTCGAGTCGGCTCGAGTCCTTCCATTGATTTATTTCATGGATTCTCTCTGTGTCTCTTAGCAAGTCTCAAGTCGTGACCTGCTCACGCATTTTCAGCCCTTTACTCCCCGGTAGAGTCTCTGTCCCATAGAATGACTTATTCATATGGATTGTCAGTTTCTCCGAATTTCTTTTCTTCTTTGTGGACACATATCCCCACATAGTGTTACCATTTGCATACATACTTTCGCATCATGAGGTCTCTTAGGGACCAAAATTCGTCTCTTTGCGGATTTCGCTTGTGTTTGAGCCGTTTATCCAACTTCGGAGAAACTGTTTCTTTATGCAAATCCTCTTGTCTTTCAAGAGGCATACTTTGCTTGAGGACAAGCATGCTTGAATTGAGATCACCAAGCATGCTTGAATTGTATATCATTGCTTTTCTCATTTTGTTTACTAACCAAAAGCACAAAAATATGTCACTAACGTCTTTTGTTTGTAGCTTGAGCAACCACAAGGTCAAGAGCTTCAAGGAGATCATCTGTGCAGAGACATGGCCAAGAGAAGATGATAGCAAGCATGGTAATGGATCCCAAAGCTCTCATCCATCAAATATGCCTCCCTAGCATCTCAATTTATCATTTTGATCAAAGCAAGTCAAAGGGTTTAAGGTTTGTCCCCCAAAGAAACCCTAATTCATCTGTGCACCACAATGCCTTGCTCTTGAAGCAACCTCAGCCCATGATCAAATACAATCAAGGGAAGTTCTTTAATTCATCATTTCATGCATATTTGAACTTATTTGAGTGTCCTCAATCATCAATTCATCAAGATATGAGTCATGGACTTGAGAAGTTGATCAGTCAATTCATCTGACTATTTTGAAATGCACTGAGATCTAACTTTTTATGTGTTGGTCAAATGGAGATGGTTCCAAAAGCAAAAATGTTCTTAAGGACAATATGAACAACTTTAATGTTCATCATAAATTGATTTGAAGCTTGGAAGGCTAATGCAGCTCTAATTACACGTCCAAATCATTCCAGACTGAGTTCAGCTTGCATTTACATCCATTTTTGGGCTTTGCACGCGCCTGTACAGGCTCATGCATGAAGAGTCCAAATTCCATGCACATGAGAATTCACCTTGCTTGCAGTTTGTTTTGCTATAAATAGAAGTGCTCAGCTTCATTCAAACTCAACCTAAAGGCGCCTGAAACCCTGCTGAAGTGATTCCCCAACCTCACCAAAGAAGCTATTTCCATTTTTCTTCAAATTTTTCAGATCCAAAATTCAACTACATCTGGTTGAATCTTTGGATCTAAAGCTTCTAAACCTTCATCATTTAGTTCATTGATCTTTTGTTTTGGCAAAGAAAGCAAGGAATCGAGCTCAAGTTCCCAGAATTCAAGCTTATTCTTCAATTGGTATTTCATTCGAATCTCATCATCCATTGACCTATTTGCTAGGATCTTGTGTTGGCTGAAGTCCTCTCAATAGAGGCATCATGATTATGCATTTAATTTTTGAAATCCATTGAGTTCATGATGAACACCATGGAACTTTCATCTCTGATTTCTCTCAATATAGAGATCTAGAGTGGAATTGAGTGGCACGGGGATGATGTACATCATTCCAGCTTTCTAAAGAGGTATGGATCGTGCATTTTGGTTGCCTTTTGGATCTCTGCAATTTTGGCCGGAAAATCCAAGCTCACCGGAGAAGAAGGTGGCTCCGGTGGTCGTCCCATTGCCAGATGCATTGTGGACCCTTGGATTCATTTTCCAGATTTGATCTTGGCATTTGATTATTATGACTTATTTTAATGTTGTGTGTGACGCATTGACCTGGACTCATGGTGAGCGCGCGCCTCTGTACCATTTGATGTGCCACATCAATTAATGAAACACATCCAACGATCCCTTATTTTTCATATTATTTCAATTTCTGATTTTATTTTGTTTATTCCCTTTTATTTCAAAAATCAATATCTTCTTTATTTTAAATCCAAAAAATATGAGACCAATTGCATTAGTCTTCAAATAAATTCTAGTTTCTATTTCTGATTTTTAATATTTTTTATTTGGTCATTTGATATTTTTTGTGAATTTTCTCTTTTATGGTTATTTTTAATTCATTTTAAATAGTTTTTAATATTCAAAAAATACAAAAATATTTTCCTAACCTATTTGAATGATGATGGATCTATGAAAAATATTCTCATCAATTTTTTTAATTTGATTTGATATTTATTTGAGATTTTAGTTCAATTAGATTATTTTTATTCATTTTTAATTAATTAAAAATAGTTTCTGACTTTTAAAAATGCTAAAAAAAATTGTCAAACTTTGTTTGACCTTGTGGAACTTGGGATAAATTACTTGGACCTTTCAAGGTTGATTTGAAGTGATTTTGAAGTTTGACCTTTCCTTTATTTTTAATTCAAGTTTATTTTAATATTAAAAATGCCAAAAATATTTTGCTTATTATTTGATCTCCAATCTTCATCTCATTTCTGATTTATCATTGTTTGACTTTGACTTTCAATGTCATTTGGTCAATACATTTGGATTGGTACATGTTATTTCATCTTATGCATTTTGATCTTTCCATTTTCATTATCCATTCTCCATCTCCTTCTTCTTCTTCTTCTTTCCTTTTGATCAATGAGTTGAAGGTTGATAAGTTAGCATTGATTAGGGAGACTTAATCTTCCTTGATTCAAATCTAATTCATCTTGATCAATTGATAAAGTGAATGGCTTTGCATTAAGGATAGGTTGTTTTCTAAATCATGCAAAAGGCTTAAACCAATACAAGATCAATTCTCTTTTTCTTTTCGGCATGGCAAGTTGTTGGAACTTGGTTCACTAATCAAGACTTCTAACTTGTGTTGTTGCCTACATTATTATTGACCGGCCTCAGATAGTTGTGACTTCTACATAAGTCCAATTACGATTGCTTAACATAGCGCTAAATTTGCCTTATGGCACACTAACTACTAACACTAACCATTGACAATTAACATTTACTTTTTACTCTTTACTTTTATGCAATTTACTATTCTTGCACATATTATCATTTGCTTTTTCCTTTGCTCACTTGAGCACATGTTTATGTTAATGCCATTTGCCTTTTGCTCATTTGAGCACATAATTGTGTATATACTATTGTGCTTGTGTTTTTGTGCTAGGGAATTCTATGAGAGCTCAAATTGAAGGATTGTTAGATGCCCAAAAGTGTTTATTTGAGCTATCATATGTGGGCATCTTTCACCCTTTTACCCTGCTAAAATTGTCAAAGTCACATTTATTTTACATGGAATGCGTACATTGATAAACAAGCTTGGTGCCTTTGATGTGTTTGTTATTGTGCAGGAAAGGCATGAATTAATCGATAATAAAGACACAAGAGAATTGGCAAAGGAACCAAAGCAAAGGAGCATTTCATCTGCCAGCTCGCTAGGCGAGGATGTGGCGAAGCAAAACCTTCGCTAGGCGAGCTCCTGGCGAAAGGCTCCAGTAAATTGGTTAATTAATTCGCTAGGCGAACTGAAGGCGAAGTGGCAGCGAATTCAGTCTGTTTTGGTGAAAAGAGCAGCCAGCACTAGCTCGCTAGGCGAGGCTCTAGCGAGTCCCCAGCGAGCATTCCAGTAGCAAAACCTCTCAACCTCGCTGGGGCGAAGGTTGAAGCGAGTTCTTCGCTAGGCGAAGGTCTGTTCGCTAGGCGAACATGACAGTTCCACAGGCCCAGTTTTCTCTGGGCGCAGGGGCATTTTGTGCCCACTTTTGGCCTTCGCTAGGCGAGCCATCTGCTCGCCTAGCGAACGTGACAGTTCTGCACTTGTCTATAAGTAGCAGGTGCCACTTTTTGTGCCCATACCACTTTTTACCAACTTTTCCATTTTTTGTACTTTCTCTTAGATATTTTACAGCATTGTTTGGAGGGATTTTTGATGCCCTAATTTCATTTCTCATCATCTAGCAACCATCTTCCACAAAAAGAAGGTGGATTCCCATCCAACTTCGATCATTCGACTTGGATGTTGATCAACCCTCTTTTCTTACTTGCCGACCAAGCTACCATGAAAATGAGTAGCTAAGTCTCCATTTGTCAAGGTTAGATGTAGGTGATTTCCAAGCTTTGTGTGTAAATGTAAGGATCCTCATTTGTAAACTCTTTAACGGTAAATATATGATGAAAACTTTGTTTCTATTTAAAACTCTTTGTGTTGGTATTTGATCGAGAGATGTTTACCGATTCTTGACCTAGGTTTTCATCCAAACTTGTTTGTTAGCTAGAGATAGTAACGAATGATTTTGTTCACCATAAGGTTGCACCAAAAAGTTGTCATTTTGATAGATTGTGTTCGAGAGAAACAATGGATCAAAATGACAAAACTCACAATGGGTGTTCGAGAGAAACGCATTGAGAGGACTTTGTGAAATTATTTATCATCTAAAGGAGTTTATAAGATTGTTGACCGAGCAAATACATGCAAAGCAAATGTAATCATTGAAACCTAACTTTGACAATATTTCTCATATTAATCAAAACATAACTTTTACCGCAATTAATTACTTTGTATGCAAGATAACTTGATTAAAACCAAAACCCTAGTGTTACATTAAGTTAAGATTAATTCAACCATTGAACGGCAGTGATATCTTACAATCTCTGTGGATACGATAACAAAACCCGACACTTAAAAACTGTCTCAACAAAAATGGCGCCGTTGCCGGGGATTGTAAATTGATATTGCGAGCATCGCATTGGTTGTTTAAGTTTTAGCTTGTGAATTTTTGACTTGTGCTTGTAATTCGTTTGGTTTAGTGTGCAGCTTACGGTTTATGCGAGGGAAAGTCCCTGTGGACGAACTTCTTTTTGATCCGGAGATCGAGAGAACCGCAAGGAGGCTCAATAGCAAAACAAGACGTAGGAGGCAACAGGCTAGGCAACGCCAAGAGCAAGGAGAAAGTTCTTCAACCACCAATCCACACACATTCGTACCAAACATGGAGCCACAACCACCACCACCGATTTCTACTCCATGTATCAACAGTCCAAGGAACACCGCTCAGTTTGCTAACCACACAGGAAGGCAAGCTGAGATGAAGACGGGAACTCTGAATTTATTGTATGGGAGTCCATTCACCGGAATGGACCATGAAGACCCATTTGCTTTTCTCACAAAATTCTATGAGATAGCATTGGCTGCCGGAGTGGATCAGGCTCAGGAGCTTCCGTTGTTCAGACGTTTATTTCCTCACGCTTTGCTCGGTAAAGCAAAGGATTGGTATCTCGATCAAACACCTGCCGTAATGACAGATTGGAATGTGTTAGAGGAGAAATTCATTGAAAGATTTTTCTCTCATAACCGATTCATGGAATCAAAGACGGCCATCTCGGTGTTTTCTCAAGGAACCAGTGAATCGTTGAATGAAGCGTGGGAGAGATTCAAGTCCATGCTAAGGAAATGTAAAGGGCATGGATTTGATGAATTAACTCAAATCCATATCTTCAGAAATGGACTTCAACCAAACTGTAAGACGTTGTTGGATGCCACCTCGGGTGGCTCGTTGATGTCAAAGAGTGCCGAAGAAGCCACCAACATTATCAACCGTATGGCTTTGAATGATCTTCAAAGTCAAAGTCGTGGAAGTTCTTTGAAGAAGGCGGGAGTGCTTGAGTTAGGGACGAATGATGCCATACTTGCCCAAAACAAGCTCATCTCACAACAAGTGGAACTTTTAACGCAACAAATCAAAGAGTTAAGAGAACCGTCAAAAGTTAAACAAATAGCTTGTTGTGAACTTTGTAAAGGTGAACATGACACCGGATTTTGTCCACCTCCCGGCTTTGACGAAGTGAACTATATGGCCAATCAACGGGACTATCAACCAAGACAACAACAACCTTATCAACCGCACCCTCAACAACAACAACAACAACAACAATTCCAAGGGAACCAAGGGTTCCAACCTAGAAGCAACTATTATCATAACCAAGGTTATGGAGGTGGTTCTTCTAGCCGTCAAAATCCTCCCCAAAATCCGTATCAATCTCAACAACCGCCGGTAGTCAATTCTAAATTGGAAGAGACATTGACGCAATTCATGCAAATGTCAATGGCCAATCAAAAGAGTAATGACGCGGCCATAAAAAATCTTGAAACTCAAGTGGGGCAACTTGCCAAGCAACTAGCTGAACAACAAACCGGTCCTTCTTTCTCGGCCAATACGCAAACAAATCCTAAGGAGCATTGTAAGGCGATTGTGACGAGAAGTGGAAGGGAGTTGGGTAGTGAAAACGAAAAAAGAGTGGAGAGTGAAAAAAGAGAGAAAGAGAAGGAGATTGAGGAGGAGATAGTGGAAGAAAATGTTGATGGTGAAGTAGGAGTGTGGAGTGATGAGGAAGTAGTTGAAAAGAATAAAAATAATGGTGAAGTTGAAAATGAAAAAAATGTGGAGATTGAGGAGAATAAAAATGATGAGGTAATAAGGGAGGTAGTGAAGAAGCCGAGATGGAAAAGCGCTAGAGTAGCGAAAGGGAAGGAGGTAGTGAGCGCTACTCCTGTCCAAAACCTTCCTTACCCTCATGCCCCTTCCAAAAGGGAAAATGAACGGCATTACGCCCGGTTCATGGATATTTTTAAGCAATTACAAATAAACATTCCGTTTGCTGAAGCTTTGGAACAAATGCCAAAGTATGCCAAGTTCATGAAGGACATACTAACCAAAAAGCGGAGGTATACGGAACCGGAGACCATCGTCCTTGATGCGAGCTGTAGTGCCATCATTCAAAGGACGCTTCCTAAGAAAGAGGTTGATCCGGGAAGAGTTACATTGCCGGTTAAAATTGGTGATGTGTATGTCGGAAAGGGACTTATTGACTTGGGGTCGAGCATAAATCTTATACCTTTGTCAATTATCAAGAGGCTTGGCAACATCGAGATTAAGTCCATCCGAATGACATTACAATTGGCGGATAAGTCGACGACCCATCCTCATGGCGTAGCCCAAGATGTGTTGGTGAAGGTCGACAAATTCTTTTTCCCGGTGGATTTTATTGTAATTGATATGGAGGAAGATGATGATGCTCCGCTCATATTGGGCCGACCATTCATGAAGACCGCAAGAATGATGATTGATGTTGATGACGGTTTAATGAAGGTGCGTGTTCAAAATGAGGAGGTCACCTTTGATCTATTCGAGGCGATGAAGCATTCCAAAGATAGACATGATGGCTTTCGAATCGATGTGATCGAAGACGCTATTATGGAAGTTTCAAAGCATATTCACGAGATATCTCCTATGGAGTTAGCTCTCGACGACTCATTGGAGGTTTTCACTGTTGAAGAGGAGCTAGCTCTTGAGGAATGCTTGAAGGAACTTGATAGCTTGGAAGACCTACAACCGTGGGAAGTAGAGGAAGAAAATTTGAAGAAGGAGGTAATTGACGAGAAAGCGTCAATTGAATTAAAAGAGTTACCTTCGACTTTGAAATATGTATTCCTTGATGATACCGAGGGCAAGCCGGTTATCATAAGCAACCTTTTGACAATTGAAGAAGAAGCCCGTCTTATATTTGTGCTAAAGACCAATCAAGAAGCTATGGGTTGGACTCTTTCCGATCTTAAAGGAATTAGTCCATCCTATTGTATGCACAAGATTTTGATGGAGGAGGATTTCAAGCCGGTGGCTCAACCACAACGCCGCTTAAATCCTACGATGAAAGAGGTTGTAAGAAAGGAAATGGTGAAGCTTTTGGATGCGGGAATGATTTACCCGATCTCGGATAGTCCGTGGGTTAGTCCCGTGCACGTGGTTCCGAAGAAGGGTGGAATGACCGTAATCCGTAATGACAAAGACGAATTGATCCCGACTAAAGTTGCCACGGGATGGAGAATGTGTATAGATTATAGACGGTTGAATACCGCGACTCGTAAGGACCATTTTCCACTCCCATTTATGGATCAAATGCTTGAAAGACTATCGGGCCAACAATACTACTGTTTTTTAGACGGCTACTCCGGGTACAACCAAATTGCGGTTGACCCGGTTGATCATGAGAAGACGGCTTTCACGTGTCCGTTTGGAGTGTTCGCATACAGAAAAATGCCTTTTGGGCTTTGCAATGCGCCGGCGACATTCCAACGATGTGTCCAAGCTATTTTTGCCGATCTAATAGAGAAAACAATGGAAGTCTTCATGGATGACTTCTCGGTGTTTGGTGGGACGTTTAGTCTATGCTTGGCAAATTTGAAGACGGTGTTGGAAAGGTGTGTGAAGACTAATTTGGTGCTGAATTGGGAAAAGTGTCACTTTATGGTGACCGAGGGGATTGTGCTAGGCCACAAAGTCTCTAAAAGGGGGCTTGAAGTGGATAGAGCTAAGGTTGATGTAATTGAAAAATTACCCCCTCCGGTCAATGTGAAGGGCATCCGTAGTTTTTTGGGGCACGCGGGGTTCTACCGGCGCTTCATCAAGGACTTCTCAAAGGTGGCTAAACCTTTGAGCAATTTACTCGCCAAAGATCAGGTATTTCTCTTCACCGACGATTGTTTGCAAGCTTTCGAGGTTTTAAAAGAAAAATTGGTTACCGCTCCAATAATAGTCGCTCCCGATTGGAATGAAAATTTTGAACTAATGTGTGACGCGAGTGACTATGCCGTTGGAGCGGTACTTGGCCAAAGAAAGGACAAAACTTTTCATGCTATACATTATGCGAGCAAGGTTCTTAACGAGGCTCAAATAAATTATGCCACAACGGAAAAAGAACTACTCGCAATAGTGTATGCGCTAGAAAAGTTTAGGTCCTATCTTATAGGGTCTAAAGTCGTGGTGTACACCGACCACGCGGCGATTAAATATCTGCTGACCAAGCCGGATTCGAAGCAAAGGCTCATCCGTTGGATCCTCTTGTTACAAGAATTCGATGTCGAAATTAAAGACAAGAAGGGGTCGGAAAACTTGGTAGCGGATCATTTATCCCGCTTGGTGAATGTCGAGGTTACCGCATCTGAAAAGGAAATCCGGGAAGAATTTCCTGATGAAAAATTGTTTAAGGTTCAAGTTAGGCCGTGGTTTGCAGACTTTGCAAACCACAAGGCTAGTGGTTGTGTGCCGGCCGATCTAACTTCGAACCAAAAGAGGAAGTTCCTTTCGGATGCAAAGTATTATGTTTGGGATGACCCATACTTGTTTAAGTTGGGTAGCGATAACCTGTTAAGGAGATGCGTAACTGGTGATGAAGCCCAGAGCATCCTTTGGCATTGTCACAACTCGCCTTATGGCGGTCATTATAATGGGGTTAGAACGGCCACTAAAATTCTTCAATCGGGATTTTATTGGCCAACTATTTTTAAAGACGCACATACCCATGCGCAAAGTTGTGACAGTTGCCAAAGAAGTGGTGGGATAGGTAAGAGAGATGAGATGCCTCTCCAAAATATCCAAGAAGTGGAAGTGTTCGATTGTTGGGGCATAGATTTTGTTGGACCTTTCCCACCCTCTTACGGGAATGAGTACATGCTTGTAGCTGTTGATTATGTCTCTAAGTGGGTTGAGGCGATTGCCTCACCTCGGGCGGATGCCAAAACGGTGATAAAATTTTTAAAGAAAAACATCTTTTCCCGTTTTGGAACACCCCGAGTGTTGATAAGTGACGGAGGGTCACACTTTTGCAATGCACCTTTGGAAACAATTCTAAAACATTATGGTGTGTCGCATAGGGTGACAACTCCGTACCACCCTCAGGCTAACGGGCAAGCGGAGGTCTCTAATCGAGAGATTAAGAGAATCCTAGAAAAAACCGTGTCTAATTCTAAAAAAGAGTGGTCCCAAAAATTGGACGAAGCATTATGGGCCTACCGTACGGCCTTTAAAGCTCCAATTGGCCTAACTCCATTTCAATTGGTATTTGGTAAAACTTGCCATTTGCCGGTTGAATTGGAGCACAAGGCCTTGTGGGCCCTAAAATTTCTAAATTTTGAACATGAGTTGGCCGGTAACAAAAGGAAAGTACAACTACTTGAGTTGGAGGAGATGCGCAATGCCGCATACCACTCAAGTTGGTTGTACAAGGAAAAAGCAAAGAAATATCATGACAAGAAGATCCGAACCAAAGAATTCGTGCCCGGACAATTGGTCTTATTGTTCAACTCCCGGTTGAAGTTGTTTCCCGGGAAGTTGAAATCAAAATGGTCCGGGCCATTTCGGGTGAAAGAAGTAAAAGAATACGGGGCCATTATCATTGAAGACATGGACGAGAAAGACAGTTGGACCGTGAACGGCCAACGATTGAAAGTGTATCTCGGCGGTCATGTGGATCGCGAGAGTTGTGCTCAGCCGCTCGATGCTCCCCTGTGAGCATCGCACCGTCGAGCTTAGCCGACGTTAAACAAGCGCTAGTTGGGAGGCACCCCAACATTGTAAGTATTTCCTGTTTTATGTTTGATGTTGTATGAGTATTGTGTGCTTTTTCAGGCTGGATGACATGCAAGTGCTGCATTTGCAAAAGCACTTGCTGTCATGCTCGCTTGCAGCTCGCTAGGCGAGGCTGCAGCGAGCGCGCTCGCTGGCTTCTCGCTAGGCGAGGCAGTAGCGAGCGCACCAGTACTGTTCTATTTAAACAGTTCAGCAGGGCAGTTTTGCCCTTACCCTAAAAATTCTTCTAAACTGCTCTGCTGAAGAGTGCGATTTGCCTTCTCAAATTCTCTGCTGTGCATCCATATCAACAACATTTGTGTGTCGGTCAATTGCAAACACTTCCCACTTCTCCTTTCCAAATCCGTTTACCTCAAGGTTTGCCCTATTGCATGTTTCTTTTGTTGCATTATTTATTTCCAAATTTGAATGGTAAATAGGATAGGTGTGATAGGAACCTTGAGGTTGCATGCAATTTTGGGAGTTTGCAATGTTGTGCATTTAGGTTTTTAAATTGGGGATTTACTCTTACTTAGGTTTTCCATGAAATTAGGTATCCCCAATAGCATAGAACAATTCATAGTCATGAGAAATCATTGGGTTTTGCTGTGGAAGCCTTGTATTTACGGGTTTTGGGGGAAACAATTTTGAAAATGCAGAAAACCCCAAAACCCGTAAGGTTCGCTAGCACTCGCTAGGCGAACCTGGGGCGAGCATTCGCTGCCACTTCGCTAGGCGAAGCAGCAGCGAGCAAACCAGTCCCTTATAAAAACTGTTTTGGTTCTAATCTGTTTGTTTCGTGTTTGTTGCTTTATCTCTTGTTTTGCAGAATGGAGTCAAGATCTAGTGCTGGCAAGAAAAGAAAGGGTGCGGCAACTACTTCACGAACCGTGCCGATCCAATTCGATACCGACAAGTTTGTCGGTGCAAAGCAAGCGGCACGGTACATCGCTTTGGAGAAGCGAAAAATTTTGCCTGAGAAGCGTTTTCTGATTAACCCACAGGGCACGTATCGGAGTTTTGCCGGGTTGATCGATACAAAGAAATGGGATAGGTTGATAAATCCCTTGGAACACTATGACATCGCTACAGTGCGGGAGTTCTACGCTAACGCATTGCCAGATGATGATGAGCCCTTCACTTGGGTCTCTAGAGTGGCCGGACGGCCAGTTCCTTTTGACAGGGATACGATCAACCAAATCCTCGGGGAGCCGCTTCAGCTGGGTGCTGACCAAAGAGACCAGTACCATATTGACCTCCGGCTGCACAAGGATGTCCCAGCAATTACGGCCGCCCTGCTTTTACCAGGGAAATCAGTTGAGCCGAACCCATCTGGGGTTCCTATGAGATATCATCGGGAGGACATGACTCCCATGGCTCAGCTGATTCTACTTCTGGTTTTGACCAACATACAACCCAAATCCCACACATCTACTGTGCCGATCCCAGTGGCACATTTAGTACATTCCATCCTCGCCAATGTTGAGATTGATGTGGCGAGGATCATTGCCAATGAGCTGAAGACGGTAATAGAGAGCGGACTGAAGTCGGGGGCTCGGGTGAATTGCCCCCTTGCATTCCCTTGTTTGATTATGAGTCTGTGCATTAAGGCACGAGTGCGACTTCCGTCTCGGGGTCAGGTTAGGATCCCGGCTCCTATTGATGACCGGTATGTGGCAAAATACTGCAGAGCTAAGGCCACCGGCAGCAGTGCAGCCTCAGGTAGCACTAGGGTTTCTGATGGTCCTAGTGCTTCTACTCCCAGGGTCGATCCATACCTGCGGGCTGCGTGTGAATTCAATTTCGAGTGGATGGCAGCATCGCAGAGGGCTATGATTGACATGCACGACTCGATGCAGCGTTTGCAGCTGCAGGGTAGTGGTGCACATGCTTTGATGACACGGGAGCAGTTTCTGACTAATGCAAATTGGCCCGTGGACGTGCCAGTCTATTCTGAGGGGGTGGGAGCTGATGATGATGAGGAGGATGATGATGAGGCGACCGGTTCTGAGGCCGGTAGTGAGGAGGAGTCTTGAGCCCTTTGTGGGTTAAGTTTTTGTTTTTGTATTTCAGTTTTTTTTTTTATTATGGCATTTTTATTTATACTTTTGAATGTTGTATTTTGACCATGGGTTGTACTATTGGGGTGTTTTGTCCCCCACGAACAAAATTTTACTTTTCAGTTAATGATATTTATGTTTGTTTTTAATTTTGTGTGTTTAATAAATTTTTGGTTGAATGAGTGGCAAACTCTAGATTGGTTGCTCCTCAAGAAGTACCCAATGAAGGTGCATCCGAGCTTGGATGGCAATGATAAGAATAACAAGTGAATGAAGCTAAGGTACATGGTTACCGTCGGCTAGAATTTTAGAATGCATTAGGAACTTTACTCTTTTTGGTAAATAGAATATTGTCTTTTTGCAACATAATTGAATGAATGTTTCATCTAGAACTGAGAACCATATATTGTGAGGAAACCTCCATTGTTCACTTAAATGCTGGATTCTAATAAGTTTTGTTGATTCATGTGATTCATTATTTGTCTGTTATTATTGTGAAATTGTGGAAGCAATTAGAAATGATCAAGGCACTTGTTTTCTTTCGAGCACAACTACATCCAAAAACAACTTACCTGTGAGCAGAGAGAGTATTTGTTAACCCCTTTGAGCCTAAACAGTTGAATCTCGGCTTGAAATAAAGCGAGATCTCAAAAATCTTTTTTTTTACAACCCGGAAAATATTGATTATTGTTCTTTTGCCGTAAAAAGGTAAGAGCATTCACTTAGGGTGTGGAAAACCTAAGTTGGGGAGAACGAAAAAGAATTGGTAAGCACCACAACTCTTGAAAAATAAAAGAAAAACCGAGCAAGCATAGAAAAATATATGTATAGAAAATATAGAAAAGAAACATCTGTTTTGTACATTTGATGTGAAAGAAAAGAACAAAAATATAAAGAATGAAAATGAATGCTTGCTTGGAAGAAAAATAGTGAAAAATAAGAGTTGAGTTGTGGAATATGTGTTGTGAAGGTTACAAATAAGAAACAGATGAAACAAGTCGAGTAGTGTGAATAATACTGTGAATGTCTCTTTTGCATCGGCACTTTCGTTTCAATGGCCTTAGAAATGACCCTTGTTTGTTAACCTGACCAAGCTTCAACCGAAAAGCCCTTAGTGATCTTTTTGCTTCCACAGTACCATTTTTAATTGATTAGACATTGTATGAATCTATTTGATATCTTCATTATTTGTTAGTGAGTGAGATTAGTCCCGCGGTTGCAAACGCGCAAAATCTTCATTCCTTACTCGAAGAGGAGAGATAGGATGATTCATTCAGAATAGCATTGTTGTAGATAGATAAATATTTTGCATTACTATTTAAGTTTTAGTTCTTATGTATTATTTTATTCAAAACCGTTGGAAACGTGTATTTGCGGATTTCGCTTGTGTTTGAGCCGTTTATCCAACTTCGGAGAAACTGTTTCTTTATGCAAATCCTCTTGTCTTTCAAGAGGCATACTTTGCTTGAGGACAAGCAAGAATCTAGTTGGGGAGAGTTGTTAGATGCCCAACAGTGTTTATTTGAGCTATCATATGTGGGCATCTTTCACCCTTTTACCCTGCTAAAATTGTCAAAGTCACATTTATTTTACATGGAATGCGTACATTGATAAACAAGCTTGGTGCCTTTGATGTGTTTGTTATTGTGCAGGAAAGGCATGAATTAATCGATAATAAAGACACAAGAGAATTGGCAAAGGAACCAAAGCAAAGGAGCATTTCATCTGCCAGCTCGCTAGGCGAGGATGTGGCGAAGCAAAACCTTCGCTAGGCGAGCTCCTGGCGAAAGGCTCCAGTAAATTGGTTAATTAATTCGCTAGGCGAACTGAAGGCGAAGTGGCAGCGAATTCAGTCTGTTTTGGTGAAAAGAGCAGCCAGCACTAGCTCGCTAGGCGAGGCTCTAGCGAGTCCCCAGCGAGCATTCCAGTAGCAAAACCTCTCAACCTCGCTGGGGCGAAGGTTGAAGCGAGTTCTTCGCTAGGCGAAGGTCTGTTCGCTAGGCGAACATGACAGTTCCACAGGCCCAGTTTTCTCTGGGCGCAGGGGCATTTTGTGCCCACTTTTGGCCTTCGCTAGGCGAGCCATCTGCTCGCCTAGCGAACGTGACAGTTCTGCACTTGTCTATAAGTAGCAGGTGCCACTTTTTGTGCCCATACCACTTTTTACCAACTTTTCCATTTTTTGTACTTTCTCTTAGATATTTTACAGCATTGTTTGGAGGGATTTTTGATGCCCTAATTTCATTTCTCATCATCTAGCAACCATCTTCCACAAAAAGAAGGTGGATTCCCATCCAACTTCGATCATTCGACTTGGATGTTGATCAACCCTCTTTTCTTACTTGCCGACCAAGCTACCATGAAAATGAGTAGCTAAGTCTCCATTTGTCAAGGTTAGATGTAGGTGATTTCCAAGCTTTGTGTGTAAATGTAAGGATCCTCATTTGTAAACTCTTTAACGGTAAATATATGATGAAAACTTTGTTTCTATTTAAAACTCTTTGTGTTGGTATTTGATCGAGAGATGTTTACCGATTCTTGACCTAGGTTTTCATCCAAACTTGTTTGTTAGCTAGAGATAGTAACGAATGATTTTGTTCACCATAAGGTTGCACCAAAAAGTTGTCATTTTGATAGATTGTGTTCGAGAGAAACAATGGATCAAAATGACAAAACTCACAATGGGTGTTCGAGAGAAACGCATTGAGAGGACTTTGTGAAATTATTTATCATCTAAAGGAGTTTATAAGATTGTTGACCGAGCAAATACATGCAAAGCAAATGTAATCATTGAAACCTAACTTTGACAATATTTCTCATATTAATCAAAACATAACTTTTACCGCAATTAATTACTTTGTATGCAAGATAACTTGATTAAAACCAAAACCCTAGTGTTACATTAAGTTAAGATTAATTCAACCATTGAACGGCAGTGATATCTTACAATCTCTATGGATACGATAACAAAACCCGACACTTAAAAACTGTCTCAACAAAAATGGCGCCGTTGCCGGGGATTGTAAATTGATATTGCGAGCATCGCATTGGTTGTTTAAGTTTTAGCTTGTGAATTTTTGACTTGTGCTTGTAATTCGTTTGGTTTAGTGTGCAGCTTACGGTTTATGCGAGGGAAAGTCCCTGTGGACGAACTTCTTTTTGATCCGGAGATCGAGAGAACCGCAAGGAGGCTCAATAGCAAAACAAGACGTAGGAGGCAACAGGCTAGGCAACGCCAAGAGCAAGGAGAAAGTTCTTCAACCACCAATCCACACACATTCGTACCAAACATGGAGCCACAACCACCACCACCGATTTCTACTCCATGTATCAACAGTCCAAGGAACACCGCTCAGTTTGCTAACCACACAGGAAGGCAAGCTGAGATGAAGACGGGAACTCTGAATTTATTGTATGGGAGTCCATTCACCGGAATGGACCATGAAGACCCATTTGCTTTTCTCACAAAATTCTATGAGATAGCATTGGCTGCCGGAGTGGATCAGGCTCAGGAGCTTCCGTTGTTCAGACGTTTATTTCCTCACGCTTTGCTCGGTAAAGCAAAGGATTGGTATCTCGATCAAACACCTGCCGTAATGACAGATTGGAATGTGTTAGAGGAGAAATTCATTGAAAGATTTTTCTCTCATAACCGATTCATGGAATCAAAGACGGCCATCTCGGTGTTTTCTCAAGGAACCAGTGAATCGTTGAATGAAGCGTGGGAGAGATTCAAGTCCATGCTAAGGAAATGTAAAGGGCATGGATTTGATGAATTAACTCAAATCCATATCTTCAGAAATGGACTTCAACCAAACTGTAAGACGTTGTTGGATGCCACCTCGGGTGGCTCGTTGATGTCAAAGAGTGCCGAAGAAGCCACCAACATTATCAACCGTATGGCTTTGAATGATCTTCAAAGTCAAAGTCGTGGAAGTTCTTTGAAGAAGGCGGGAGTGCTTGAGTTAGGGACGAATGATGCCATACTTGCCCAAAACAAGCTCATCTCACAACAAGTGGAACTTTTAACGCAACAAATCAAAGAGTTAAGAGAACCGTCAAAAGTTAAACAAATAGCTTGTTGTGAACTTTGTAAAGGTGAACATGACACCGGATTTTGTCCACCTCCCGGCTTTGACGAAGTGAACTATATGGCCAATCAACGGGACTATCAACCAAGACAACAACAACCTTATCAACCGCACCCTCAACAACAACAACAACAACAACAATTCCAAGGGAACCAAGGGTTCCAACCTAGAAGCAACTATTATCATAACCAAGGTTATGGAGGTGGTTCTTCTAGCCGTCAAAATCCTCCCCAAAATCCGTATCAATCTCAACAACCGCCGGTAGTCAATTCTAAATTGGAAGAGACATTGACGCAATTCATGCAAATGTCAATGGCCAATCAAAAGAGTAATGACGCGGCCATAAAAAATCTTGAAACTCAAGTGGGGCAACTTGCCAAGCAACTAGCTGAACAACAAACCGGTCCTTCTTTCTCGGCCAATACGCAAACAAATCCTAAGGAGCATTGTAAGGCGATTGTGACGAGAAGTGGAAGGGAGTTGGGTAGTGAAAACGAAAAAAGAGTGGAGAGTGAAAAAAGAGAGAAAGAGAAGGAGATTGAGGAGGAGATAGTGGAAGAAAATGTTGATGGTGAAGTAGGAGTGTGGAGTGATGAGGAAGTAGTTGAAAAGAATAAAAATAATGGTGAAGTTGAAAATGAAAAAAATGTGGAGATTGAGGAGAATAAAAATGATGAGGTAATAAGGGAGGTAGTGAAGAAGCCGAGATGGAAAAGCGCTAGAGTAGCGAAAGGGAAGGAGGTAGTGAGCGCTACTCCTGTCCAAAACCTTCCTTACCCTCATGCCCCTTCCAAAAGGGAAAATGAACGGCATTACGCCCGGTTCATGGATATTTTTAAGCAATTACAAATAAACATTCCGTTTGCTGAAGCTTTGGAACAAATGCCAAAGTATGCCAAGTTCATGAAGGACATACTAACCAAAAAGCGGAGGTATACGGAACCGGAGACCATCGTCCTTGATGCGAGCTGTAGTGCCATCATTCAAAGGACGCTTCCTAAGAAAGAGGTTGATCCGGGAAGAGTTACATTGCCGGTTAAAATTGGTGATGTGTATGTCGGAAAGGGACTTATTGACTTGGGGTCGAGCATAAATCTTATACCTTTGTCAATTATCAAGAGGCTTGGCAACATCGAGATTAAGTCCATCCGAATGACATTACAATTGGCGGATAAGTCGACGACCCATCCTCATGGCGTAGCCCAAGATGTGTTGGTGAAGGTCGACAAATTCTTTTTCCCGGTGGATTTTATTGTAATTGATATGGAGGAAGATGATGATGCTCCGCTCATATTGGGCCGACCATTCATGAAGACCGCAAGAATGATGATTGATGTTGATGACGGTTTAATGAAGGTGCGTGTTCAAAATGAGGAGGTCACCTTTGATCTATTCGAGGCGATGAAGCATTCCAAAGATAGACATGATGGCTTTCGAATCGATGTGATCGAAGACGCTATTATGGAAGTTTCAAAGCATATTCACGAGATATCTCCTATGGAGTTAGCTCTCGACGACTCATTGGAGGTTTTCACTGTTGAAGAGGAGCTAGCTCTTGAGGAATGCTTGAAGGAACTTGATAGCTTGGAAGACCTACAACCGTGGGAAGTAGAGGAAGAAAATTTGAAGAAGGAGGTAATTGACGAGAAAGCGTCAATTGAATTAAAAGAGTTACCTTCGACTTTGAAATATGTATTCCTTGATGATACCGAGGGCAAGCCGGTTATCATAAGCAACCTTTTGACAATTGAAGAAGAAGCCCGTCTTATATTTGTGCTAAAGACCAATCAAGAAGCTATGGGTTGGACTCTTTCCGATCTTAAAGGAATTAGTCCATCCTATTGTATGCACAAGATTTTGATGGAGGAGGATTTCAAGCCGGTGGCTCAACCACAACGCCGCTTAAATCCTACGATGAAAGAGGTTGTAAGAAAGGAAATGGTGAAGCTTTTGGATGCGGGAATGATTTACCCGATCTCGGATAGTCCGTGGGTTAGTCCCGTGCACGTGGTTCCGAAGAAGGGTGGAATGACCGTAATCCGTAATGACAAAGACGAATTGATCCCGACTAAAGTTGCCACGGGATGGAGAATGTGTATAGATTATAGACGGTTGAATACCGCGACTCGTAAGGACCATTTTCCACTCCCATTTATGGATCAAATGCTTGAAAGACTATCGGGCCAACAATACTACTGTTTTTTAGACGGCTACTCCGGGTACAACCAAATTGCGGTTGACCCGGTTGATCATGAGAAGACGGCTTTCACGTGTCCGTTTGGAGTGTTCGCATACAGAAAAATGCCTTTTGGGCTTTGCAATGCGCCGGCGACATTCCAACGATGTGTCCAAGCTATTTTTGCCGATCTAATAGAGAAAACAATGGAAGTCTTCATGGATGACTTCTCGGTGTTTGGTGGGACGTTTAGTCTATGCTTGGCAAATTTGAAGACGGTGTTGGAAAGGTGTGTGAAGACTAATTTGGTGCTGAATTGGGAAAAGTGTCACTTTATGGTGACCGAGGGGATTGTGCTAGGCCACAAAGTCTCTAAAAGGGGGCTTGAAGTGGATAGAGCTAAGGTTGATGTAATTGAAAAATTACCCCCTCCGGTCAATGTGAAGGGCATCCGTAGTTTTTTGGGGCACGCAGGGTTCTACCGGCGCTTCATCAAGGACTTCTCAAAGGTGGCTAAACCTTTGAGCAATTTACTCGCCAAAGATCAGGTATTTCTCTTCACCGACGATTGTTTGCAAGCTTTCGAGGTTTTAAAAGAAAAATTGGTTACCGCTCCAATAATAGTCGCTCCCGATTGGAATGAAAATTTTGAACTAATGTGTGACGCGAGTGACTATGCCGTTGGAGCGGTACTTGGCCAAAGAAAGGACAAAACTTTTCATGCTATACATTATGCGAGCAAGGTTCTTAACGAGGCTCAAATAAATTATGCCACAACGGAAAAAGAACTACTCGCAATAGTGTATGCGCTAGAAAAGTTTAGGTCCTATCTTATAGGGTCTAAAGTCGTGGTGTACACCGACCACGCGGCGATTAAATATCTGCTGACCAAGCCGGATTCGAAGCAAAGGCTCATCCGTTGGATCCTCTTGTTACAAGAATTCGATGTCGAAATTAAAGACAAGAAGGGGTCGGAAAACTTGGTAGCGGATCATTTATCCCGCTTGGTGAATGTCGAGGTTACCGCATCTGAAAAGGAAATCCGGGAAGAATTTCCTGATGAAAAATTGTTTAAGGTTCAAGTTAGGTCGTGGTTTGCAGACTTTGCAAACCACAAGGCTAGTGGTTGTGTGCCGGCCGATCTAACTTCGAACCAAAAGAGGAAGTTCCTTTCGGATGCAAAGTATTATGTTTGGGATGACCCATACTTGTTTAAGTTGGGTAGCGATAACCTGTTAAGGAGATGCGTAACTGGTGATGAAGCCCAGAGCATCCTTTGGCATTGTCACAACTCGCCTTATGGCGGTCATTATAATGGGGTTAGAACGGCCACTAAAATTCTTCAATCGGGATTTTATTGGCCAACTATTTTTAAAGACGCACATACCTGTAGCGGTGTATTCGTCGCTATATGATCTATCGATTAAATCATAAGCTATGAGATACATTGAAATTTCGAGTCGCCACCGCACTTTTATTTATCCAAAGGACTGGCTAAAAAGCGAACAAAAGCCTAAGAAGTTTTACACGTAGAAAACTAATAAAAAGATCAGAGAGTCTGGGTAAGGGGTAAATTACGCAATGGGAAGGTGTTAGGCACCCACTACGTCCTAGGTACTCCTAGGGAGCCCTTTTCACACTTGTTGTAAAATATTGTTATTTGTTATGACATAAAGATTGTGCAAACATGATTGGGATGATGAGAAAAGAATATACAAGTTTTTATTGGATTATTGGGTTCGAACGGATGAACCCGTTGCCTACGTACCTTCCATCAAAGGTAAGGATCAGAACGCCGTAGTTCGGCTAAAAGATTTCCAAAAGTTGGTGGATTCAGTTTTAAACACAAGCACTGAGGCTTTTCATTATCAATGGGAGAACACTCAACCAAAAACAACATCCACCATGCGAGGATAGCTTCGACGTACTAGAGGGGTTAGCCCTGTTTGAAGTACGGAAGTCTTACTGTCGACTCACTAAGGATAGGCAAGATTTACATCAACCACAAAGATAATTGAAACCTATGGCTAATGTGAAAAGATTAATGGACAAAGCCAAAACAAATGAATGAGTGAAGTTAATGATTATGATTATGAAAATGGAGTCAAAGTATGATTAAGATCGATTCAAATAAGTATTATGAAATGAAGTTTGAAAAAAAAGGTCAAGGACTTGAGGTCCAGGTTTTTAGTTAGAAAAACATGAAGATGTTTGCACAACACTTATGTCAAGTTTAAAAGATAAAGTGTGAAAAGTCTAGGACATAATGGATGATGAATAGATGGAGGATGGATAGTAAAACTTCTCAGGAGGTTCACTTCTTGAAATCATATAGCAGATGATTCAAGTGTGTCCTTTGGAATAGGAATGGATAATAATAAACAAACAAAGCAAAGGCGGATATCGGATGCCAATCAATGGTCTTATACCAATCTCCTAAAACAAAACGGGATGTCAGATGCCACTCAATGGTCTTACACTAACCTCCACAGGCAAAGAAATAAAAGCGGATACCGGATACCAATAGATGGATTTACACCAGTCTCCTAAAACAGAAATGGATATCAGATGCCACTCAATGGACTTACACCAATCTCCTCAAAAGAAAAACAAAGATGAACTATGGAAGTCAACTGCCAATCTATCTGGACTTAGGTTAACTCCACAGTATGCTCACAGGAAATCCAATGCCACATCACAGGGACTTACAATGGATCCTCACATACAAGAACAAAAGTAACAATATGATCACAGGAATGCAAATGCCAACTTACAGGGACTTACAGTTGCAACCTCACATAGACAGATGAAACCAACTATGATCACAGGAAAGCAGATGCCAACTTACAGGGACTTATAACTGCAACCTCACATACAAATCAAACAGATCAGATTATGATCACAGGATAACAGATGCCAACTTACAGGGACTTATAACTGCAACCTCACATACAAATCAAACAGATCAAATTATGATCACAGGATAACAGATGCCAACTTACAGGGACTTATAACTGTATCCTCACATACAAACAGATAATCAGAAGATATGAGTGACCAATGAGGTCTTACACTCTATCCTTCCATATCACAGGAGCAAATGCCAAAGCAATGGACTTACAATTGTCCTCAATGGGCAAGCAACAAATGATAGCATCACAAAAGCAAATGAGATGAACATGCACTAATGGCAATTGATGATGATGATAAATGCATAGCATACAAGCAAACAAGTGCATATGAAGCAATCGATCAAGCAATGAATATCAAACAGCACACTCTATAGCCAAACAATGGGGGCTCACACAAGAGGGTTTGACTTTGAAAGTCCACTGTAATGGGTGGAAGTTGCTCTTAACCTGGCCATTGAGGGGCTCAGGTGAAGCAGATGAAAAGGAGATGAGGGGTGTGCCTCATTGCTTCTATCTCAAATTAGAGAGAGCATAAAAGAAAGTGTGGGAGTTCAGAAAGTAGGAACTCTCTCCACATTATTGACTCGATTAGATCTTGGGTTTTTATCTCAATGCTTCAACCATGTAATGGGAGCAAAGAGAGGACACACTGAATAGTGGGGGATAGATTACTTATCCCTACCTTCCACCAATTGCCTTACTTGAAGGACTTTTCCTGCTTGGGACAAATATAAACAAACACAGGCATTGCCTCTTAAGGAGGACTTCAGACAGTTTGCCCGGTCAAATAACAGACCGGGTCTCCAGACTACATGAAGAAGAAGGGTTTATACCTCAAAGCAAATGCTAAAAAAGCAAAGCAAGCAAGCAAGTTCAAAGAACTTAAGCAACTAAAGTACCTGAAAAAGTCAAACTCATTAGTAAACAAGTCAACAGTCAAAATCAAAGGAAATAAACCAAAAGTCAACCACAGAGGGACCAATTGTGCAAGGCACAAAGACTCAAGTATGTGAGTCACACCTACAAAACAAAGGTTAGCACAACATATAATTCAACTCAAACAAATTTGAATGATCCTTGAGGCATTGGGGCTTAATCCTGAAACAAACAGCTCAATTGTAAGCTTACAAGACCACTAGGACTAGCCTAGGGTCAAAGATGAAAGAAAAAGTCAAGGCAGCAAGGGAAAGTCAACCCAAACCAAGTCTAAACATTCAAGAAGCCTTCTCAATTGGATTCATAACCAAATCATGCATCATGGTCATTTCATGAACATTTGAAGTCAAAGTAAGGCAAAGAAAGCATACAAAAGTCAACAGAATGACTTGCATCAAAAGTCAACTCAAACATTCTCAAAAATTATGAAATAAATCACACTCAATCCTAACATCTAACATGGTATACATGCAAAATTTCATGGCATTTGGATGAGAGGAAGGCAGTCAAGTAAATTCATGAAGTCAAATCAAATTCAAGTAAGCATGGTGAAAGTCAACAAACATGGGTCAACTTCAAAAAAATCATATCAATTTGAAAACAGAAGAGAAATGAATGAGATTAACACCAATGCAAAGCTTGAGATGTCTAGTTATCACATATGAAATTTCATGGTCATACAATAAGATTTGAGACTTTCACAAAAGATTTGGCAAGGCATAGCACAAAAAGTCAACAAATGACCACATATGGAAGAAAATTCTCAATCAAATGGAACACAGCAAGATTAATTCCAAGAAAATTCATACATCAATTAGACATACAAGGGATCATTCATGCAAAATTTGGAGTCATTTGGATGTAGGGAAGTGTGTGAACAAAATTAGAGAAAATGCATGATCATGGTATGACACCAAATGCAACACACAACTTCAAAAAATCATAACTATCAATCCACAAATGATAAATGCACAAACTCTATATGGAAATGAAGATCAATGTGTCTATTTTTAACACAAAAAATTTCAAACTCATTGGATGCAATATGAGAATTTCACAATTGAAATGGCCAAGGGTATCATTCATGCACACATGTTGAGAAAATAATTGTCAATTAAAAACCAACCAATGGAAAATTAATTAAAATTCACAATTAAATTCTAGACTCATTCATGAGTATGAGGAAAAAATTTCACAATTTTTAGATGAAATGTGAAGGAGAAATAAATTGTGGAAGTTAAGTGAAATTATGGGTGAAGTATGAACACAAGGCATGGCATGATGGTCAAACATAAGTCAACAAAATGGCAATTGTAATATTCAACTCACTTAACCAAAACGCACAGCATAAGCAGGACACGGGAAATGTTCTTATTGGTCCTCACCAATAGAACAGTAAACTTGGCCAATGGAGTTCAAATTCTGTTTTTAGAAACCCTAGGGTTTTATGCAGCCAAGGCAAACTTCAAACTCAAGTTCATGAACAACAACCAACAAACAGCATAGCATTCAAACATCATCCCCAAGCTCAATATCAATTGAGGTTCGAACAAACCAACAACTAACATGGCAATGGTGAGGTTCATACAACACACAAACAACAGCAACAACATGGCATTGTGGGAAAAAATCTGGGCGGAGTATGAGTTTGAACAACAGCAGTATGAATTCATCATCATGTAATCAAAACAGCAGCACATAACAGCATAGCAGTGGTACTCAGCAGCAACACAAAAATCGACCAGCCACAACAGCATTCAAACTCATGTATCATTAACCAACAACAGCACACAACCTATTTCTCATGGCATAAGTTTGAAAACAACAGCATCATGGAATTTCAAGCATGTTCATCATCTTTAATAAATAACATTCGAAACAAACACCATTCAAAAGCATAGCATAAATGGTTCATGTAGCAAGCAGGTCAACAGTATACAACATAATCGAATGGATTTTCAGGGCAAAATTCATGGAGTTTCAAAAATGCAGCATGGTCATATCAGCAGTGGTATCAACATTTGGTTCACCAACATCATTATCAATTGACATTCCAGCAAACCAACAACTAACAAGCATGTTTCATGGGAAATTCTGGACAGCTCATAAATTTGGGGCAGCAGCAGCATTTGTTCATCATCATCATGTTATCAAACAAAACAAACAACAGCCAATGTTCATGCAGCATTAAGGTGGTAACAAGGTTAGTCATGACATGAACAACAAGGCAAACACAAGCAAGAAAAGTTATGGGCATGGTTTGGTTGTAGCAGCACACATGTATTCATTTTCAAACAGCCAACTTCAAACAGGCACAATCAATCAGCATGGCCAATGGCAATTATTATGCAACATCAAAATAACAACAAGCCAAACACAACAAGTGGAATTTCCTGGACAAAAATTACCATTGCAAAATAACAGCATTCATTATGTTTCACATGGATCTTCTGGTCATGATGTTTGGTTCAAATAATAGTAGCAGGGTTTTAATAGCACATGCTCATCAAATTCATCAACAGATCAAATAACATGATACAATAGCATGGCATTTAAGTAAAGTCCAGCAACCTAACAATAACATACCAAATGCAATTCGATGAGGGTTTTCTAAACTGCAGTAAGGTTCAGCAGTAGCAGCAACATGGTTCAACACCAATCACACATTCATCATTATTATAACACCAAAACATGAACAACAGCATGCAACAGCACATAACATATTTCACATTGGATTTTCTGAACATGATATTTGGTTCAATACAACAGTGCACTCATCATCAAGCAGTTACAATAAAAATCCAACAATAGCACATGGACAACAGGTTATAGCAAGCAGGGTTCAACAACATCATCACATAAAATTCGGGCAAGCAATCACAACAGCAAGGCCTTGGTATCATGTTCTCATAGCAAGCAAACCAACAACAGCACATCATTCAGCAATACACAAGCATGATCATGGAAAAATCTGGTGCAGGGTAGGTTTCACACAGCAAGGCATTTTATGTAATCCACAAACATGATTTCAACCAAGCATCAAACAAAACATGATTCAACTAAACCACACAACAGTACATAACAGAACCAACATAACAGCAGCAGGGTTCAGTTTATCATTCAATGTTCATCATCATAAAACCAGTCATGAACAACCCAACATAACAGAAGCAACAATGATAAAGCATGGCCATGAAGTATCATTATTAAACAACATTTAGCTAACAACAGAACCAACACAACCATGGGAATTCTGGGCAGACAAACAGCATGAGCAACAGGGTATCATTACCAACAATCCATCATAATCAAAACTTCCAGGAAACTATAATAAGCATACCAAAAGCTTCAACAACACAAATACAAGCATAAGATAACATCCCTTTTCTTCAATTCATCATGATTACCCCAATTCGATAAAAAATGCCTTTGGACATAGAAATGAAAGTTCAGATTTCTCCCTCATGTTACAACCATTTCATTCGAAACAAAATGCATTGAAACTAGCATACCAAGACCTACATAACACATGGCATGGATTGGAGCAAGGAGGTAGTGGAAAACTTACTTGTTTTTGAAGCAAGTTGATAGAACAGTGGTTATTTGATGGTAATTGCCCAAACAGTTGAAGATTCCAGCTCTAAATGATGGATGATGAAGTTGTTTCAGCTCAAGCTTGCTTGGAATTCTTCAAAACTCTATCTGCCATGGCTGGTTCTTTGAAGAAAGCAGAACAAAAGAAATGGTTCCAGCTAGGATTTACTGCTTGAATATGCCTACCAATATTGTCTAGATGATGGAAACATGAAGAAAGCTCGAGGGTTTTGAGAGTCTTGGCAGAAAATCCAAAATCGAGCAAGATGCCAAATGAGAGGAAAAAGTATTTTCTGTTATGTGGCTGCTGCAAAACTTGGTCTCTAGGGTTTATTCTGTCAGCAAAAAATGCTTTTATATGCCTGTTTTGAGTTGGTTTAAGGGATGCTTAATCCTACTTATGTTAAAACAACCAAAAGCACATTTTGCTAATTGTGGAACAAGTGAATGAGGAGGTGTATTTGTCTGCTCAGATGGGCTCTAAACAGGCTGTCATGGACCACCCAAATGCTGTTTTTGGTTGTACAGAAAATGCTGTACTGGTTTTACTTATGTGAAGCTTCTTGCCAATTTTGTCAATTTTGCATTTTGTCCAAAAATGATGGCATAAGGGTGAAATGATGGTGGTTTAAGACTTTGAGCAAGTTTCAAATAGGATGTGAAACATTTCCCAATTGGCAAAATGATGAAAAAGTCCATAAATCAAAAAGTCAAAGTTTGGTCAAACTTTGATTTTAAATGCAAAAGGTCCAAAAATGCCATTTTGATTGGCAAGGTTTTAGGTCATGAAATTTATATTTTTGGAAAGAGGATGAAAAATGTGGTTTGTAGGAAAAAACCCCACCAAATTTGGCCTTATGGTTTGAGAGATATGGCTCTTTGAAGTTCAAAAATTGATGAAAATGATTTGATCATATCTTGACAACCACACATGGGATTTTGATGTTCTTGGACTTTTTGAAAATGGGAAGACAAGATCTTCAACTTTCATGTTGGGCAAAAATTCATTTGGAGCTTGTATCATGATGTAAGTTGAGGATCAAGAAGTTTCCATTTTTGGCAGTTGAAATTACAGGTCCACTTTCTATTTCTGGAAAATTTCTGATTTGACTTGATTTTCTTCCATGATGAGGTTTGACATGATAGATGAGGCTTATACAAGAATGAATGAACTCTTTCAAATCAATTCTATCCATTAAATCCTCTGATTAAATCCACAGTTGACCAAGTTTGACTGTCTGTTGACTTTTTCTAGGGTTTTGGATGATTGAACTACTTCTGATGAATTCCAAACCCTAATTCCTTGAGAACTTGACTTCAAATGATGTCTCAAGTTATATGAACCTTTGATTATTGATCCTGGTGCCCAAATTCTGCAAGAATGGCCACCATCCATTGCTTTGACTGATCAATGGCTGAGTTTGACCTAATTGCTGATGATTACTTTAACTGCAAGCAAAAAGGTTAGACTGACAATATTTTTGTACTTTTTTGGATGATAAACATATGAAAGCAAAGATATACAAATGCAAAGTATGCTTGGTGATCAAGAAACAAACCACAAGGCAATCAACCCACTAAGAGGAAAGCAAAGGCATGCATTGATCCTTGAGGCCATGATATGAATGATATGGGCCATGAGGGATCTTAGGGCCCAAAATTGGGGTCTTACAGATGCCCCTATTTAAGGTCATTCTAGCCGGAGAAGTGAAGTTTAGAAATCTTCATCTCGACGCGGTAGAATGGACTTAAATAACAGTAATGAGACAAATTTTGGTCCCTAAGAGACCTCATGATGCAGATGTATGCATGCAAAGGACACAAATTCCGTGGGGAATATGATTCACACAGAAGAAAAGACGATCCATCGGAGTAGTACGCTCACCAGGAACAGAGACTCTGACAAGACTCTATGGGGATAATAAAAGAAATGAGAGATGTGTGGACAATACACGACTCCAAACTGGGGAAGAACAAAACTGACATAACGTGAACAAAAACACGACTCTGATTAGGGAATAACAGAAAAACAGACTGGAGAACTCACTGGGGAGTGAAGGACTCACACTGGGAAAGGAATTCCAAATGGAAGATAAATCCCTTGGAGAGACACAAGCTGACTCCTGAGGAGAAGCAAAAGAAAACTCCACTGAGGAAGTAACAAGCAAGATGAGATGTTACCAGGCATACGGGTAACAAACTCAGGAAGGAACACCAAGGATACCGGGTACTGGGTATATAATAGGTGACCGACCAAAGCGTGAATTGGATTTCACTTCCAAAACACTCATCATCCTGAAGGAAGCTAGAAAAGCAAACTTGTTTATAGGATGGACATTCAATTCCACAAGGAAAATGAATCTTACTCTGAGGGGAAAACAATCAAAAGATCGACTCAAGAGCGAACGAGATATAATATCCATTACCGTCAGAACGTGGATAGAATACTCAGATGAGACATATTATTCATTACCGGCAGACCGTGAATAATATACTCGAAAGGAAAATTATCCTGAACCGGTTACTGGGTTGTTTATAGGATAAAATCCGAAGACGTGAATTGGTTTTCACTTCCAAAACACTCATCATCCGAAAGGAGGGCTTGAAAAAGCAAATCGACTTACAGGATGGGCATTCGAATCCACAACGGGAAAACGAATCTTACTCAACTGGGGACACAAACCCAAAGAGTGCATGAGATATAATATCCATTACCGGCAGACCGTGGATAAGAATACTCGCATGAGATATATTATCTATTACCGTCAGAACGTAGATAATAAACTCGCATGGTAAGAAACACCAGAGATACCGGTTACTGGGCATATAATAGGTGATCTACCGAAAACGTGAATTGGTTTTCACTTCCAAAACACTCATCATCCGAAACACAAACTGGTTAAAGGATGGCTATTCGATTCTACAAAGAATACGAATCTTGCTCAGTTGGGGAAAATCAACAAAGGATTCCAACTAAAGAGCGCATGAAATATATTATTCATTACCGTCAGAACGTGAATAATACACTCGAAAGGAAAAGACACCAAAGATACCGGTTACTGGGTATATAATAGGTGACTAACCAAAAAGAGAGACAATCGATACCAAGCATACGGGTAACCGAAAGACAACTCAAAGGATAAATTGCAAGCATCCGGCAATTATCCAACAAAAAGAATATTCGACTCCACAAAGGGAAATAACGAATCTTACTCGACTGGGGAAACGCAAAAGGGCTTCGACTGAAGAGTGCATGAGATATATTATTCATCACCGGCAGACCGTGAATAATATACTCGCATGGAAGACTATCCACAACCAGTTACTGGGTTAATAAAGGATAAATCAACCGAACAGAAAGGCATCGGGATACCAAATTAGGTATATAATGATAACCAATCAAAGAAGCAACAGACATTACCAACAAAAGGGTAAATGAAAGGCGAACTGCTGAGGATAAATTGCAAGCATCCGGCAATTATCGACAGAAGACTAGCTGGGGATGCATTGGTAAACAACCAATGATCCGGGGAACAAATCACTAGCATACGGTGAAAAGACCCACTGGGGATAAAATTGCTAGCATACGGCAATTATCCACAAAAGACTTGCTAGGGATATAAGTACTGATCTGAGCAACTTATCCAAGCAAAGGAAAATCAACATCAAGAATATTGAATGAAGATAACCACAAAATTAGGGTTTACATCTACCGAATACGGGGTAGAAGACCATAATTCCGCGTGGGGATAGAACAAATCACAAATCCGCACGGGAAACCAAAATGGGGTTTATAACAAACCACAGACTGCTGAAGAGCAGGAAAAATAGGATTTACAACTACCGGGTAGTAGGTAGAAAACCAAAAACTCTGGCTGGAGAATAAAAGGTGTATAACCACAAATTCTGTTAAGAAAGCCAGGAAAGATAGGACTTACAACTGCTGGTTTGTAGGCAGAGGCCCAAAAACATTCCGCTGGGGAACAACCCACTGGGAAGCACAAGATATTTGACAAATAGTCGATTCGGGAATAATCCGAAAAGACAGACTAAATAAAGACACGTCCTAATGAGGATATAACTCAAATAGGAAAATCCATCCCAATATATGTGTTGGGAGGAAACGGAAGAAACCGTCATCCACGAGGATAATCTCAGTGGGGAACTGCAGAAGGAAAGACAACATTTTCTGCTTATGGGCTGACTCTATATGGAGAGATTTTAAACACCCAACATCTGCTAGGGGAGATCTGTAAAGAGATCTATATCACCATAGCAGGAGACACGACAAACAAAAGGTACATGGCGAGAAATGCAACATGAATATCTGAATGTTTTATGAATGTGCATGAATATGCGTGATTTATGTTTGATGAATGCTGACAAAACAGACAATTCTAACACAAACAGGTTCAGGAACTGAACGTCCGGTATTATACTTCCAGGGGAAAAAACCAGCTGGAGAGCCAATCTGCGGAGATCTACATGCTGTAAAGCAAAGATCTGCAAGTACTGCTGAAGAAGCAGAGGATCAGAAAATATCAGGAAACAACCCAATCAGGGTACAGAAAGTCACAACGGGCAAAACAGCCACCAAGACAAATCTGTAGAGGAACAAGAGAAATCCCAAAGTATATCTGCAGGGGATCCCAGTGTCAACTGAGAAACAAAGAGTGCATTGCACAAACTGCCGTAGGAGCAAATCCACATAACTCCGCTGGGGGGACAACCCACTGAGGGAGAATGAATCATCCAAATAGAATCTGACTGTATAAGCAACTCTACTGGGGAAAACTGTCGGCTACTCTCTTGGGAACAAACCACTGAGGGAGGACAGATCAAACGAGTAGATTCTGCAAAGAACCACTCCACTCGGGGAGAATATACATAGCAAACTGATCACAACAAGTAGATTCTGCAATGTAAGCCACTTTACCGGGGATCACAAACAGTCAGGAAATCAAATCCGTTCACTGGAGGCCAAAGCCATCATCCGACCATATCGGGATTGAAGGAGTAATCAACGGGCGAAACTGCCACAACGAACACTCTGCAGACTAAGCTGAGGAAAAGATGGTTGCAATACTGGGATGTCAACCCAAATCAACCACTGAGTAGGAAAATAAATCCTGCTCTGCTGAAGAGAATAACTCTGATGGAGAGATAGCAACAATTCCACAGACGACTTCGCCGGGGGAAGGGTAAAGTACCGGGTATCAAACCACTGACTTACCGAGCCTTCAGAGGAAAACAGACGTGCTGAGGAAACAGACAAATCCTGCTGGCACACTGCATGGGGAAAAGAGGTAACAAATCCACTTGCAACCCTGGTGGGGATATTAATGACAGCTCTACTCGCGACTCCGAGGGGAGTATCAATCAATCAGTTACTCATGACTGTGCTGAGGAGACAAATAAAGTCTGGGGCATACGACCCACTGGAGAAAGTGACGGGGCACCAAGGTGATAAACCATCAACCGCCGAAACTTCACAAGAAAACACCCATGCTAGGGGAACTGTTGCTGGAGAAAACGAAGTCTTCAACAACAAATCACTTGCGACTGTACTGGGGAACAACCCCAACAACAACTCTGTCTGAGGAACAACCCCAATAAAGATCTGAAGAAAGAAGATACCACCAAACCAGGAATATGAACAAATGTCTTACCTGTTGGGAATCATGCCACCCTCGGGAGAGCACTGAGATATTCTTGAGTATCCTTTCAATCTTGTGAATGTTCACTTTGTTTAAAACAAAAATTTTGAAAGATTTGATTTTAAAAACAATGACATTTTATCAATTTAAAACATGCAAAACATTTGTTGAATTGAAACAAATAAGAGTGCAAATAAATGGATAAAAAGCTCAAATTGATTTGACGGGATGGTAGTCTGCAAATGGCAAGACTCCATAGATCTGTACAAATTTGAAATCAGTGATATATATTGGAAGAGGGCTACATTGAACATAATGATCCTTTCTCTACCAATTTGAATCTCGATGTATCCGAAGCTTCGGTTGACGACGAATCGAGAATCTTCTGACGAAATGACGACTGATGAACCAGAAAGTCTTGTCAGGATGCAGTTATTTGCCAAAATCCCTAATTTTTGCCTAGATTGCCCCAGAGTGAGGTACTCAATCTAGCGGGATGCAAATATATTCTTTTTTTCAAGTCTCTAATTTTTGCCTGGATTACCCTTGCGGGTTCTCCACCGAGACGCTCATTTTTGCCTAAGCCGCCCTTTCGGGTTTTCAACTTAGCGAGCTATTCTGTTTTTTCATTCTTTTTTCATTTGCATATACTTTTTTTTTAGGCAAAGTATCTCTTGACTGCATCTGAATTCACAGGACGAGTGAAATCCTCCCCATCCATTGTTGTAAGCATCAAAGCACCGCCTGAAAAGGCTCTCTTAACAACATATGGACCCTCGTAGTTTGGAGTCCACTTGCCCCTGGAATCGGGCGCGAAAGACAAAACTTTCTTGAGCACAAGGTCACCTTCTCGGAACACACGAGGCTTGACCTTCTTGTCGAATGCTTTCTTCATTCTCTGCTGATATAACTGACCATGGCACATGGCAGTTAAACGCTTCTCTTCGATCAAATTCAACTGGTCATAACGACTCTGAATCCATTCAGCATCAGTCAACTTGGCTTCCATCAAGACTCGCATTGATGGGATCTCCACCTCTACTGGGAGAACGGCTTCCATGCCATAAACAAGAGAGAAAGGGGTTGCCCCTGTTGAAGTGCGTACAGACGTACGATATCCATGCAAAGCAAATGGCAGCATCTCATGCCAATCTTTGTACGTGACAGTCATCTTCTGGATAATTCTCTTGATATTCTTGTTAGCAGCTTCAACAGCCCCATTCATCTTAGGTCTGTAAGGAGAGGAATTATGGTGTGCAATCTTGAATTCAGCGCACAACTCATCCATCATCTTGTTATTCAGATTGGATCCATTATCAGTAATGATCCTCTCTGGCACACCATAACGGCAAATCAACTGATTCTTGATAAACTTCACAACCACCTGTCTGGTTACATTCGCGTACGAAGCGGCTTCAACCCACTTGGTGAAGTAATCAATTGCTACGAGAATAAAACGATGTCCATTGGACGCTTTCGGCTCAATCATGCCGATCATGTCGATTCCCCACATAGAGAAAGGCCATGGTGATGAAATCACATTCAGGAGTGTCGGAGGAATATGAATCTTATCCGCATAAATTTGACACTTGTGACATTTCTTCACATACTTGCAACAGTCAGACTCCATTGTCAGCCAATAGTAGCCTGCTCTCAACATCTTCTTAGCCATGGCATGTCCATTGGAATGAGTACCGAATGAACCCTCATGGACCTCAGTCATCAATAGGTTTGCTTCGTGTCTATCCACGCATCTGAGCAAAACCATATCAAAATTTCTCTTGTACAGCACTTCTCCACTGAGGTAGAAACTGCCTGACAACCTTCTCAAAGTTTTCCTATCTTTCACAGATGCCCCAGGCGGGTAGACCTGGTTCTGGAGGAAATTCTTGATATCAAAATACCAAGGCTTGTCATCTTTCACGTCTTCAATTGCAAATATGTGAGCGGGTCTATCTAAGCGCATCACAGTAATGTTGGGGACATCATTCCACCATCTGACAACAATCATAGAAGCAAGCGTTGCAAGGGCATCTGCCATCCGATTATCCTCTCGAGGAATATGATAAAATTCAACCTCTGTGAAGAAAGTTGAAATTCTCCTTGCATAATCTCTGTATGGGATGAGACTTGGTTGATTTGTCTCCCATTCACCTTTGATCTGATTGACAACCAAAGCTGAATCACCATAGACATCAAGATACTTGATTCTTAAATCAATGCATTCTTCAAGTCCCATAATACAGGCTTCATACTCCGCCATGTTATTCGTGCATTTGAAAGTTAGCCTTGCTGTAAATGGAATGTGCGAACCCTGGGGATTAACAATTACTGCCCCAATTCCATTTCCATATTGATTAACAGCGCCATCAAACACCATCGTCCATCTGGAACCAGGTTCTGGACCTTCATCAAGTGTAGGCTCATCACAATCTTTCATCTTCAAATACAGAATTTCCTCGTCAGGGAAGTCATACTGAACAGACTGATGATCTTCAATTGGCTGGTGCGCTAGATGGTCAGCCAAGATACTACCTTTGATAGCTTTCTGAGCTCGATACTCAATATCATACTCAGACAACAACATCTGCCAACGGGCAATCCTCCCAGTTAAAGCAGGCTTCTCGAAGATATACTTAATTGGATCCATTCTGGATATCAACCAAGTTGTATGATTTATCATGTACTGGCGCAAACGCTTAGCTGCCCAAGCTAAAGCACAGCACGTCTTCTCAAGCATAGAGTACCGAGACTCACAATCAGTAAACTTCTTACTGAGGTAGTAGATAGCAAACTCCTTCTTCCCTGATTCATCTTGTTGACCGAGTACACAACCCATCGAGTCTTCAAGAACTGTCAAGTACATAATCAGAGGTCTTCCTTCTACAGGCGGAGACAAAATCGGAGGTTCAGACAGATAATCTTTGATACTGTCGAAAGCTTTCTGGCAATCCTCGGTCCAATCATGAGACTGATCTTTCCGGAGGAGCTTGAATATCGGCGCACATGTGGCAGTCATGTGGGATATAAATCTGGAAATGTAGTTCAAGCGGCCAAGAAAACCTCGGACTTGCTTCTCAGTTTTGGGTGCGGGCATCTCTTGTATTGCTTTGACCTTTGCAGGATCAACCTCAATACCTCTTTCACTTACCACAAAACCCAACAACTTGCCGGAACGGACTCCAAAAGTACATTTGTTCGGATTCAGACGAAGCTGGAACTTCCTCAAACGCTGAAAAAGCTTCAACAAATGCTCAATATGCTCAACTTCCGTTCGGGACTTAGCAATCATATCATCAACATAGACTTCTATCTCCTTGTGCATCATATCATGAAACAAGGTAGTCATAGCTCGTTGATACGTGGCTCCGGCGTTCTTCAAACCGAAGGGCATCACTCGATAACAGAATGTTCCCCAAGGTGTGATGAATGTTGTCTTCTCCATATCCTCTGGTGCCATCTTGATTTGATTATATCCGGAAAATCCGTCCATAAAGGAAAAGACTTTGAATTTAGCTGTATTGTCTACCAACATGTCAATGTGTGGTAGAGGAAAATCATCTTTTGGGCTAGCTTTATTCAAATCTCTATAGTCAACGCACATACGGACTTTTCCGTCCTTCTTAGGAACAGGCACAATATTGGCCACCCATTGAGGATATGTCGAAGTCACCAGAAACCCCGCATCAATTTGCTTCTGAACTTCCTCTTTGATCTTCACTGCCATATCTGGATGAGTTCTTCTGAGCTTCTGCTTCACAGGCACGCACTCAGGCTTCAAAGGCAGGAAATGTTGCACAATATCTGTATCTAAACCCGGCATGTCTTCATAGGACCAAGCAAAGATATCTGAATATTCTCGTAGCAAGCTGATCAAATCTTCCTTAACAGACCCTTCAAGAAGTGCCCCAATCTTCACCAGGCGCTCACAATCTTCAGATCCCAAGTTGACTGTTTCCAAGTCTTCGAGATGCGGCTGAATGATCTTCTCTTCGTGCTCAAGGAGACGGGTGATCTCATCAGGAATCTCTTCAACGTCATCTTCCTCTGCCTCAAATACAGGGAATTCAAAATTGGGAGATGGCGTTGGATCATTATGTTCAATGGGTTTTAGGATCAACCTGCATAATGATTTTGGTTAAGAAAAACTTCAGCATTTAAACAAGCAAATCATTATGCAGATGAAAGAATGTTGCTTTTACAGCTTTTATTTTTGTTTTTATGGTTTTTTGTGATCACTGATTTCATAAAGAAAAGCAAAAAGTGAAAACAAAGGAAAAACAAATGTTTTGACAATGCAAAAATTGAATGAAAATATCATTGTATATATGCTTTGCCAACAATGTCATCACTTCTCCTTTTGGCATGGGAGAAGGGTTTTAAACAAAATGAACAATTACTCTGATCTATGGATAACTGTAGGAACATCCACAGCGACCCAATTGTGGCAGACACCACCAGGAATAACAAAATTGTTCAAGTCTTCTGCATCTTCTTCTTCAATGATAGCAGCAGCTTCCTCTTCTGCAGGTTGATCAGCATGGATGAATCCTCCACTGGTGAACAGACCTTGCTCATTGCATGCCCCAGAACCAAAGCCAATGCCAGCCCGGGATCGGTTATCTTCAAGTTCAAGCACTTTCCCTAAACCAGCAACTGCACCACATTCAATGGCCAGCTTTGCATCACGGTAGGAAGTGAATGAAGGAGACTTCTTCTCGATTGGTTTATCAATAGATAAAGCTTGAAACTGAGTTCCAACCTCATCCTCTGCATCAATGTACGAGAAAGAAGATAAATTACTGACCAGGAGAGCCTTTTCTCCCCCTACTACCACCAATTTCTTGTTTTTCACAAACTTCAACTTTTGGTGTAGGGTGGATGTCACAGCGCCAGCCTCGTGAATCCATGGTCTGCCCAAGAGACAGCTGTATGATGGGTGAATATCCATTACTTGAAAAGTGATCTGGAAATCACTTGGTCCGATTTTGATCGGGAGATCCACTTCCCCAATCACGGTCTTGCGCGACCCATCAAAAGCTTTTACAACAACACCACTCTGCCTCATAGGAGGACCTTGATATGACAGTCGAGAGAGTGTGGATTTTGGCAACACATTAAGGGACGATCCAGTGTCCACAAGTACATTGGACATTGCATCAGATTTGCAATTCATTGAGATGTGTAAAGCCATGTTGTGGTCTCTTCCCTCCTCAGGGAGATCAGCGTCACAAAAGCTCAGAGTGTTGCAAGCGGTAATGTTTGCAACGATGCTATCAAATTGTTCCAGGGTGACGTCGTGATCAACGTACGCCAGGTCCAAGACTTTCTGCAGAGACTCCCTATGAGGCTCTGAATTCAGCAAAAGAGAAAGAATAGAAATCTTGGAGGGCGTGTGTAGAAGCTGGTCTACAATATTATACTCACTCTTTCTGATGAGCCTCAGCATCTCATCAGATCCTTCATCAATACTGCCACTCGGGCCAACAACTGAAGAAACAGGAGTCTTTGGTACAGAGGTGGAAGGCTGGGCAACAGCAAGTGCCGGATTCTGAACATTCACAGCATTCCCTACAGGACGCTCAACAGATTCAGAAGAAACAACAGGAGCTTTGGCAGGTGCGGAAAACACTCGACCACTGCGGGTCAACCCACTAACATCAGCGATAGTGGTCACAGAAGTAGACGGCAGAGGTACCTCAACCCCATCCTGGACAGCAACAGGACTATATCTGAAAGGTATAGCTCTATCAGATGTATATGGCACAGGGCCAGCTGGCTTGATGATCAAAGCAGGGGAAGCCTTTGGTTTATTGCTATTGTAGCGAATAACAACAGGCTCAGGCAACTTGAACACCGGTGATATGACATTCACTTCGGGTTCAACTGTATCAACATTACGATTCTGGAGAATCTCAATGGTACCTTCATTCAACAGCATTTGCAATTCCTTGCGAACCTGGTCACAACCCAAACGATTGACCGAGCAAACGCGGCACTGGTCATGGTTATGCTTCAAATAGCTGTGCTGACACAGCATCTTATGTAATCCAACCAATGACTGCCGGATATGACTGACATATTTCACCTTGTACTTCCCAAGGTCTTCCTGGATCATATTCACAGACTTCCCATGCGAAGGCAATGGGTTCCTGGTGACATTCGGGTTTGAGTCTTCAAAACTCAGAATTCCACTTCTCATAAGGTCTTGAACCTTATTCTTCAGCGGGAAACAGTTCTCTACATTGTGGCCCGGAGCACCGGAATGATAGACACAATGCTGGTCTGGTTTGTACCACCATTGCGGGTTGGCAGGAATAGCAGGAGGATCCCTGGGAGAAACCAACTTCCGCTCCAACAAGGAGGGATAAAGCTCTGTATATGTCATCGGAATAGGGTCGAAGCTGACCTTCTTCCTATCATGGTTCATATTTGCTTGGTTGGTTGTATTTCCACGAGGCTGGTAAGCCTGTTGCTGTGGACGTTGCTGTTGCTGTTGATATTGCGGTTGTGGATATTGCTGCTGATGCTGATACTGTTGAGCATTATCCTTGAATACAGGCGCTACACTAGCCACCTGATGCTGATGTTTGGAATGATGTGCAGGCTTCCTCTGAACAGAGGGTCTTCGATGTTTCGGCTGAGATTGCACGGCATGCGCTTCACCTTCTTTCCTCTTAAACGCTCCATATCGCTTAGAGGAAGAACCATCATCTTTAGCTAACCGTCCTTCGCGGACACCTTCTTCAAGACGCATCCCCATGTTCACCATCTCGGTGAAATCAGAGGGAGCGCTAGCCACCATTCTCTCATAGTAAAATGACCCAAGAGTCTTCAGAAAGATCTTGGTCATCTCTTTCTCCTCTAACGGTGGAGTGATTTGAGCTGCCAGCTCACGCCATCTCTGGGCGTACTCCTTGAACGTCTCTTTGTCCTTTTGTGACATAGACCTGAGTTGATCTCTGTCAGGCGCCATGTCAACATTGTATTTGTATTGCTTGACGAAAGCTTCGCCAAGATCATTGAAAGAGCGGATGTTGGCACTGTCCAGGCTCATGTACCAACGGAGAGCAGCACCAGACAAACTGTCTTGGAAGTAGTGGATTAAGAGTTGATCGTTGTCGGTCTGCGTTGACATCTTTCTGGCATACATGACCAGGTGTGCCAAAGGACAAGTGTTCCCTTTATATTTCTCAAAGTCTGGGACCTTGAATTTAACAGGTATTTTAACACCGGGAACTAGACAAAGTTCGGCTGCTGACTTGCCGAAGAGATCTTTGCCTCTAAGAGTTCTCAATTCCTTCCTCAGCTCGAGGAATTGATCGTTCATAGCATCCATTTTCTCGTGAACATCTGAGCCCTCAGACGCTTCAGAGTGATAAATGGTGTCGTCTACCCTAGGCATGGTATGCACGACAGGAGGAACAGGAATAGGGACCGGGCTAGATGCCGGCATTTGAGCGAATGTTGGAGCTGGCAGATCGGGCATAAAGCCGGGAGGCATCCCCCAAGGAAAACCGGGAGGCATAGCATTTGGCTGATGGGCACTAACAGGCACCGATGTAGTAGCTATCTCTGATATGACAGTCCGCTGAACCGGAGTTGCTGGTTGAGGAGCAGGCTGATTCTGAGCAGCGAGAAGTTGCTCCATCAGAGCGCCAAGTCTGGCGACTTCATCCCTCAAACTCTGGTTCTCTTGTTCCAATTGCTCCATAATCCTTGCAGAGTTGACCCTCGTATAATACCGGTGAGTCAGCTTGTCTTCAAAATAAATGAAGAACAGAAGTTAGAACCGGAAGACCAGAAACAAAGGGGGTACCTGTTTATGCAAGAATGATGCATGAAATGCTTTGTGCAAATGCTTTGATTTTCAAGGAACCCTTAGGGTACATTTGCAATATTTTGAATATTTAAACATTTTGATTGCTCATGGAAAATATTTCATTCAAAATATTAGGACAAAGAAGTACAGCATTCTTTTAATTCATTACAAAGAGGAAAGGTAAATAACATCCTATGGATCCCTATTAGCTCGGGATGCTGGAAGACGAGAAGTGTACAACTTCTTGATCTCTCTCTCATAGGCGGCCTCCATATCAGCTTTCTCCTTTGCAAGTTGATCATACTTCCTTTTCCAGAATTTGGAAGACTGAGGAAGCAGAGAAGTCCAAGTGTCGTTCGGATCGTCGATCACTCGGTGCTCGAGAAATTCAATCATATCATCTTTCTCCTTGAGCTGCTGCAGCAATTCCTCTCTCTCGCGGATCCAGGCACGCGAAAGGTCTTCTTCTCTCAACTCCTCTACACGTTGGGTAGGGAGGGTTGAAGGCCCAGCCACATCCAACAATGTAGGTCTCGGATGATCATACGGCATCAGGTAGGTAGCAGCCCTCTGTCTGACCCAAGAGGTATATGGCTCCAAAGCAATGCAGTTCTTTGGACCCAATTCATTCCTACTCTTTATGCGAATATTGCGCCAAGCGCGGACAAATCTGGCTTTCAAGCCTTGGGGATCTTTACCCTCCTGAAAGAACACACCTTCTAACAGAATGTTATGGGGTTTATCCTTTAGGGGGAACCCAAGCTGACGACGTGCAAGCGTAGGGTTGTAGGTAATCCCACCGCATGTACCAAGAAGAGGCACATTGGGGAATTCCCCACAAGAATTAATGATCTGGACGGTATCATACACGCGATCATACCAGGTGATATCATCATTGGTGAGAGACATAAGTCTCTGAGACCACCGTAGACATCCCTTGTTCTCCTTGAAAGCAACTGTCTGCGGCAAGTGCGAAATAAACCACTTGTACAGCAGGGGTAAACAGCAGACAATGACTCCTCCATTCTTCATATTTCTCAGATGTAAGGAGACATATGCATCACCCAACAAAGTCGGAACCGGATTAAGGACTGAAAAGATCCTAATGGCGTTCATATCGACGAACTTGTCAAAGTTGGGAAACAGCACCAATCCATAGATGAGCAGAACAAACAGAGCCTCAAAGGCATCCTCACTCATGGCCTTCCCATAAAAGGTAGCTTGGGCAATGAGGAACTCGGAAGGAAAACCCTGAATTCCGCCTTTGGTAGTCAGATTAGCTCTAATCAGATCTTCATCTATATGCAACAGACTGGAAATCTCTCGAGCAGATAGAATACTCTCTAAGCCACTGAACGGCACTTGATCCAGAATCGGAATCCCAATAAGGTGAGAGTATTCTTCCAAAGTCGGCAATAACTGGAAGTCCGGAAATAAGAAGCAATGATAGAGCGGATCATAGAACTGAGCAAGAGTGCTCATCAATCCCTCATCCACTTGAGTAGTCAACAGCGGCAGAAGCTTCCCATATCGAGCTTTGAAACCCAAGGGATCTAATACATACGATGTCAGATTCCTTAACTCTTTTACATCGGGCTGCTTAAAGCTGTACTTCTTTGTATGCCTTTTCGGTCTTTCCATGTCTGAAAATTTTGCAAATAACCCTTTAAGTTCCTTGAAAATTTTCTCTTTTTTGATGACATGAATGCGGATGAATGCGTGAATGCATGAATGCAACAAACACACTCAAGGATCAAACAAAGCACACCAAACAAAGGTCGTGGGAAAGCTCTATGTATCCCTAATATCAATCATCCATTTTGGTGGATTTAGGTTTTCACCTTATCGACACCCAAGTTCCATTGATATTAACGGTACATGAACCGGTTCAGACATTCTTAATATCAACCAGCCGCTTTGGTGGATTTTAGGTTTTACACCTGATCCGGGATCCATTGATATTAACAATGTTTGAACGACTCAACCACGAATCATGGGTTTGTTGAGAGTCACGAGCATGGAGTCTCGGTTAAGAACCACCCAAAGGGAGTGTACTAGGGTTTAAACCTGCCAGACATGTTCTATCAGAGGTTCCCATAATCATCGTTCCATCTTTCGAATATTATCGGAGGAACGAATACTCGTATTCCAAGAATATTCTCAAGAGAAACTCTTATGAGTGTAGTATCGCGTAACAATCGCATCAGAACTGACATCTGAACGACCTCCGCACTACGGTCCTAAAAATAGGCCAAGATGGGTTTGGTAAACTAAGGTCCTTGGCTTCTGCGGAACATGATTGAAAGAATAATGCCTAACCACAAATAACTTGTGTGACATTATTAGTTCAACATGACCTCCACCAAGTGAATGGACTCGCAAGTCAACTGGCTAAGGACTACTCCACACCAGTCGACAAGACTATGCCATTCTCCTATCCTAGAGAGCACTCGAGTTCGGGTATAGAACTCATCTCACAGATCACCAAAGCACACAGCAAATGTATATCAAGCAATTCACACATTACAATCAATACATTCATCCCAAATTGTACAAAAATATGTCAAATGACAAATAATAATATATCACAACAAGGGTGAAAAGTAGGCAATACCACCAAGGATTCTGGTGCAGTTTCCCCAGCAGAGTCGCCACTTTTCTGTAGCGGTGTATTCGTCGCTATATGATCTATCGATTAAATCATAAGCTATGAGATACATTGAAATTTCGAGTCGCCACCGCACTTTTATTTATCCAAAGGACTGGCTAAAAAGCGAACAAAAGCCTAAGAAGTTTTACACGTAGAAAACTAATAAAAAGATCAGAGAGTCTGGGTAAGGGGTAAATTACGCAATGGGAAGGTGTTAGGCACCCACTACGTCCTAGGTACTCCTAGGGAGCCCTTTTCACACTTGTTGTAAAATATTGTTATTTGTTATGACATAAAGATTGTGCAAACATGATTGGGATGATGAGAAAAGAATATACAAGTTTTTATTGGATTATTGGGTTCGAACGGATGAACCCGTTGCCTACGTACCTTCCATCAAAGGTAAGGATCAGAACGCCGTAGTTCGGCTAAAAGATTTCCAAAAGTTGGTGGATTCAGTTTTAAACACAAGCACTGAGGCTTTTCATTATCAATGGGAGAACACTCAACCAAAAACAACATCCACCATGCGAGGATAGCTTCGACGTACTAGAGGGGTTAGCCCTGTTTGAAGTACGGAAGTCTTACTGTCGACTCACTAAGGATAGGCAAGATTTACATCAACCACAAAGATAATTGAAACCTATGGCTAATGTGAAAAGATTAATGGACAAAGCCAAAACAATGAATGAGTGAAGTTAATGATTATGATTATGAAAATGGAGTCAAAGTATGATTAAGATCGATTCAAATAAGTATTATGAAATGAAGTTTGAAAAAAAAGGTCAAGGACTTGAGGTCCAGGTTTTTAGTTAGAAAAACATGAAGATGTTTGCACAACACTTATGTCAAGTTTAAAAGATAAAGTGTGAAAAGTCTAGGACATAATGGATGATGAATAGATGGAGGATGGATAGTAAAACTTCTCAGGAGGTTCACTTCTTGAAATCATATAGCAGATGATTCAAGTGTGTCCTTTGGAATAGGAATGGATAATAATAAACAAACAAAGCAAAGGCGGATATCGGATGCCAATCAATGGTCTTATACCAATCTCCTAAAACAAAACGGGATGTCAGATGCCACTCAATGGTCTTACACTAACCTCCACAGGCAAAGAAATAAAAGCGGATACCGGATACCAATAGATGGATTTACACCAGTCTCCTAAAACAGAAATGGATATCAGATGCCACTCAATGGACTTACACCAATCTCCTCAAAAGAAAAACAAAGATGAACTATGGAAGTCAACTGCCAATCTATCTGGACTTAGGTTAACTCCACAGTATGCTCACAGGAAATCCAATGCCACATCACAGGGACTTACAATGGATCCTCACATACAAGAACAAAAGTAACAATATGATCACAGGAATGCAAATGCCAACTTACAGGGACTTACAGTTGCAACCTCACATAGACAGATGAAACCAACTATGATCACAGGAAAGCAGATGCCAACTTACAGGGACTTATAACTTCAACCTCACATACAAATCAAACAGATCAGATTATGATCACAGGATAACAGATGCCAACTTACAGGGACTTATAACTGCAACCTCACATACAAATCAAACAGATCAAATTATGATCACAGGATAACAGATGCCAACTTACAGGGACTTATAACTGTATCCTCACATACAAACAGATAATCAGAAGATATGAGTGACCAATGAGGTCTTACACTCTATCCTTCCATATCACAGGAGCAAATGCCAAAGCAATGGACTTACAATTGTCCTCAATGGGCAAGCAACAAATGATAGCATCACAAAAGCAAATGAGATGAACATGCACTAATGGCAATTGATGATGATGATAAATGCATAGCATACAAGCAAACAAGTGCATATGAAGCAATCGATCAAGCAATGAATATCAAACAGCACACTCTATAGCCAAACAATGGGGGCTCACACAAGAGGGTTTGACTTTGAAAGTCCACTGTAATGGGTGGAAGTTGCTCTTAACCTGGCCATTGAGGGGCTCAGGTGAAGCAGATGAAAAGGAGATGAGGGGTGTGCCTCATTGCTTCTATCTCAAATTAGAGAGAGCATAAAAGAAAGTGTGGGAGTTCAGAAAGTAGGAACTCTCTCCACATTATTGACTCGATTAGATCTTGGGTTTTTATCTCAATGCTTCAACCATGTAATGGGAGCAAAGAGAGGACACACTGAATAGTGGGGGATAGATTACTTATCCCTACCTTCCACCAATTGCCTTACTTGAAGGACTTTTCCTGCTTGGGACAAATATAAACAAACACAGGCATTGCCTCTTAAGGAGGACTTCAGACAGTTTGCCCGGTCAAATAACAGACCGGGTCTCCAGACTACATGAAGAAGAAGGGTTTATACCTCAAAGCAAATGCTAAAAAAGCAAAGCAAGCAAGCAAGTTCAAAGAACTTAAGCAACTAAAGTACCTGAAAAAGTCAAACTCATTAGTAAACAAGTCAACAGTCAAAATCAAAGGAAATAAACCAAAAGTCAACCACAGAGGGACCAATTGTGCAAGGCACAAAGACTCAAGTATGTGAGTCACACCTACAAAACAAAGGTTAGCACAACATATAATTCAACTCAAACAAATTTGAATGATCCTTGAGGCATTGGGGCTTAATCCTGAAACAAACAGCTCAATTGTAAGCTTACAAGACCACTAGGACTAGCCTAGGGTCAAAGATGAAAGAAAAAGTCAAGGCAGCAAGGGAAAGTCAACCCAAACCAAGTCTAAACATTCAAGAAGCCTTCTCAATTGGATTCATAACCAAATCATGCATCATGGTCATTTCATGAACATTTGAAGTCAAAGTAAGGCAAAGAAAGCATACAAAAGTCAACAGAATGACTTGCATCAAAAGTCAACTCAAACATTCTCAAAAATTATGAAATAAATCACACTCAATCCTAACATCTAACATGGTATACATGCAAAATTTCATGGCATTTGGATGAGAGGAAGGCAGTCAAGTAAATTCATGAAGTCAAATCAAATTCAAGTAAGCATGGTGAAAGTCAACAAACATGGGTCAACTTCAAAAAATCATATCAATTTGAAAACAGAAGAGAAATGAATGAGATTAACACCAATGCAAAGCTTGAGATGTCTAGTTATCACATATGAAATTTCATGGTCATACAATAAGATTTGAGACTTTCACAAAAGATTTGGCAAGGCATAGCACAAAAAGTCAACAAATGACCACATATGGAAGAAAATTCTCAATCAAATGGAACACAGCAAGATTAATTCCAAGAAAATTCATACATCAATTAGACATACAAGGGATCATTCATGCAAAATTTGGAGTCATTTGGATGTAGGGAAGTGTGTGAACAAAATTAGAGAAAATGCATGATCATGGTATGACACCAAATGCAACACACAACTTCAAAAAATCATAACTATCAATCCACAAATGATAAATGCACAAACTCTATATGGAAATGAAGATCAATGTGTCTATTTTTAACACAAAAAATTTCAAACTCATTGGATGCAATATGAGAATTTCACAATTGAAATGGCCAAGGGTATCATTCATGCACACATGTTGAGAAAATAATTGTCAATTAAAAACCAACCAATGGAAAATTAATTAAAATTCACAATTAAATTCTAGACTCATTCATGAGTATGAGGAAAAAATTTCACAATTTTTAGATGAAATGTGAAGGAGAAATAAATTGTGGAAGTTAAGTGAAATTATGGGTGAAGTATGAACACAAGGCATGGCATGATGGTCAAACATAAGTCAACAAAATGGCAATTGTAATATTCAACTCACTTAACCAAAACGCACAGCATAAGCAGGACACGGGAAATGTTCTTATTGGTCCTCACCAATAGAACAGTAAACTTGGCCAATGGAGTTCAAATTCTGTTTTTAGAAACCCTAGGGTTTTATGCAGCCAAGGCAAACTTCAAACTCAAGTTCATGAACAACAACCAACAAACAGCATAGCATTCAAACATCATCCCCAAGCTCAATATCAATTGAGGTTCGAACAAACCAACAACTAACATGGCAATGGTGAGGTTCATACAACACACAAACAACAGCAACAACATGGCATTGTGGGAAAAAATCTGGGCGGAGTATGAGTTTGAACAACAGCAGTATGAATTCATCATCATGTAATCAAAACAGCAGCACATAACAGCATAGCAGTGGTACTCAGCAGCAACACAAAAATCGACCAGCCACAACAGCATTCAAACTCATGTATCATTAACCAACAACAGCACACAACCTATTTCTCATGGCATAAGTTTGAAAACAACAGCATCATGGAATTTCAAGCATGTTCATCATCTTTAATAAATAACATTCGAAACAAACACCATTCAAAAGCATAGCATAAATGGTTCATGTAGCAAGCAGGTCAACAGTATACAACATAATCGAATGGATTTTCAGGGCAAAATTCATGGAGTTTCAAAAATGCAGCATGGTCATATCAGCAGTGGTATCAACATTTGGTTCACCAACATCATTATCAATTGACATTCCAGCAAACCAACAACTAACAAGCATGTTTCATGGGAAATTCTGGACAGCTCATAAATTTGGGGCAGCAGCAGCATTTGTTCATCATCATCATGTTATCAAACAAAACAAACAACAGCCAATGTTCATGCAGCATTAAGGTGGTAACAAGGTTAGTCATGACATGAACAACAAGGCAAACACAAGCAAGAAAAGTTATGGGCATGGTTTGGTTGTAGCAGCACACATGTATTCATTTTCAAACAGCCAACTTCAAACAGGCACAATCAATCAGCATGGCCAATGGCAATTATTATGCAACATCAAAATAACAACAAGCCAAACACAACAAGTGGAATTTCCTGGACAAAAATTACCATTGCAAAATAACAGCATTCATTATGTTTCACATGGATCTTCTGGTCATGATGTTTGGTTCAAATAATAGTAGCAGGGTTTTAATAGCACATGCTCATCAAATTCATCAACAGATCAAATAACATGATACAATAGCATGGCATTTAAGTAAAGTCCAGCAACCTAACAATAACATACCAAATGCAATTCGATGAGGGTTTTCTAAACTGCAGTAAGGTTCAGCAGTAGCAGCAACATGGTTCAACACCAATCACACATTCATCATTATTATAACACCAAAACATGAACAACAGCATGCAACAGCACATAACATATTTCACATTGGATTTTCTGAACATGATATTTGGTTCAATACAACAGTGCACTCATCATCAAGCAGTTACAATAAAAATCCAACAATAGCACATGGACAACAGGTTATAGCAAGCAGGGTTCAACAACATCATCACATAAAATTCGGGCAAGCAATCACAACAGCAAGGCCTTGGTATCATGTTCTCATAGCAAGCAAACCAACAACAGCACATCATTCAGCAATACACAAGCATGATCATGGAAAAATCTGGTGCAGGGTAGGTTTCACACAGCAAGGCATTTTATGTAATCCACAAACATGATTTCAACCAAGCATCAAACAAAACATGATTCAACTAAACCACACAACAGTACATAACAGAACCAACATAACAGCAGCAGGGTTCAGTTTATCATTCAATGTTCATCATCATAAAACCAGTCATGAACAACCCAACATAACAGAAGCAACAATGATAAAGCATGGCCATGAAGTATCATTATTAAACAACATTTAGCTAACAACAGAACCAACACAACCATGGGAATTCTGGGCAGACAAACAGCATGAGCAACAGGGTATCATTACCAACAATCCATCATAATCAAAACTTCCAGGAAACTATAATAAGCATACCAAAAGCTTCAACAACACAAATACAAGCATAAGATAACATCCCTTTTCTTCAATTCATCATGATTACCCCAATTCGATAAAAAATGCCTTTGGACATAGAAATGAAAGTTCAGATTTCTCCCTCATGTTACAACCATTTCATTCGAAACAAAATGCATTGAAACTAGCATACCAAGACCTACATAACACATGGCATGGATTGGAGCAAGGAGGTAGTGGAAAACTTACTTGTTTTTGAAGCAAGTTGATAGAACAGTGGTTATTTGATGGTAATTGCCCAAACAGTTGAAGATTCCAGCTCTAAATGATGGATGATGAAGTTGTTTCAGCTCAAGCTTGCTTGGAATTCTTCAAAACTCTATCTGCCATGGCTGGTTCTTTGAAGAAAGCAGAACAAAAGAAATGGTTCCAGCTAGGATTTACTGCTTGAATATGCCTACCAATATTGTCTAGATGATGGAAACATGAAGAAAGCTCGAGGGTTTTGAGAGTCTTGGCAGAAAATCCAAAATCGAGCAAGATGCCAAATGAGAGGAAAAAGTATTTTCTGTTATGTGGCTGCTGCAAAACTTGGTCTCTAGGGTTTATTCTGTCAGCAAAAAATGCTTTTATATGCCTGTTTTGAGTTGGTTTAAGGGATGCTTAATCCTACTTATGTTAAAACAACCAAAAGCACATTTTGCTAATTGTGGAACAAGTGAATGAGGAGGTGTATTTGTCTGCTCAGATGGGCTCTAAACAGGCTGTCATGGACCACCCAAATGCTGTTTTTGGTTGTACAGAAAATGCTGTACTGGTTTTACTTATGTGAAGCTTCTTGCCAATTTTGTCAATTTTGCATTTTGTCCAAAAATGATGGCATAAGGGTGAAATGATGGTGGTTTAAGACTTTGAGCAAGTTTCAAATAGGATGTGAAACATTTCCCAATTGGCAAAATGATGAAAAAGTCCATAAATCAAAAAGTCAAAGTTTGGTCAAACTTTGATTTTAAATGCAAAAGGTCCAAAAATGCCATTTTGATTGGCAAGGTTTTAGGTCATGAAATTTATATTTTTGGAAAGAGGATGAAAAATGTGGTTTGTAGGAAAAAACCCCACCAAATTTGGCCTTATGGTTTGAGAGATATGGCTCTTTGAAGTTCAAAAATTGATGAAAATGATTTGATCATATCTTGACAACCACACATGGGATTTTGATGTTCTTGGACTTTTTGAAAATGGGAAGACAAGATCTTCAACTTTCATGTTGGGCAAAAATTCATTTGGAGCTTGTATCATGATGTAAGTTGAGGATCAAGAAGTTTCCATTTTTGGCAGTTGAAATTACAGGTCCACTTTCTATTTCTGGAAAATTTCTGATTTGACTTGATTTTCTTCCATGATGAGGTTTGACATGATAGATGAGGCTTATACAAGAATGAATGAACTCTTTCAAATCAATTCTATCCATTAAATCCTCTGATTAAATCCACAGTTGACCAAGTTTGACTGTCTGTTGACTTTTTCTAGGGTTTTGGATGATTGAACTACTTCTGATGAATTCCAAACCCTAATTCCTTGAGAACTTGACTTCAAATGATGTCTCAAGTTATATGAACCTTTGATTATTGATCCTGGTGCCCAAATTCTGCAAGAATGGCCACCATCCATTGCTTTGACTGATCAATGGCTGAGTTTGACCTAATTGCTGATGATTACTTTAACTGCAAGCAAAAAGGTTAGACTGACAATATTTTTGTACTTTTTTGGATGATAAACATATGAAAGCAAAGATATACAAATGCAAAGTATGCTTGGTGATCAAGAAACAAACCACAAGGCAATCAACCCACTAAGAGGAAAGCAAAGGCATGCATTGATCCTTGAGGCCATGATATGAATGATATGGGCCATGAGGGATCTTAGGGCCCAAAATTGGGGTCTTACAATACCCATGCGCAAAGTTGTGACAGTTGCCAAAGAAGTGGTGGGATAGGTAAGAGAGATGAGATGCCTCTCCAAAATATCCAAGAAGTGGAAGTGTTCGATTGTTGGGGCATAGATTTTGTTGGACCTTTCCCACCCTCTTACGGGAATGAGTACATGCTTGTAGCTGTTGATTATGTCTCTAAGTGGGTTGAGGCGATTGCCTCACCTCGGGCGGATGCCAAAACGGTGATAAAATTTTTAAAGAAAAACATCTTTTCCCGTTTTGGAACACCCCGAGTGTTGATAAGTGACGGAGGGTCACACTTTTGCAATGCACCTTTGGAAACAATTCTAAAACATTATGGTGTGTCGCATAGGGTGACAACTCCGTACCACCCTCAGGCTAACGGGCAAGCGGAGGTCTCTAATCGAGAGATTAAGAGAATCCTAGAAAAAACCGTGTCTAATTCTAAAAAAGAGTGGTCCCAAAAATTGGACGAAGCATTATGGGCCTACCGTACGGCCTTTAAAGCTCCAATTGGCCTAACTCCATTTCAATTGGTATTTGGTAAAACTTGCCATTTGCCGGTTGAATTGGAGCACAAGGCCTTGTGGGCCCTAAAATTTCTAAATTTTGAACATGAGTTGGCCGGTAACAAAAGGAAAGTACAACTACTTGAGTTGGAGGAGATGCGCAATGCCGCATACCACTCAAGTTGGTTGTACAAGGAAAAAGCAAAGAAATATCATGACAAGAAGATCCGAACCAAAGAATTCGTGCCCGGACAATTGGTCTTATTGTTCAACTCCCGGTTGAAGTTGTTTCCCGGGAAGTTGAAATCAAAATGGTCCGGGCCATTTCGGGTGAAAGAAGTAAAAGAATACGGGGCCATTATCATTGAAGACATGGACGAGAAAGACAGTTGGACCGTGAACGGCCAACGATTGAAAGTGTATCTCGGCGGTCATGTGGATCGCGAGAGTTGTGCTCAGCCGCTCGATGCTCCCCTGTGAGCATCGCACCGTCGAGCTTAGCCGACGTTAAACAAGCGCTAGTTGGGAGGCACCCCAACATTGTAAGTATTTCCTGTTTTATGTTTGATGTTGTATGAGTATTGTGTGCTTTTTCAGGCTGGATGACATGCAAGTGCTGCATTTGCAAAAGCACTTGCTGTCATGCTCGCTTGCAGCTCGCTAGGCGAGGCTGCAGCGAGCGCGCTCGCTGGCTTCTCGCTAGGCGAGGCAGTAGCGAGCGCACCAGTACTGTTCTATTTAAACAGTTCAGCAGGGCAGTTTTGCCCTTACCCTAAAAATTCTTCTAAACTGCTCTGCTGAAGAGTGCGATTTGCCTTCTCAAATTCTCTGCTGTGCATCCATATCAACAACATTTGTGTGTCGGTCAATTGCAAACACTTCCCACTTCTCCTTTCCAAATCCGTTTACCTCAAGGTTTGCCCTATTGCATGTTTCTTTTGTTGCATTATTTATTTCCAAATTTGAATGGTAAATAGGATAGGTGTGATAGGAACCTTGAGGTTGCATGCAATTTTGGGAGTTTGCAATGTTGTGCATTTAGGTTTTTAAATTGGGGATTTACTCTTACTTAGGTTTTCCATGAAATTAGGTATCCCCAATAGCATAGAACAATTCATAGTCATGAGAAATCATTGGGTTTTGCTGTGGAAGCCTTGTATTTACGGGTTTTGGGGGAAACAATTTTGAAAATGCAGAAAACCCCAAAACCCGTAAGGTTCGCTAGCACTCGCTAGGCGAACCTGGGGCGAGCATTCGCTGCCACTTCGCTAGGCGAAGCAGCAGCGAGCAAACCAGTCCCTTATAAAAACTGTTTTGGTTCTAATCTGTTTGTTTCGTGTTTGTTGCTTTATCTCTTGTTTTGCAGAATGGAGTGAAGATCTAGTGCTGGCAAGAAAAGAAAGGGTGCGGCAACTACTTCACGAACCGTGCCGATCCAATTCGATACCGACAAGTTTGTCGGTGCAAAGCAAGCGGCACGGTACATCGCTTTGGAGAAGCGAAAAATTTTGCCTGAGAAGCGTTTTCTGATTAACCCACAGGGCACGTATCGGAGTTTTGCCGGGTTGATCGATACAAAGAAATGGGATAGGTTGATAAATCCCTTGGAACACTATGACATCGCTACAGTGCGGGAGTTCTACGCTAACGCATTGCCAGATGATGATGAGCCCTTCACTTGGGTCTCTAGAGTGGCCGGACGGCCAGTTCCTTTTGACAGGGATACGATCAACCAAATCCTCGGGGAGCCGCTTCAGCTGGGTGCTGACCAAAGAGACCAGTACCATATTGACCTCCGGCTGCACAAGGATGTCCCAGCAATTACGGCCGCCCTGCTTTTACCAGGGAAATCAGTTGAGCCGAACCCATCTGGGGTTCCTATGAGATATCATCGGGAGGACATGACTCCCATGGCTCAGCTGATTCTACTTCTGGTTTTGACCAACATACAACCCAAATCCCACACATCTACTGTGCCGATCCCAGTGGCACATTTAGTACATTCCATCCTCGCCAATGTTGAGATTGATGTGGCGAGGATCATTGCCAATGAGCTGAAGACGGTAATAGAGAGCGGACTGAAGTCGGGGGCTCGGGTGAATTGCCCCCTTGCATTCCCTTGTTTGATTATGAGTCTGTGCATTAAGGCACGAGTGCGACTTCCGTCTCGGGGTCAGGTTAGGATCCCGGCTCCTATTGATGACCGGTATGTGGCAAAATACTGCAGAGCTAAGGCCACCGGCAGCAGTGCAGCCTCAGGTAGCACTAGGGTTTCTGATGGTCCTAGTGCTTCTACTCCCAGGGTCGATCCATACCTGCGGGCTGCGTGTGAATTCAATTTCGAGTGGATGGCAGCATCGCAGAGGGCTATGATTGACATGCACGACTCGATGCAGCGTTTGCAGCTGCAGGGTAGTGGTGCACATGCTTTGATGACACGGGAGCAGTTTCTGACTAATGCAAATTGGCCCGTGGACGTGCCAGTCTATTCTGAGGGGGTGGGAGCTGATGATGATGATGAGGATGATGATGAGGCGACCGGTTCTGAGGCCGGTAGTGAGGAGGAGTCTTGAGCCCTTTGTGGGTTAAGTTTTTGTTTTTGTATTTCAGTTTTTTTTTTTATTATGGCATTTTTATTTGTACTTTTGAATGTTGTATTTTGACCATGGGTTGTACTATTGGGGTGTTTTGTCCCCCACGAACAAAATTTTACTTTTCAGTTAATGATATTTATGTTTGTTTTTAATTTTGTGTGTTTAATAAATTTTTGGTTGAATGAGTGGCAAACTCTAGATTGGTTGCTCCTCAAGAAGTACCCAATGAAGGTGCATCCGAGCTTGGATGGCAATGATAAGAATAACAAGTGAATGAAGCTAAGGTACATGGTTACCGTCGGCTAGAATTTTAGAATGCATTAGGAACTTTACTCTTTTTGGTAAATAGAATATTGTCTTTTTGCAACATAATTGAATGAATGTTTCATCTAGAACTGAGAACCATATATTGTGAGGAAACCTCCATTGTTCACTTAAATGCTGGATTCTAATAAGTTTTGTTGATTCATGTGATTCATTATTTGTCTGTTATTATTGTGAAATTGTGGAAGCAATTAGAAATGATCAAGGCACTTGTTTTCTTTCGAGCACAACTACATCCAAAAACAACTTACCTGTGAGCAGAGAGAGTATTTGTTAACCCCTTTGAGCCTAAACAGTTGAATCTCGGCTTGAAATAAAGCGAGATCTCAAAAATCTTTTTTTTACAACCCGGAAAATATTGATTATTGTTCTTTTGCCGTAAAAAGGTAAGAGCATTCACTTAGGGTGTGGAAAACCTAAGTTGGGGAGAACGAAAAAGAATTGGTAAGCACCACAACTCTTGAAAAATAAAAGAAAAACCGAGCAAGCATAGAAAAATATATGTATAGAAAATATAGAAAAGAAACATCTGTTTTGTACATTTGATGTGAAAGAAAAGAACAAAAATATAAAGAATGAAAATGAATGCTTGCTTGGAAGAAAAATAGTGAAAAATAAGAGTTGAGTTGTGGAATATGTGTTGTGAAGGTTACAAATAAGAAACAGATGAAACAAGTCGAGTAGTGTGAATAATACTGTGAATGTCTCTTTTGCATCGGCACTTTCGTTTCAATGGCCTTAGAAATGACCCTTGTTTGTTAACCTGACCAAGCTTCAACCGAAAAGCCCTTAGTGATCTTTTTGCTTCCACAGTACCATTTTTAATTGATTAGACATTGTATGAATCTATTTGATATCTTCATTATTTGTTAGTGAGTGAGATTAGTCCCGCGGTTGCAAACGCGCAAAATCTTCATTCCTTACTCGAAGAGGAGAGATAGGATGATTCATTCAGAATAGCATTGTTGTAGATAGATAAATATTTTGCATTACTATTTAAGTTTTAGTTCTTATGTATTATTTTATTCAAAACCGTTGGAAACGTGTATTTGCGGATTTCGCTTGTGTTTGAGCCGTTTATCCAACTTCGGAGAAACTGTTTCTTTATGCAAATCCTCTTGTCTTTCAAGAGGCATACTTTGCTTGAGGACAAGCATGCTTGAATTGAGATCACCAAGCATGCTTGAATTGTATATCATTGCTTTTCTCATTTTGTTTACTAACCAAAAGCACAAAAATATGTCACTAACGTCTTTTGTTTGTAGCTTGAGCAACCACAAGGTCAAGAGCTTCAAGGAGATCATCTGTGCAGAGACATGGCCAAGAGAAGATGATAGCAAGCATGGTAATGGATCCCAAAGCTCTCATCCATCAAATATGCCTCCCTAGCATCTCAATTTATCATTTTGATCAAAGCAAGTCAAAGGGTTTAAGGTTTGTCCCCCAAAGAAACCCTAATTCATCTGTGCACCACAATGCCTTGCTCTTGAAGCAACCTCAGCCCATGATCAAATACAATCAAGGGAAGTTCTTTAATTCATCATTTCATGCATATTTGAACTTATTTGAGTGTCCTCAATCATCAATTCATCAAGATATGAGTCATGGACTTGAGAAGTTGATCAGTCAATTCATCTGACTATTTTGAAATGCACTGAGATCTAACTTTTTATGTGTTGGTCAAATGGAGATGGTTCCAAAAGCAAAAATGTTCTTAAGGACAATATGAACAACTTTAATGTTCATCATAAATTGATTTGAAGCTTGGAAGGCTAATGCAGCTCTAATTACACGTCCAAATCATTCCAGACTGAGTTCAGCTTGCATTTACATCCATTTTTGGGCTTTGCACGCGCCTGTACAGGCTCATGCATGAAGAGTCCAAATTCCATGCACATGAGAATTCACCTTGCTTGCAGTTTGTTTTGCTATAAATAGAAGTGCTCAGCTTCATTCAAACTCAACCTAAAGGCGCCTGAAACCCTGCTGAAGTGATTCCCCAACCTCACCAAAGAAGCTATTTCCATTTTTCTTCAAATTTTTCAGATCCAAAATTCAACTACATCTGGTTGAATCTTTGGATCTAAAGCTTCTAAACCTTCATCATTTAGTTCATTGATCTTTTGTTTTGGCAAAGAAAGCAAGGAATCGAGCTCAAGTTCCCAGAATTCAAGCTTATTCTTCAATTGGTATTTCATTCGAATCTCATCATCCATTGACCTATTTGCTAGGATCTTGTGTTGGCTGAAGTCCTCTCAATAGAGGCATCATGATTATGCATTTAATTTTTGAAATCCATTGAGTTCATGATGAACACCATGGAACTTTCATCTCTGATTTCTCTCAATATAGAGATCTAGAGTGGAATTGAGTGGCACGGGGATGATGTACATCATTCCAGCTTTCTAAAGAGGTATGGATCGTGCATTTTGGTTGCCTTTTGGATCTCTGCAATTTTGGCCGGAAAATCCAAGCTCACCGGAGAAGAAGGTGGCTCCGGTGGTCGTCCCATTGCCAGATGCATTGTGGACCCTTGGATTCATTTTCCAGATTTGATCTTGGCATTTGATTATTATGACTTATTTTAATGTTGTGTGTGACGCATTGACCTGGACTCATGGTGAGCGCGCGCCTCTGTACCATTTGATGTGCCACATCAATTAATGAAACACATCCAACGATCCCTTATTTTTCATATTATTTCAATTTCTGATTTTATTTTGTTTATTCCCTTTTATTTCAAAAATCAATATCTTCTTTATTTTAAATCCAAAAAATATGAGACCAATTGCATTAGTCTTCAAATAAATTCTAGTTTCTATTTCTGATTTTTAATATTTTTTATTTGGTCATTTGATATTTTTTGTGAATTTTCTCTTTTATGGTTATTTTTAATTCATTTTAAATAGTTTTTAATATTCAAAAAATACAAAAATATTTTCCTAACCTATTTGAATGATGATGGATCTATGAAAAATATTCTCATCAATTTTTTTAATTTGATTTGATATTTATTTGAGATTTTAGTTCAATTAGATTATTTTTATTCATTTTTAATTAATTAAAAATAGTTTCTGACTTTTAAAAATGCTAAAAAAAATTGTCAAACTTTGTTTGACCTTGTGGAACTTGGGATAAATTACTTGGACCTTTCAAGGTTGATTTGAAGTGATTTTGAAGTTTGACCTTTCCTTTATTTTTAATTCAAGTTTATTTTAATATTAAAAATGCCAAAAATATTTTGCTTATTGTTTGATCTCCAATCTTCATCTCATTTCTGATTTATCATTGTTTGACTTTGACTTTCAATGTCATTTGGTCAATACATTTGGATTGGTACATGTTATTTCATCTTATGCATTTTGATCTTTCCATTTTCATTATCCATTCTCCATCTCCTTCTTCTTCTTCTTCTTTCCTTTTGATCAATGAGTTGAAGGTTGATAAGTTAGCATTGATTAGGGAGACTTAATCTTCCTTGATTCAAATCTAATTCATCTTGATCAATTGATAAAGTGAATGGCTTTGCATTAAGGATAGGTTGTTTTCTAAATCATGCAAAAGGCTTAAACCAATACAAGATCAATTCTCTTTTTCTTTTCGGCATGGCAAGTTGTTGGAACTTGGTTCACTAATCAAGACTTCTAACTTGTGTTGTTGCCTACATTATTATTGACCGGCCTCAGATAGTTGTGACTTCTACATAAGTCCAATTACGATTGCTTAACATAGCGCTAAATTTGCCTTATGGCACACTAACTACTAACACTAACCATTGACAATTAACATTTACTTTTTGCTCTTTACTTTTATGCAATTTACTATTCTTGCACATATTATCATTTGCTTTTTCCTTTGCTCACTTGAGCACATGTTTATGTTAATGCCATTTGCCTTTTGCTCATTTGAGCACATAATTGTGTATATACTATTGTGCTTGTGTTTTTGTGCTAGGGAATTCTATGAGAGCTCAAATTGAAGGACTGTTAGATGCCCAAAAGTGTTTATTTGAGCTATCATATGTGGGCATCTTTCACCCTTTTACCCTGCTAAAATTGTCAAAGTCACATTTATTTTACATGGAATGCGTACATTGATAAACAAGCTTGGTGCCTTTGATGTGTTTGTTATTGTGCAGGAAAGGCATGAATTAATCGATAATAAAGACACAAGAGAATTGGCAAAGGAACCAAAGCAAAGGAGCATTTCATCTGCCAGCTCGCTAGGCGAGGATGTGGCGAAGCAAAACCTTCGCTAGGCGAGCTCCTGGCGAAAGGCTCCAGTAAATTGGTTAATTAATTCGCTAGGCGAACTGAAGGCGAAGTGGCAGCGAATTCAGTCTGTTTTGGTGAAAAGAGCAGCCAGCACTAGCTCGCTAGGCGAGGCTCTAGCGAGTCCCCAGCGAGCATTCCAGTAGCAAAACCTCTCAACCTCGCTGGGGCGAAGGTTGAAGCGAGTTCTTCGCTAGGCGAAGGTCTGTTCGCTAGGCGAACATGACAGTTCCACAGGCCCAGTTTTCTCTGGGCGCAGGGGCATTTCGTGCCCACTTTTGGCCTTCGCTAGGCGAGCCATCTGCTCGCCTAGCGAACGTGACAGTTCTGCACTTGTCTATAAGTAGCAGGTGCCACTTTTTGTGCCCATACCACTTTTTACCAACTTTTCCATTTTTTGTACTTTCTCTTAGATATTTTACAGCATTGTTTGGAGGGATTTTTGATGCCCTAATTTCATTTCTCATCATCTAGCAACCATCTTCCACAAAAAGAAGGTGGATTCCCATCCAACTTCGATCATTCGACTTGGATGTTGATCAACCCTCTTTTCTTACTTGCCGACCAAGCTACCATGAAAATGAGTAGCTAAGTCTCCATTTGTCAAGGTTAGATGTAGGTGATTTCCAAGCTTTGTGTGTAAATGTAAGGATCCTCATTTGTAAACTCTTTAACGGTAAATATATGATGAAAACTTTGTTTCTATTTAAAACTCTTTGTGTTGGTATTTGATCGAGAGATGTTTACCGATTCTTGACCTAGGTTTTCATCCAAACTTGTTTGTTAGCTAGAGATAGTAACGAATGATTTTGTTCACCATAAGGTTGCACCAAAAAGTTGTCATTTTGATAGATTGTGTTCGAGAGAAACAATGGATCAAAATGACAAAACTCACAATGGGTGTTCGAGAGAAACGCATTGAGAGGACTTTGTGAAATTATTTATCATCTAAAGGAGTTTATAAGATTGTTGACCGAGCAAATACATGCAAAGCAAATGTAATCATTGAAACCTAACTTTGACAATATTTCTCATATTAATCAAAACATAACTTTTACCGCAATTAATTACTTTGTATGCAAGATAACTTGATTAAAACCAAAACCCTAGTGTTACATTAAGTTAAGATTAATTCAACCATTGAACGGCAGTGATATCTTACAATCTCTGTGGATACGATAACAAAACCCGACACTTAAAAACTGTCTCAACAAGGACCATTGCCATGTTCATCCAAAGTGAAAGACACAAGATACATTGAGGATCTCTTAAGAGGCTTGTTTGATGATTGCTTATGCTTTTTGTGATTGATTATTCCAAAGGATGGGAGATACTTGGATCATCAATATGATCTCAAGAGAGGAACTCCATTGTGGTTTTGTTTCTTTATCCCTCACCTTTTGTTTTACTTAGGACTCAGCCCTTCTTCTTCTTCTCTCCACTCTAACCCAAGCCAAAACTCTTTGTGCAAACATTTAACCTTTGTTTTCAACTATTAAAAACCTAAGCCTTATGCTTTTGATTTTCAAACCTTCTTTTCATGACACTTATTTTAAATTGAATCTTTAAGACGACTTTGACCATTTTGTATATACTTCTAATTGGTAAATATAACCCATTCAAATGTCTTTTGTGGTTCCAATGGCCACTCTCTTAATCAAATTTTCCATAACCTTTAGCTATTAGGTTTGAGTTATCCTTGTGGTAGATGTAATGCTCACCTATATCCTTAGTGATGGACAATGAGTCTTCCATGCTTATTATAGGGTTAACCCCTCACTAGCATGTTGAAGCTATCCTCACATGGTGGATTTGTGGTTTGGTTGAGTTCTCTCCCTTTGATAACAAAAGATCTTAAGGCTTTTGGACCAATCAATTCACCAACTCATTTTTGAGATTTTTACCCCGAACTACGAGGTTTTGATCCTAATCTTTTTATAAGATGGTACGTAGGAAATGGGTTTATCCATCCAAACACAAATATAAATAAACTTGTACATTCTCTCCTCATCTCTTCAATCATGTTTGCACAAATAATTTATCACAAAACAACAACCTTTACAACAAGTATGAAAAGGGCTCCCTAGGAGTACCTAGGATGTTTTGGGTGCCTAACACCTTCCCATTGCATAACCAACCCCCTTACCCAGATCTCTGTTTCTTTTACTAGTTTTTGTTAAAACTATTAGGTTTTTGTTCACTTTCTAACCATTCCTTTGGATAAATAGAAGTGTGGTGGCGACTCGACTTGTATGATTTACCTTGGATTTAGTCAATATCTCTAATGGTAACGAATACCCCGCTACACAGAGCTTCCCCATTTTTAGACCTTTCGTGCGTCTTCGATCCTGTGGCATGTCACTCCGTTCTATTGCAAAGAGGTAACTGCCTAAGATTCGATTCAGCGAGCTGCGACACCTACTGCTAGGACGTCGAACACATTGCCCACTTCCCTTTGACACAGTTGGTGTCCTCTTTTGTAAGTCCATGCTCAGATGGCAATCCTTAACCCCTAGTTAGGCGAACTACGACAACTCGGGTTCTCATGTTCAAATGAGATACGTAGGCACGAGATGCGATGTCTTGCCGAGTTTTTTGACTGACGACTAACAACTAATTCTTGCTTACTTCCGCCCTTGTTGCGATTCTTTTCTCTCGCCCTCGTTGCGATCGAGACCTTCCCTTTCTCTTGCCCTAGTTGCAATCGAGACCTTTTGTTCCCGTAGTTAGGTGAACTACGTTTTGCTCTGATTCTCATTCCAGATGAGATACGTAGGCATAAGACGCGATGTCTTATCGAGCACACCTCTCTTTAACCCATATGTAGTCGGGCTACGAAGACTCTGATTCTCATACTCAGGTGAGATACGTAGGCAGTGGATGCGACATCTTTGCGAGTCATTTTCTTTTGACCTTCTTTTAGCAGATAGTACTTTAGATATACCTACACACTTTAGACTAGAACAAAAGGAGTGGATCCCGTAGAGTACTACGGATGCATAGGGGTGCTAATACCTACCCTTCACATAATTGACTCCCGAACCCAAGATTTGGTTGCGAGACCTTGTCTTTTCCTTTCTTCAGGTTTTCTTCGATCGTTTCCTTTCCCTCCTTTGGGATAAATAACGAACGGTGGCGACTCTTCTGTTTCTTTTTTTTCGCCGATTGTTTTTTTCGCCTTCGTTGCGACACAACCCTCAAAAGACCTAATTGAAGCAAGGTCCATCTTGAAAGCATATTGCATTAGAGCTTGTGTCGAAACTGACTCCTATTTGTTTTGCTAAGTATTAGTATGACTTTTGTAACTAGTGATCCATTCACTATATATCATATTTTCAATGGACATACTTGGATTTCTAAAAACTACCATAAACATAACGTTAGCATAAATAGTTTTACTTGTGAATGAGCACTGACATCAAGAGCGTTTTCACAATGAACATGACTTGAGAAGTTTTGGTCACCCAAAAGAGGAAAATTTCCTAAGGACTCCGATGAGCAAAGGCCATCCTCTTAGATTAATCTCACCAGGGGGAAAGGCATCTGATAACTCCGTTGAGCAAGCCACTTCAAGATTCAGTCAGTCTGGGACAACCACGTCGAGATTAGGCAAATCTCTCCGAAGGCAGCTGGCTAGGGGCATTCCCTCAAAGATCAACCAGTCAGGGGCAGAGTCCCTTCAAGGTTCGTATCAGGGCAAACCACCTCAAAGGCATGAGAAAGTCAAAACATTCCAAGAGATGGATAAATAGGGGTAGGCAGACCCAAGACGTTGGGACATATCAGGTCAAGATCAGTCTACCCAAGATGTGCTTCATAGCCTGTGACTGGGGCAGTCCGTGCAAATACCTAATAGATTGGGGCGAGACTACCGATGGAGAGGAAGCATTTCCTTATATTTTTTATTTTTCTTGCTCAGATCAAGCATGGGGCATCAGAATATCTAGACCAAGCTCACTACGTCAGCCCGGTTCAAAGTAAATGTCGGGAAGTCATGCTAAACACATCATCCCATAATTTGTCAATAATGAGCCTTGAAGCCAAGCAAAAATATTTCCCAGTTCCAATCATTCTTGACCTATCTCAAGGGCATTTGTTGAACTATCCAAAACAATTGCATCAATCATTACGCACCAACCATGTTGCTTCACTCATACATATCATGCATCATGCATAACATGAAGCCCTTCCCCAACAAGAATAATGAAGCCAAGCCTCACTTGATACCTTCCAAAATTAAAGCCTACTTGGAAAACCCAAAAATCTAATCATCATCAAATCCAGCCTGATCCCGTCCAAACCAAAATCCAAAAGCCCATTCGTTATTGGCACCTCCCAAAACAAATATCTATCATTAACCATAAAGCCCAGTCGTTATTGGCACCTCCCAAAACTAATATCTATCATTAACCCTAAAGCCCAATCGCTATTGGCATCTCCAAAACCGAAAGCCCACTCCATATTAGCCTTCACTAGAAATAAAAGCCCACTTCGCTGGCATCTTCATAAACTCAATTCCAATCAAGATTGGTACCCAGAAAGTCTCACCTCCCAAAAGGGAGATCAATCTAAAGACAATCAATATTCATCTTGCATTACCACATGCACTGCATACAATAAACACACATAACCTTCTTTCAAAGTAAGGAAGTTGCATATCAAAAAGCTCTCTCACAAAAAATGAGGAATTCTCATTAACATGCACCATATTTATACACAACATAATAAATCCTTCTCGTCAACCCTTTGACGATGATAGTTTCTTTCCGTCAACCCTTTGATGAAGACAAATTACCTTTCCGTCAATCCTTTGATGATGACAAACTTTTTTCCATCAGCCCCCTGATGACGACATTTTACAACAAACTTTTTTCCGTCAACCCTTTGACGAAGACAAACTCTTTTTCGTCAACCCTTTGACGATGACAAACTTTTTTCCATCAACCCTTTGACGAAGACAAATTACCTTTCCGTCAACCCTTTGACGAAGACAAATTACCTTTCCGTCAACCCTTTGACGAAGTCAAATTCTTTTCCGTCAACCCTTTGACGATGACAAACTTTTTTCCGTCAACCCTTTGACGATGACAAATTACCTTTTCGTCAACCCTTTGACGATGACAAACTTTTTTTCCATCAGCCCTCTGATGACGACATTTTACAACAGTTTCTTTCCGTCAACCCTTTGACGAAGACAAATTACCTTTTCGTCAACCCTTTGACGAAGACAAATTACCTTTCTGTCAACCCTTCGACGAAGACAAATTACCTTTCCGTCAACCCTTTGACGAAGACAAATTACCTTTCCGTCAACCCTTTGACGAAGACAAATTACCTTTCCGTCAACCCTTTGACGAAGACAAATTACCTTTCCGTCAACCCTTTGACGAAGACAAATTCTTTTCCGTCAACCCTTTGACGATGACACGCTTTTTTCCGTCAACCCTTTGACGAAGACAAATTCTTTTCTGTCAACCCTTTGACGATGACAAACTTTTTCCGTCAACCCTTTGACGAAGACAAATTACCTTTCCGTCAACCCTTTGACGAAGACAAATTACCTTTCCGTCAACCCTTTGACGAAGACAAATTCTTTTCCGTCAACCCTTTGACGATGACAAACTTTTTTCCGTCAACCCTTTGACGAAGACAAATTACCTTTCCGTCAACCCTTTCACGATGACAAACTTTTTTTCCATCAGCCCTCTGATGATGACATTTTACAACAGTTTCTTTCCGTCAACCCTTTGACGAAGACAAATTACCTTTCCGTCAACCCTTCGACGAAGACAAATTACCTTTCCGTCAACCCTTTGACGAAGACAAATTACCTTTCCATCAACCCTTCGACGAAGACTAATTACCTTTCCGTCAACCCTTCAACGAAGACAAATTACCTTTCCGTCAACCCTTCGACAAATACAAATTACCTTTCCGTCAACCCTTTGACGAAGACAAATTACCTTTCCGTAAACCCTTTGACGAAGACAAATTACCTTTCCGTCAACCCTTTGACAAAGACAAATTACCTTTCCGTCAACCCTTTGACGAAGACAAATTCTTTTCTGTCAACCCTTTGACGATGACAAACTTTTTTCCGTCAACCCTTTGACGAAGACAAATTACCTTTCCGTCAATCCTTTGACGATGACAAACTTTTTTCCATCAGCCCTCTGATGATGACATTTTACAACAGTTTCTTTCCGTCAACCCTTTGACGAAGACAAGTTACCTTTCCGTCAACCCTTTGACGAAGACAAGTTACCTTTCCGTCAACCCTTTGACGAAGACAAATTCTTTTCCGTTAACCCTTTGACGATGACAAACTTTTTTCCGTCAACCCTTTGATGAAGACAAATCACCTTTCCGTCAACCCTTTGACGATGACAAACTTTTTTCCATCATCCCTCTGATGACAACATTTTACAACAGTTTCTTTCCGTCAACCCTTTGACGATGACAAACTCTTTTCCATCAACCCTTTGATGACGACGCCTCTTTCCGTCAACCCTTTGACAATGACAAATTCTTTTCCATCAACCCTCTGACGATGACAAATTCTTTTCCGTCAACCCTTTGACGATGACAAATTACCTTTCCGTCAACCCTTTGACGAAGACAATTACCTTTCCGTCAACCCTTTGACGAAGACAAATTACCTTTCCATCAACCCTTTGATGAAGACAAATTACCTTTCCGTCAACCCTTTGATGATGAAAAACTCTGTTACATCAACCCTTTGATGACTACACCCTTTTCCATCAACCCTTTGATGATGACACCCTTTTCCACAAACCCCAACAGGTTTCCCCAAAATATATCTTTTTATTTGCCTTTTGCAAATATTGTTGGCCCTTTGTCAGTACCTCGCCTTTTGCGAGATCCCTCTGCTTTTTGCAAGGGAAAACCCTATTTTTCCTTTTTGTAAGCCTCCTTGTTGCCTTTTGCACAAGAGAGTTTACCTTTATCAACTTTGCGTGTTAAGCAAAAATGAGAGATTGGACGATTGACCTATCCTCGTATCGTTGGTCTTAAAACACTTGATGTAGGTTTGGCAAGTCCCAAGTGGTAGCCATATTTCAAAAATTTCATCCTCGCCGTTGTGCTTGAGGGATATAATGAGTTTTTCGTGCCTACCGTAAATTTTCCTCTACCTTGTGTATGATAACAACCATATTTGTTCATTTGCCTTTTGCAAGTACACTTGTGCCTTTTGCACACTTTCAAAAATCAAACCTTCTTAGCCATTGCTAGGGATTGACACTTTTCAAACTCAAATCTTCCCAGCCGTTGCTAGGGATTGACATTTTTCAAATTCAAACCTTCCCAACCATTGTTAGGGATTGACACTTTCAAAAATCAAATCTCCCCAACTGTTGCTAGGGACTTACACCTTTAGATTTCAAGTATTCCAGCCATTGCTAGGAAGCATCACTTAACTAAAATCTCCCCAATCGTTGCTAGGGACTTACATCTTTAGATTTCAGGTATTCCAGCTATTGCTAGGAAGCGTCACTGAACTAAAACCTCCCCAGTCGTTGCTAGGGATCTACACCTTTAGATTTCAGGTCTTCCAGCCATTGCTAGGAAGCGCCACTGAACTAAAACCTCCCTAGTCATTTCTAGGGATCTACATCTTTATATTTCAGGTATTCCAGCAGTTGCTAGGAAGCGTCACTGAACTAAAACCTCCCTGGTCGTTGCTAGGGATCTACATCTTTAGATTTCAGGTACTCCAGCCATTGCTAGGAAGCGTCACTGAACTAAAATCTCCCCAGTTGTTGCTAGGGATCTACACCTTTAGATTTCAGGTATTCCAGCTATTGCTAGGAAACGTCACTGAACTAAAACCTCCTTAGTCGTTGCTAGGGATCTAACCTTCACAAATACCCATCACTTCATATCACATTCATTTCATTTCCAGTAGGGTGAATTTTTGGATATTTTTATTTATTTAATCCTCTTTTACCTTGGATGTGTGGAAGTCGTTGCTATCTAAACATTCAGGTTCGAGAAGATTAAATAGGGGCAGTTGTCATACCCCAAAATTCACCATACCCCGATACAATTTTTATCTGATCCATGACCCTACTGCACGTGCATACATTCATTATCTAAAAAAAATTTAAAAAAATTAAAAAAAAACAAAAAAAAAACTGGGTAACCGGTTACACAGACCAAAAACTGACTTTTTGGCCATTTTGGGACTGTGTAACCGATTACCCTAATTAGGGTAACCGATTACACCTGCGTAGACAGCAGAAATGACTCTTTTTTTTACCCAGGGGACCTTTTCCTTAACCCACTTCAACCCTTTTGCTTCCCTTATAAATAGAGCACTATCCCCACTCATTTTTCAAGCTTGAAAGCCACAAAACCTCTGTCCAAATCACATTCAAGCTCCCTCTTTTCAACCTAAATCCTAACTCACCCAAACCCTCTTTTCTCCTTTGAACCACCCAACCACCATGTAAAAAATCCACCATGTCCACACAACAAAAACAGTAGTAAACTTGTTTCACTTACATAATCATTCACCACCACCACATAAACATACAACTTCCCTCCCTTCCTTTTTCTACCATAACAACCATAGCCACTCTCTTCCAAGCTTTTTGCTTTATTCTCAAACCCAAACACAACAACAACCTAGTTTTGACACCACAATCTTGGTAATATTTTGGACTCAAACTCCTTGACATTTTTTGGTTTTGTTTTGTGTTTGAAAATGGATTTTCACTCTTGGGTTGTGTTTTGAGAGATATTTTAGTCAACTTTGAGACAAATCGTTTTTGTTGGATTTACACCCTTTTTGGGGATTTTTTAGTCTTACTACATTTTATCCACCATTTTCAAACAAACTTTGTTTCTTGTTATCATTTATATTTATTGGTTGATGAGATCTATTAGATCATGACTATGGTTGTTTAGAGTTGATAAAACCTTCAATGTTTCAAATCTATTAATGATTGATCAATAGATCCTTCATGATACTTTGAGGCATTGATAGGTTGCCTCTATTTCAACCATGTTTGGGTCATTTGATACATAGATGAAACCATTTCCTTTACATTGTTTCTTGTTATCATTTAATATTTATTGTTGACTTGTTTTCACATTTATTTGCTTGATGAGTTCTATTAGATCATGGCCATGTTTGTCTAGAGTTGATAAAACCTTCAATATTTTAAACCTTTTAATGATTGATCAATAGATCCTTCATGATACTTTGAGGCATTGATAGGTTGCCTCTATTTCAACCATATTTGGATCATTTGATACATAGATAAAACCATTTTCTTTACATTAACTTGTTATTCCATTTGCTTATTGTTATTCTACTAACCACTAACTACTAACTACTAACATTTATATTATTGCACTTTAATTCCTTGCAATTTATTTTATTGTCACTAACCATTATTATTGTGATATTGTCATTCTTTATCTTGTGGTTTACTTTTATGTCATTACCTTGTTCATTTACATTCAAGTCCTCGTTATCATCACCATTGTACAAACTCATCATGCATGTTTATTTACTTGTTATTTATTTTATTGTCATCATACATTAAAAATAACAAAAACATGATAAAATGGTAAGACCAAAAATATTCACTCCACTCTTAATCAACTTCGACTTAGAGGATTTCATCTTAGGACCTTTGCTTGGAGGCCTTCCTTTACTCTTTGTGATACTTTGTAAACACTTGGATTTTCATCCGTAACTTACATGCATGTTGTAAGAATGGCATCATGGCACCATCTTAGGAGGACATGTTGTAAGACCATTATCCTTTGTTTAGCTTAGGTCACTTTTGCACACAAAAGGCTTTCTCTTGGGCTACCTTACAATGAGACCCTTTAATTTCTTGTTGGTTACTTTGCATTCATGTTGCATAAGCCAAATTTCATAATCAAAATAAAACAAACCCTTGATTTAACGTCAAGTGGCATTTTCATAATCAAATCTAAAACACTTAATAATTACGATTGTTATTGTGCGCCACGAGCCTTAAGTGGTGGAGAATGAGTGAGAATGGAGCATTCCTACCCTTACTTTGATTATTTTGGACGCAAGACACTTGGCTTGTTGTCTAGAATAATCACCTCCGCCCATAGACTTTAGTACAATATAATCACAAAATTCTTTCATAAAACCCTTATTCAAGGTAAAAACAATACAACTCATCAAACTCATTTTTGTGCCTTAGGGCATCATCCTGAAAACCCTTTTTTCAAAGGTAAAACCAACCAACACACAAATATTTTCTACTCCGAACTACGGAGCTCTGATTCCTCATCCCCGAATGAGTGATACGTAGGCACAAGGGCCACAATCCTTGGCGAGCAATATAATAACAAAAACACCCCCTTCTTTTTCACACATTCTTTTGAAAATAAAATAATAATAGATAAGTCCCATGTATGTAAAACAACCCAAATGGTTCCCATGGAGTACCATGGACGTAAGGGGTGCTAACACCTTCCCTTTACGTTACCGACTTCCGAACCCAAATCTCGGTTGCGAGACCGATTCCTTATTCTCTTTTAGCGCTTCCCGTGCGCGTCTCTCTTCCGAGGGTTTTATCGATTATTTCCCCTCTCCTCTCCGGTAGAGGTAAACTAAATAAAATTCGGTGGCGACTCTTCTGACTTTGCCTCTCTTTGGCATCTCTTTAGTCCCGGTTTCGTTATCGTGAAATCCCGGTAGCGACAACTGGTACACCTATCATATAGCTCTAGATGCTCATTGGCAGCTATTGCTTCAATAATCCTCTTGATACCAGTGGCAGTTGAGAAATTTGTTGAGCCACCGGCTGCTGAATCAATCAACTGTTTTGTCTTTATTTTCAGCCCATTAACGAACATCTGCATTTGTTCTGTCTGATCCATATTATGAGTGGGACACGCGACTAAGATCCTTTTGAATCTTTTGTAAGTGTCTCCCAATGATTCATCATCCTTCTGTTTGAAATTCATAATTTCATACCTTTTTCTCAGGAATACTGATGCTGGAAAATACTCATTTTAGAATGCAGTTTCCATCTCCTCCCAGGAAGTGATACTACCGGCAGGGAGAGAATTGAACCATTCTTCTGCATCTTCAGCTAAAGTGAACGGGAACATTCTTTTTTTTTTTGCTTCATCAGTGTGACCATCAATTTTCAGGGTGGTGCTCATGGTCAGAAATCTTTGCAGGTGTTTGTTGGCATCTTCATTAACCTTTCCGATGAAAGGTTTTCTTTCCAATTGATTGATCGTGCTAGGATGCAGTTGAAAATTTGTCACATTCACCGATTGGTTAACAATGGCCAGTCGAGCACCCGGTGCATTTGCACCTCCACAGTCACCCAGAAGTCTTTTCGGAGGTGGAGGAGGTGGAATTGGAGGAACTTCAGTCATTGGTTCCTTGACTTCTGGTTGATCTAAGGTACTTTCTTCTGTAGATTTCACTATTTGCTCTCTGCGTCTTCGGTGAAGGGTTCTCTCGATCTCTGCGTCAAAAAGAAATTCAGCTGAGGGTTCTCCTCGCATACACAAATTAGTAAATTATAAATGACAGAAAAATAATTTTATTGCAGAGCAACAAAATTTTAATTGAAATAAAATTAAACTCTATTTTTGACAGTCCCCGACAACGGCGCCAAAAACTTGATCGGGAAAATAGCAAGTGTACTATTTTGCCTTTTATAGTAATAATGGAGAAATTCCCCGAATGTCGATCTCAAGGACTGCACGTTAATATTGAGTTATCATTCAATTAAACAAAAAGTATTAATTTGGTTTTTGAGTGTAAAAATATAATAATAAAGGTAAAGGTAAAGAAATATGAAAATAAGGGTTTATAGAGAAAAAAGGAACAATACCAGGGAAGGTGTATGATTTATCCCTGTAACAATTCTGAGTCACTATTGCATCAACAAATATCAATTACTACCAGTTCTCAAGGGTATTTTCTCCCAAGTCCTTGGTGAGAAAATCCTTAATTAATCTACCTTAATTCCTATGTCCATAGCCAATTAGGATGAAGTTAAGTTGTATAATATCAAGAATGCTCTGGTTCATATAGGGTATCCCTAGTCCTAGGTGATATCTACTGTAGAGTAACCTTATGAAAACCTTATCAATGGCGGTCCAGCCTAATTGATAACCACAAATCAATCTCAATTGGTTCGAAAGAGAAATCAATGAACACATCAAAAGGTTACCGTAAAAACAATATTATAAATGCAAATGTAAACTCAAATTTATTACAAATCTAAATCAGGGACACCCCCCTAGCATTGGGGGGTTTATCTACTCATATTGTTTAAAACAAATTCAAGATAAAAATTATACATTATAAGTAATTGGATGACTTTGATCTTCAATCGCTCCCGCTCATGAATATCTTCCGCTCTCCAGATGCCTTGATCTCTGTAATACTTGATTGCTTCACAATACTGTGTTTTGCTGTATTCCAAGATGATTTTTCCTTTGGCAGAAGACCTCTTTTTATAGTGAAAGTTCCCAGCAGCAGTTGGACAGGTCTTTAAAAAGCCCGCAAAATGAAAAGCCCGAGAAAACTGAAAATTTTGGGCTTGGGCTGACACGGCCCGTGTCAGCCTACTGTTTAAGCTGACACGCCCATGGCAGGGGGTGACACGGTTGATGTTTCTTCCTGACACGGCTCGTGTCAGCTGACACGGGTGGCCGTGTCAGGCTACTGTTTTCTTCACATGATTCCCTTGCCCTAACACGGCTCGTGTCAGGCCTCTTGTACCGGGATTTTCTGCTCCTTTGCGTGTCGGAATCTCGCACTGTCTTGTTCTGAGTTCTCCGGTTCTTCTACCTGGATCTGTCGGACAAAATTACAGTTATACCACGCATAAAGTCAAGATAAAAAAAAGGTAAAACATAACAAAGATTAAAAACGTGTAAATAAAACAACGGAAGTAAAACTAACTCGAAATGTACTATAAATGCTTGCACAGTGTGTCAAATATCTCTATTTTGCGTCGGATCAATAATGAAAACTCAATGTAAATGGTGACTGATCAGAATACCCCTATTAGACCCTACAAATATTTTCCAGTTCAAGTATTATTAAATCTAAATCACATTTAATTATTCCTAAATATTCTTACATTCTTTCTTATTTAAGTTTAATGATTGATACTAAACATCACTCAATTTGAGAGTAAGTAATTCGATTCTTTATTACAAAGTCATTCTTAGCTCCATTCCCAAGCATATGATCCATATTTAGTTCATGTTACCACCTCTAGGTTTCAACTCACCTCCTTACATCAATTTTATATGTATACTTTTGATAAATTCCTTAATTCTTCTAATTTCACTAACATGTTTCATCAAACATTCATCAATTGTTCATCAAAACTTAAAACCTTAAACATGAAATCTCATGAATTAAATGCCCTAACATTCATCTACCATTCATACCCTAACTATAATCATGACTTAAAAGGAAATCCACTTTAGCATAAAGATGATGGATGATTTCGCCTTCATTGCATCGATAACTTGATCCATGAGTTAATCCTTTCCTTTTCTTCTCGAATATTGTGCTCTCATGTATCCCTTAACCATTCATGCATTTCTCTTAAACGGGTGCTTGTTTCATTAACCACCAATGCTTACTTCTCAAATTAATGATAATGGTGGTGGATTGGTCTTGCTTGCAAGCAAGAATAACTTGCACACGAGACAATATCCATTTTTCCTCTCTACTCCAAGTATGGAGTGAGGGAAACAATGTCTTATACAAACTCATACTAAAATGATCAAAATGCCCTCATTAAAAAAATATAAAATCACATACTTTTCATAATTATCGATTGATCCTCGTTCTTAATTATGACTTAAAGAACCAGCCACTCTTATTAATTTCTACTTAATTTTAACTTATCTCAAAGCAATAGATAATTTAGGTGAAAAGATGAAAACACCATTATTACGTAAATATCGTCACTTTATTATTTAATTTTTAATGGATCCTTAATTACTAATTAGTGACTTGAAATATTATATAATTATTATAAAAAATTTAAAATACTGTGACAAAATGACAATTTTGTCTTCACGCGAAATAGTTAAATTTCACATGTGCCATTTTGCTAAAATCTTAATTTAAATAAAGTAAAAAATTGTTAAATCGTGTTCAATTAACTTAGATATTACATTAATCCTTGTGAAATAATTCAATTACCCTTATCTATATATTTTCAATAATCTATGAAATAACATAAATTTCAATTAAATAATGTCAATCCTAAACTCACTCCTTAACAACATTGATGCTAACCTGATTCCAATACTTCGTCAATCCTAAACTCACTCCATAGTTTGTGGTTGTCTTATTGTAGCTCTCATCCGTCGCAATGTTATCTTCGTTGGCAGACTGACATTCTTCATTGATCTCTACAAAATTAAAACCATACTCCTTAAAAAAAACTAGATCCAATAAATATATTTATGTTCTTTAGAAAATAGAATTTTTTAATGCATCTTATGTATTATTAAGACACCAAGTAAAAATACGCAAATATTTTTAAATTCTGAAGATTCATCTCTGGACACACCTTAAGTCAATAGAAATCTGATTTGATGTGAAAAAACTACGGTGATGCATCTTCGTAAACATTATGGAGATGCATCACTGGACGTTGTTTGTACATAACGCATCAGAACCCTTCTTCTTCCTCGCTTGTTAAAAAAACAGTTTTCTCTAAAACCCTCTCAAAATTGCATTGTCTCAAAATCAATCAAGTAGCATCAACGTTTCTTCAATCATCACCGGACGATATTAAAGAGCTCATTCAACTACATCAGTTTCAAAGATTCCTCATTGTAAGTTTTTTATTATTGTAAATTTTTGAGTTTTTGTATAAATTTGTAGAAATTGATGATTAGGTATTGAAATACATAGTTTATGCATGTTTGAAAGTTGATACATTATGAGAAATATGTTTCATAGTTAAAAGTAACGATCAATGCATTATTTTTGGGGGTTTGGTGATCTGCATTAACGCTATTGACGAAAACGAAAGTTGCATGAAATTTCAGAGATGCATCTTTGTATTTTTTTCAACGTTTAGATTCTCATATGTCTGATTTTTTTTCCTTGCTTGTAGTAATTTTGTCACACTTTTCTGGTTTACTTATAGGAATTATGGCTGATAGAGATGACATATTGAGGCATGGGAGGATTGCACATCATGCATTTGTCAAGAGGGGAAAAAGTCAGGTTTTGGAGGCTCATGTTCCCTCTAGCCCAGATTATACGGAGGCGTCGACTTCTCGGGCTCATATATCTTTACCTTCTTCTTCTCGTAGGAGACGCGTGTCACCTAGTGACACATCACTGCGTCCATCTTCCCGTAGGCGACATGTTTCACCTATTCAGGCGCCAGAGTTACCTGAGTCACCAGAGGTACCTGAGACACTTGTGCCACCCTATGCACCAGAGGGACTTCATGCTGATGAGTCAATGCCACCTCAGGTATTTGGAGGAGACCCGTTAGAGTTGTCATTACTTCCCCTCTACTATGACCATACTGTTAGACATGTCTGGGATGGAAAGGTAAATTTAGTTGGATTCATTCTTTTTAAATTATGTTTATTATTATATTACATGTTTCTGACGATGATTTATTTTTCTGGAGGACTGTTGTCGCATCCTGCGAAAAATCAACCGGCGAGCCTAAAAATAAAAACACACAGAGCCGCCACTAAACGTTATTTATCCCAAGATAGGGAAAGGAAACGCTCAGAGAAACCTGGAAAGACCTGGTCTCGCGACCAAGAGAATGGGTTCGGGAGTCGGTTACGCGAGGGGAAGGTATTAGCACCCCTCACGTCCTAGGTACTCCTAGGGATCCACGCTCTAGAAATAAGAATAGGTTGCTAAAACATCACACACACACACGGGGAACGCAGGTGGGGTTAAGAGGAACGAGCTCGATAAGGTATCGCACCTTATGCCTACATATCTTGTCTGGAACAAGAATCAGAGCCTCTGTAGTTCGGCTTACGCACGCCAAACAACATAAAACAAACAAACAGACAAGGGTGGCAAACATGGAGCCCGACAACCACTTGATGGAATTACGTCGGCATCCAAACCAAAACACACTCAAAAGGGCAAACGTGGAGCCCGACTGCCAATCACTGGGCTTACGTCGGCATCCGAGCCAAACACACAATCAGATAACAAGTAAGCACACACAAAAAAGAAAAAGGTTGCCCGGAGTGGTCTCGCACGACCACCTGCCTACATACCTCGTCTGGAACGAGGATCAGGGCGATGTAGTTCCCCTGAGAGGGACTGAATTGCTAACCAGAAACCGGGGAAAGACACACAACTAGGGAGCTGAGACTCGAGCCTAATGTTGTCATGCATCATTCACCTAAGTTCGGTTTTCTATCCTACTTGCATAAGCAAACTAACCTAACCAGGAAAGAAGCTAGCACACAAGCATACAATCATATATCATCAAATGAGAACAGGTATCTCAAACAAGCATGTCAATCAGATATCCACATAACACGCACTATAGCCAAACAAGGGGCTCAATCAATCAGGTTTGACTGCCTAAGCAAGTCGTCTGTACAGGCTGGTTTTGCTCTTAACCTTGCCATTACGAGGCTAAGGTGAAGCAGATGAAGAGGTGAAGTGAGGATCAGACCTCACAGCTCATATCCCTAACCAGGGGGAGCTGACAAATGAGCATGGGTCCAGAATGGGGGAACCCTTCTATACTCGATGACTCTGACTCAATGTGCACTGCACAGGATCTTGGGCTTTTGATCTCAATGCTACAACCATGTAATGGGAGCAAGGAGAAGACTCACTGAATAGTGGGGGACAGGTTGCTTGTCCCTACCTTCCACCAATTGCCTTACTTGAAGGACTTTTCCTGCTTGGGCTTGAAAAATAAACATACACAATTATTGCCTCTTAAGGAGGACTTCAGACATTTATTGCCCGGCCCGGTAACAGCCGGGTCTCCAGACTACATGAAGTCAAGAAGACCTACCTCAATGCAAGTTGCTTAAGCAACGCAAAGCAAAAGTTCACAAGGAACTGAGCAACTAAAGGTACCTGTACAAAAGTCAAACAGAATCAGCATCTACTTTCACAAACAGACAACAATATAATGATCAATTAACAATCAACCAATGATGTGCATAGCACAAAGCTCAAGGCTCAAACATCCTACAAAACAAACACATTAGTTTGTAGGTCAAGCAACACAATCCCAAATGTGAAACAAAAGCCTTAATCCTTAACTTCTTAACCTGAAAAGGCACAATCAACTTCAAATGTAAGTAACATGGCCACTAGGACTAGCCTAGGGTCAAAAGGATGGAAAAATCCTAAAACAGCAGCCAATTCATAATTAAAGTCAAGTAATATCAATAACAAAGGGATCCCAATTGGTCCCATATCCAAACTATGTTCCTATTTTAAATTATGCAACCTAGAAGGCAAATGAAGCAATGTTGAGTCTCATACAAACAACCAGCAAGATCATATCCAACCACATGTCAAAAAGGATCCAAAAAATCCACAAAAATTACATCTTAACCAGAAGGCATTCAACAAGTCACATATTAAATTTCAAGTCATTTGGCCTAATAGATCAATAGGAATTAATTAAACATGGTACAGCATGCAAAAACAACATCAAATGAAGTCAAAAATTATACACCAACTTCAATCTAATGGTAAACAGCAATGGTGCATCATAAATCAGTAGGACCAAAGCCAAAAGCTACATTAATGTGTCAGGAATTATGCTATCAATTTTCATGTCCATTGGATTAATTATGAGCATATGGCAACATAAATTCTAAATGTGACACAAATGAAGTTCTAACCTGCTAGGCAGCAAGAAAAAATATGAATCAAATCGAAAATGGATTGTAAAAATCCACAAAAATTATCAGTGAGAGCTAACATGTTAAACAAGCTTCATGCAAAAAATTAGGGCCATTGGCCAATGGGAAGCATGGTAATCAATTTGGTGAATTCAGCATACCAAACTATGTCACATATATACATGTCCAATTTCAATAATTCATAGATAAAAAACCATAGGCTAGAAAATTACCAATCCTATGTCAAAAAAATCCAGAAGGATGTCTAGAACAAGTGTCTCAATTTTCAATTATTTTGGATATAGTATGTGGTCTATACAATTAAAGTGGTAATGTGTATGAAAATATGTACATGAAAAGGACCTCTATGTCAATTCTAAAAATTCCCCAAGCACATATATATTTTTTATTTTTATAAAATAGTAGAGGAAAAAATATGATTAACAAAAAAAGAATGGTATTTTTTGGATTAAATTTGAGTGTTATATGATTTTTTAAGGTTTTAAATAATTATTTAAGATTTATTTGGCATTTATTTGGATTTAATTAATTAATTAGGAATGAGTGGCAAAACGGTAATTACGCAAGCCAGGCCAAAAACGCTGCGTTTGGTTTTGCAGCATTCATCATCTTCTTCGCTGTGTTCATCGCCATCCACGACGGTTCTTCGCTGGAAATCTCGGTTACGCACAAACGGCCATGGAAATCAACAAATAGCATACCGGTCGAACCGGTTTTGCATCAGGAACAAGAATACGGTCTCAATTTCATCAATCAATCAATACACAGCAAGAATCGAAGGAAAAGAATAACTGCTTCGAAACTTCAAATGTAGATTACGCACTCAATTCGCAACGAAAACACAAACCACGTATGGATACATTATCTACAAGCTCTACTCTACACAATCCCTATCACAATTTGACCGATTATTAGTTTCGATTTCCGACCTTTTCTTGATGACGGCAATGGAGTTCGCGGTTGAGCTTCAATTTCGCATGAAACAGATATGGCAAATCGCTGTAGAAGGTGCGTGGAGTTGTTCTTGAAGCTCCAAAATCTCTTAATCCTACCAATTCTTGGACTGTTATGGAAGTTGCGGATTGATTCCACCGATGCGATTCGCGAGCGGTTCTTGAACTTTTCCTGCAAACAGAAGCTTCACAATGCCTAATAATGATGAATATACAAGGAATTATTACAAAGATTCATGGAAATTCTTCCATTGATGCAGAATGTTATTGAAATTTTTTTTTGCAAAAAATGGGAGAATGAGAGAATGTTTTCTGTTATGCAGTGAAATGTGAATATGCAGAAGTTTTTGGAATTGTGATTAGCGTCCTCAATTCTGTTAGGAATTAACTTTATATATGCAGCTCCTAATCTCACTTTAATCACAATTTAGCTAAAATATGGATTAGTGAAGGAAAGAGCTTATGTGCATTTTTTTGGACTTTTTCTCTTTTGATCTATGAAGCAAGTTCAGCAGAATTTTATCACTTGAAACAAGTCCAAAATATCATTTGGGAGCTGTTGGTGTAAGCTTTATTTGCAAATTCCCAATATTTTCCAATTTCACCATGTGATGGCTTATGTGTCCATTTTTCCAATTCATTTTCAAAACCAATTCTCAAACCACAAGGCCTAGGCAAGTTGTGAATATTCCAACAAATTTCAAATGCCATTTGTGAGGTGTTGCAAAAATCCCCACTCAAAAATTCCAATTATTTCACAAGTTGGACGATTTTGCCCCTGGTTCATTTAACAGTCCAGTTGAAATGTGACTTTTTGCATTGGCCATTTTTGGGAAAATCCAATGATGCACCCTCAAAGTACATGTCAAATGGAGTTTGTGCATATAAAGAACTTGCAATTTGGACAAAGTATGTGGTAGTTATGGCCTCCTGATTACGGTCTTTTCTGAAATTCACTGAGCCATATCTTGCAAACCACACATTGGATTTTCAAGTTCTTGGACTTTTTGGAAAGGTGAGAACAAGATCTACATCTGTCATGTTGAACAATTTTTCATTTGAAGCTTCCTTGGACTTCTGTTTTTGAGGTCAAAACTTTCCACTTTTGGAAACTTCTATTACAAGTCAGTTGCTATTTTTGGCAGTTTTTGTCCTGACTTGATTTTCTTCATTCTTAAGCTTTGAGATGTCAAATATCACTTGTTCCAACATGAATGAAGTGTATCCAACTCATTTCCACCTCCACATCCATCAGATCAAGCACAGTTGACCACAGTTGACTTTTCATCTGATAGATGAATTTGGCAATGCATTGATCAATTTAAGCCCCAATCTCCAACTGAAATGACTCGAGGGTGGAACCCTAGCCTCAATAATCACCATATAATCACAAAATGATCCTCATCTCCTTCAGAAACCTCATCTCCTGATCCAGCCCTGATTGGCCCAATACAACTGATTAGGGTTGACCAGTGGTCAAAACCCTAATCTCAAGGAATCTTCTCCAATCTTCTGATGACATCCAACCATGATGATGATGATGTATCGATTCAATCAACATGAAGACCAATGCCCTTGGGGGTCACAAAACCCTAATTCACAGCCCAATCCTCAGATGGCCCATGATCAATCAGTACAACCCTAGGCTTGCATCTTCTGACTTCCTCATCTTCTGATCAAGACTTGGGAAGATAGCTTGCACTATGTAACCACATGTTATGCAATATGAAATGCCTAATGTCCTAAAATGAAATGCAAATATGTTAATGCTAGTCCCAAGAGAGGAGGGCAAATTTTGAGGTGTTACAGCTGCCCCTATTCAATCCACTGTGAACCTGTTGATACGAATAGCCTCGGCTTTCGGATGATCAGGATGAAGAGTGATTGAATACCAAGAACAGACGAACAATTTGCACTCTGATGGGATAATAATTAACAACGCCTGTCAGCATCGGCGAAGAAACAAACTTTGAACAAAAATCCGTCTGGTACGGAGAAAATCGGTCTGAACACCGCACATCCCCTCGGGAGTATTATTCTTTCTTCTTATTCTTTTCTTGAACCCCGAAATTTTCTTTATCTTTTTTCATTTTCTTGAACCCCGAAACTTTCTCCGCGCAAACGATCCTCGGATCTCTGCATTTGAACCCCGGAACTTTTGATAATTCTTGGTCTGAAAACCCCTTCGGTCTGAACACCGGGACATCGGCCTGATCGCCACTTCGGTCTGGATACCGCCTCGGTCTGAACTCCGGGAAATTGGCTTGATCGCCACTTCGGTTTGGATACCGCCTCGGTCTGAACTCCGGAAAACTGGCCTGAATACCACAAGTACATCAACCTGACCGTCGGAAACTTCTTCGATCTGAGAATCGGAAACTGGGCCTGAACGCCACTTCGGTCTGGATACCGCCTCGGTCTGAACTCCGGGAAATTGGCCTGATCGCCACTTCGGTCTGGATACCGCCTCGGTCTGAACTCCGGAAAACTGGCCTGAATACCACAAGTACATCAACCTGATCGTCGGAAACTTCTTCGATCTGAGAATCGGAAACTGGGCCCGAATACCACAAGTACATCAACCTGATCGTCGGAAACTTCTTCGATCTGAGAATCGGAAACTGGGCCTGAACGCCACTTCGGTCTGGATACCGCCTCGGTCTGAACTCCGGAAAACTGCTAATCACGTAACGTCCTCTGATTTTATTTCCCTCTCCGCCCGACGGAAACATTTCCTCCAATATCGCACTACTGGAGAACATTGCTGATCTAACGTTCTGATGCTAGACTCCTCAGAATAACACCTTTATCTTTCAGCAAAACCACCCCTCAAACGGTAACCACGGTTTGGGACTAGCTTATGCTTGCAATGATGCATGATTGATTTTTCTGCGTAATGCTCCATAAACATGGAAATGCTACGCGATTATTCATTTTTTATGCAATATGCCATGCTATTTTTTCATGATGAATGCATAAAAAGAAATATCCCCCTCTGGGGAATCCTCTGGGGGACACGAGACTCTCTGCTGAGGCTCTCGTCACTGCTCCGATTTCCACCCTGCCGGGGAACAGTACTGCTGCTGGGAGAATGCCACCCTTGCTGGGGAATACCTCCTTTGCCCCCAACCCTCTCGAGGACCTGCTGGGGCAGAAGAACCATCATCGCGCTCTGTGGGGATACCACAATCTCTTTGTCTTGCTGGGGATACACGCCCCAACTCTGCTTTGGGAATCCTTACCGATACTCCCGCTGAGGAAATGGGCAATCTTCAACCTACCGGGGATGACCATCCAGACCATGCTAGGAGAAACGACTGCTACTCCGCTGGGGATTACCCATGCAATCCATAGGTAGAATCGGCTCAGCTGGGGATGCAGAAACCCGTCCGCCACGGGAATTTGTTCAATCCTCCGGTAAGATGAACACTGCTGGAGATATATTTCTTTGAAAAAGACCCGCTCCACTCGGGGAATAACAACCTTCTGACCTGGCTGCTGAGGAAACACCATTATAAACCTGCCTGGGTATAACCATACTGACTCGGCTGAGGAGCTAGTCCCCGGATTCTGCTTAGGGACTTAGCTGGGAAATAAGAATTCCCGGACTCATCCGGACCTTTTCTGCTCCATCATCTTGTATTTCAAGCCGCTTCGTGCTCGACGAGAACGTACTCCTGGGAATTATACAGGAATTTCAATTTTCTGACTTTGAAGAGTCTTCTTGATTAATTTCAATGGTCGTCGGACGTCTCTCGTCGTCTCTCCACCGTTCCTCCTTCTTCCCTGATTGAACTCTGCGGGGAATTACAAACTTTCCAGTCTTCCGACTTTGAAAAGTCTTCTTGATTACCATCAAGGCTCGTCGTGCGTCGCAACGTCACTTCGTCGTTTCTTCAGGTATCTCTGTCCCTGGTCGGACTCTGTGGGGATTTCTCTTGTCAAAGCTTCCACATCACACCCTGCAAGTGAGTGAAAAGTATCTACAGTTCCTGCAAAACAGATCGTTAGATAAAACCGTGCCCCAGGCGCGTCAAGATTTCAACCTTTGGGTCACTCAACCTTCCAAATAAGATTTCAAGCTTCAATCTTATAAACATGCATTGGAAGGAAACCTGTATGTTTTAAAAATGCAAGACTCTTTATCAAAAATATCTGGACGTTTTCGCAATCAAAGCGGTAATGAAAAACAAAAACAAAATTATTTGACTGAATATGCATTTTATTAATTGAAAAAAAGTGTGGCTCAAATGAGCAATACAAAAGGAAGCAATTCCTGAAAAGAGGTAATTGCGCTCAAAAGGAAAAATCTATCCTAATGGCAATGTGAAACCCGTGATCTCATCGAGTTCCAACTCGGTTACACCCCATACGTCCTCAGACTCTCCTTGCTTTCTGCCTTCTGAATAAGACAATTCTGATTGATCCCCACCGGGTATTATCCATGATGCTTCAACCAAAGCGCAAACGATCATGCTGGACGCAGTGGTTCGTTTCAATCCCTCTTTTGCCTGGACCGCCCTTTCGGGTTTTCAGTCCACCGGGATACCCTTTTTTGCCCAAGTCGCCTTCTCAGGTTTTCGACTTGCCGGGTGTACATTTTTTCCATTTTTTATCCCTAATTTTTGCCCGAACCTTTCTTTCTGTTTTTGGTTCGCCGGGATGCCCATTTTTGCCTGGACTATTTTATTCTTTTCGTCCAGCGGGTCAATTATACGAAGTATTTTTTAACTGCATCCGCATTCACAGGGGACGGAAAATCCTCACCATCCATGGTCATTAACAACAAGGCTCCGCCAGAGAAGACCTTCTTGACCACGAATGGACCTTCATAATTCGGCGTCCATTTGCCCCTTCGATCGTTTTGAGGAGGAAGGATCCTTTTCAGCACCATATCACCCACGTGATACACCCGAGGTCGCACCTTCTTGTCAAAAGCACGCTTCATCCTCTGCTGGTACAACTGCCCATGACAGATGGCTGCCAGCCTCTTTTCCTCTATCAGGCTCAACTCTTCGTACCGGGTCCTTACCCATTCAGCCTCTTGCAATTTCACATCCATCAGGACTCTCAAAGAGGGAATCTGAACCTCCACAGGTAATACCGCCTCCATCCCATATACCAATGAGAAATGAGTTGCTCCAGTAGATTTACGCACCGACGTTCGACACCCATGCAATGCAAACGGCAACATCTCGTGCCAGTCCTTGTAGGTTACCACCATTTTCTGCACAATCTTCTTTATATTCTTGTTGGCTGCCTCAACCGCCCCATTCATCTTCGGACGATAGGGAGAAGAATTGTGATGCTCGATCTTGAATTCCCGGCACAGCTCTGCCATCATCTTATTATTCAAATTAGAACCATTATCAGTAATGATTCTCTCGGGAACCCCATATCTGCAAATGATGTCTCTCTTGAGAAATCTAGCCACGACCTGCTTCGTCACATTCGTATAAGAGGCTGCTTCAACCCACTTGGTGAAGTAATCAATAGCCACTAATATGAATCTGTGCCCATTCGAAGCTGTAGGCTCTATCTTTCCAATCATATCAATGCCCCACATAGCAAACGGCCATGGAGACGACATTAAACTCAACGGATTTGGAGGCACGTGCACCTTATCAGCATAAATCTGGCATTTATGACACTTCCGCACGAAATTAAAACATTGGGCCTCCATTGTCATCCAGTAATAACCTGCTCTCAGCAGCTTCTTCACCATTGCATTCCCACTGGCATGGGTACCGAACGACCCCTCATGAACCTCTTTCATCAACTGGCTTGCTTCTGCATTATCAACACATCTGAGCAAGACCCAATCAAAATTCCGCTTGTACAAAACCCCATCCTTATTCAGGTAGAATACCATGGCTAATCTCCGCAGAGTCTTTCTGTCTTTCTTTGATGCTCCCTCAGGATACTCTTGCGTCTCAAGATAGCGTTTGATATCATAATACCACGGCTTCTCATCATCAGGTGCTGTATCAACAGCAAACACATAAGCCGGTCTATCCAGACGACCCACTTCCATACTGGGGCACTGATTCCACCTCTGCACCTTAATCAAGGCTGCCAGAGTAGCCAAAGCATCTGCCAAGGGATTCTCCTCTCTGGGCACATGATGCATCTTCACCTTGGTGAAAAACGTCAACAATCTCCTCGTATAATCTCGATACGGAATCAAATGAGATTGATGCGTATACCATTTTCCATTAACCTGATTTATCACCAGAGCTGAATCTCCATATATGACAAGGTTCTTGATCCTCAAATCAATCGCCTCTTCAATTCCCAGTATACAAGCTTCATATTCAGCTACATTGTTGGTGCACTCAAATGTTAGCCGGGCAGCAAAAGGAATGTGGGATCCTTTCGGCGTAACCAAAACAGCACCAACACCACTTCCATTCACGTTAACGGCCCCATCAAACATCAGAATCCATTCGGATTCAGGGTCAGGCCCCTCCTCCGGGATCGGTTCCTCACAATCTTTCGATTTGAGAAACATGATGTCCTCATCAGGGAATTCAAACTTCATCGGTTGATAATCATCAATGGGTTGCTGGGCGAGGTAATCAGACAATACACTACCCTTAATCGCTTTCTGAGAGGTATACTGTATATCATATTCTGTCAAAATCATTTGCCACCTCGCAACCCGTCCGGTTAATGCTGGCTTCTCAAAAATGTACTTGATTGGATCCATCTTGGAAATCAATAAAGTGGTATGAACCAGCATATACTGTCTCAGTCGGCGAGCAGCCCAGACCAAAGCACAGCAAGTTTTCTCGAGCAGTGAATATCTTGTTTCACAGTCGGTAAACTTTTTGCTAAGGTAGTATATGGCATGCTCTTTTCGACCAGACTCGTCATGCTGCCCCAATACACACCCCATAGACCCCTCGAGGACTGTCAGGTACAGAATTAGCGGTCTTCCCTCCACAGGAGGCATCAGAATCGGAGGCTCCTGCAAATATTCTTTTATCTTTTCAAATGCCGCTTGGCAATCATCATTCCACCTGACCGTTTGATCTTTTCTTAACAATTTGAATATTGGTTCGCACGTGGCTGTTAGATGAGATATGAACCGTGAAATGTAGTTCAATCTACCTAAGAAACCACGAACCTCTTTCTCTGTTCTCGGTTCAGGCATTTCTTTTATTGCTTTTACTTTTGCAGGATCAACCTCGATTCCTTTCTCACTTACAATGAACCCCAGCAATTTACCGGACCGCACTCCGAACGTGCACTTATTCGGATTCAACCTCAGTCTGAATTGTCTCAGCCGGTCAAACAACTTGGCCAAATCTACCAAATGCCCCTCTTCTGTTTGGGACTTTGCTATCATGTCATCAACATAGCATTCAATTTCATGATGAATCATATCATGAAACAAAGTCACCATAGCTCTCTGATAAGTAGCACCGGCGTTCTTGAGACCGAATGGCATCACCTTGTAACAAAAGGTACCCCACGGTGTAATGAACGTTGTTTTCTCCATATCATCTGGCGACATTTTGATTTGATTATAGCCAGAAAAGCCATCCATGAAGGAAAACACCGAGAATTGAGCTGTATTATCTACCAACACGTCAATGTGAGGTAGCGGAAAATCATCCTTCGGACTAGCTCTGTTCAGATCTCGGTAGTCCACACACATTCTTACTTTCCCATCTTTCTTCGGGACTGGCACGATGTTCGCAACCCATGGCGGATAATTAGTGACAGCAAGGAAACCAGCATCCCACTGCTTCTGCACTTCCTCTTTAATTTTCATCGCATGTCAGGTCGAGTTCTGCGCAACTTCTGCTTCACTGGAGGACAATCTGTTCTCAACGGTAGCTTGTGCACAACGATATCGGTATCCAACCCTGGCATATCTTGATAAGACCAGGCAAAGATATCGACATACTCTTTCAATAGCACCACCAATCTGCCCTTAACACTTTCCTCCAAAGCAGCCCCGATCTTCACTTCTCTCTTCTCCTCGCCGGTACCCAGGTTCACAACCTCAATCTGTTCCTCGTGCGGCTGAATCACCTTCTCCTCTTGTTTTAACAATCTGGCTAATTCCCCTGGCAGTTCACAATCTTCTTCGTCTTCTTCTTCAGCAAGATAGATTGGATTGTCGAAGTCATACAAGGGTGTAACAGGATTGTTATCAATGAGATCCGGAGAGGAATCGCATCTGCATGAATGTTGATTCATGCACTGCTTTAGAACCGGTGTGAGAAATCGAAAAAGAAAAATGAAAACATTGCCATTTTTATTTGTTTTTAATTTTTAAACTGCAAAAATAAATGAAAAACAGGGAACACCGCTTTTGACTAAAAAAACATCCTTTTATTAATGATGCAAAATCTTACAAATTTATGAACATGAGGAGGCCCTTACAATGGACCATTACGTGTCGGGCAACACGTATGGTTTGCATGCAAATAAGAAAGAAAACAAGAAAAATATTACTCTTCGAGGAGAGTGACCCGGATGATTTCTTCTGCCTTCCAGTTGTGGATTTCCATCCCTGGTGCGCACGGTGTTATCCATCGGTCCATGTCACAGTCGCTGTCAGCGTCTTCACCCATCATGCAGATGTGGTCTGGATCTAGCATTCCAGCACTGGTGAAAGTTACAGACGTACGACCCCCTCTTCCTCGTCCCAAGCCTCGGCCCGGTTGATATCCAACCCCAAAACGGTCCTTTTTCTCAGGGACCTCCATTATTCTGCCCCAGCCTGGAGCCTCTCCACTTTTGACCACCTCAGCAGCTTGCTTGTATGAAGCGGTGGATGGTTTCTCTTCCTCTTGCTTGGCGAACAAAGCATTCTCCACCCTGACGGTTTCAAATGCCTGACTCGGCGTTTCCCATATCTCGCCGTCCATCTCAACATACTTGAACGAAGACAGGTGGCTGACAAAGATGTCTTCCTCTCCGCAAACAGTAACGACTTGGCCTCCCCAGACATATTTCAGTTTCTGGTGCAAAGTCGATGTAACTGCTCCCGCAGCATGAATCCATGGGCGACCCAACAAGCAACTGTAAGCTGGTTGGATGTCCATAACATAGAAGGTTGACTTAAACACCTCCGGGCCAATCTTCACTGGCAATTCCACCTCCCCAAATACGGCCCGTTTTGACCCATCAAACGCCCGCACAATCAAATCAGTCGGGGTCAAAATCAGCCCATCACAGTTTAACTTTGCCAAGGCCTTCTTAGGCAACACATTCAACGAGGAACCGGTATCAACCAGCACATGCGAAAGCACGGCTCCTTTGCATTCCATTGCAATGTGCAAAGCCCGGTTATGATTTCTCCCATCCACGGTCAAATCCATATCAGTAAAGCCCAACCCATGGCTGGCATGCACGTTGGATACGACCGTCTCCAATTGGTTAATTGTAATCTCTTGAGGAACATAGGCTTTCTTCAATATTTTCAACAAAGCCTCCCTATGCCCTTCTGAGCTCAGTAACAATGAAAGAATGGAGATTTTGGACGGAGTCTGCTGCAAATGATCCACCAGCTTGTACTCTGACTTCTTGATGATCCTCAGAAACTCTTCAGCTTCATCATCAAATTTATTATCCGACCCCGCAGGCGCCGGTGTCATCACAGGAGTACTACCATTATCCACCACAGCCTTTCCCTTTGCCCTGGCTAAAGCCTCGGCCTTTTCTTTTTTCTCTTTTTCTTCCTCCCCCCTCCTCAATGCGTCGGGAGCAAACAACCTACCGCTGCGAGTGAAACCGCTGGGACCGGCCTTATCCACCTTTAGCACGGTGGTTTCACTAGCAGATTGTTCTTCCAACCTCTCACCATTACAATATACCTCTCCCCCATAATGCCATGGCACGGCATCCTCTTTGTCGTATGGAATCGGCCCAGGTACCGTGATGGTAACTGGAGCCTCCTCCACCAGGTTAGACAAATCAACCGGGTCATAGAAAATGGTTATGGTGGAGACCTCTTCCTTCTTTCCTTCAGTCCTCTCGACCACAATCTCACCACCGTCCATCAGACCCTGGACATGCTTCCTCAGAAGCTCACAACCATTCATAGAAATAGTGCACTCAGCACACTCAAACCCACAGCCCGGGTAAACCCCATTCATCAGCAGTTGTCTTTTCAACTCAACCAAAGGCGTCTTCAACTGATCGACCTCAGACAGCCCCACTCTATCTTCCACAGAAATAGCGTTTACTCCCCTCTGACCATGCGCAGGCATGGGATTTGCATTTACGTTGGGAGAAGGCGCAAAGTTGATTGCTTTGGAATCCACTAGGTCCTGGACTACGTGCTTAAAAGCTTTGCAGTCCTCAACATTATGCCCGGGCGCACCCGAGTGGAATTCGCACTTAGCATTTTCATTGTAACTGGGCGGCCTCTGATCAGGTCTCAAAGGCGCCAGCGTCCTCAGTTGCACCAGCCCGAGATCCAGAAGCTTCTTCAACAGAAACGAATAAGTCACCGGAGGCCTGTCGAATTGTCTATCATTTGCTCTGCCCCTGACCTGGTATCCAGCCCTCTGGGGCCTCTGTTGGAACGGTTGTCTTTGTTGCTGCTGCTGTTGTTGCGGTTGTGCTGACTGAGACTCAGCAGGAATTGTTACTGCAGCATTGTGCTGGAAGTAACGGTCCCTACTGGGTCCGCGCTGTGTATAAACTGCACTGGTGTCTCCTTCCTTCTTTCTCTGACCGTTATTACCGAACGGTTTCTTCGTTCCTGAAGAAGACGCAGATGCACCACCCTGGATTTTACCCAGCTTCAACCAACTTTCGATTCTTTCTCCTGCCACCACAATGTCAGAGAAATTGGTGACAGGGCAACCCACCATTCTTTCTGCAAACGGCCCCTGCAGGGTCCCCATGAACAAATCGGACATCTCTCTGTCCACCAGAGGAGGTTGCACCCTTGCAGCCAGTTCTCTCCACCTCTGCGCATACTCCTTGAATCCTTCGTTATGCTTTTGAGACATACCCTGCAGCTGGGTACGACTCGGAGCCATATCTGCATTAAATTGGTATTGCTTAAAGAAAGCATCTCCCAAATCTTGCCAGCTTTTGATATCGGACGATCTCAACTTGGTGTACCATTCCAAGGAGCCTCCAGACAGGCTGTCCTGGAAAAAGTACATCCACAGTTTTTGATCCGCGGTGTATGCCGAGATTTTGCGGACAAATGCCTGGAGATGAGTTTCCGGGCAAGAACTGCCATTGTATTTGTCGAACGCAGGCGCCTTGAACTTCTGAGGAATGACAATCCCCTCCACCAATCCCATGTTGGACATGTTAACCACCCCTGGCGTGGCATAACTTTCAAGCACTTTTATCTTCTCAGCCAGCAGCTGGATTTCCTTGTTCTGTGGAGGAACGTTGTAAGGCACAAACGGCTCATTCTGTATCGAGAATTGATCCGCCTCTCTATCCTCTTCCTGATCTTCGTCAAACCCATAAAACGGAGGCACAAAGTTGTCTTTCATATTCTGACTAGGCCCAGGTTGACCAGCAGCACCAGCATTATTCACCAGACCAACTGTTGTCCTCTTTCCCCCATCACGAGATCCCTGCCCCTGGTTGGAGACTCCATCCAGGTTGACCCCACTGTTCTGAGCAGAAACCCGCTCGAGTTTCTCAACTTTATCTGCGAGAGCCTTCTGACCAATGGCAAAACCTTGCATTATATTGATCAGTTCGGTCATTTTCTCCTTCAATTCCAGCATATCAGCACTGGGAAGCTCCATGAGTCTGGGAGTGTTTCTTCTTGTGTAATATCTGTGAGGGCGAGTTGAGTGCAGGGGTACAGCTCTACGAGCGCGAGCAATGGTTCCTGTTTACAAACAAGCACGTTAGTAATAGTCACCTGCAAAATAAAACACAAGTTATCATGATTAATGCATGTATGCAGTGTCTATCCATATGAAGGACACTTTGTCTCTCGACCCTGGCATCATCGAGACAAATAATAAGCCGGCATTAACATTCTGATTAGCAGTGTTTGATTTTGTTGTGCAGATCGGAGATATGTGATTTAGCAAGAATACCCCCAACCATGTGTGTGCTTGTGTAAGTGCGTACGGTAAAGCGAATAAAGCTTGTCACCCAATCACTGAATAGAAACCATCATTACATAACCAAAAAGTGCACAATCGGTGCAATAGTCATACATCAGCCAGACAAAGTCAAATACAATCCTCCAGAATAGAAAAGAAATACAGACAAAGTGAATTCCGTCAACAAGCCTGACGGTAATTCAACACAAATGAAGGATCTAGCTAGATGAGGGTCCCACAGATGGCCCTATCTCATCTTCCATCCTCGCGAACTCTGCGGCGAACCTGAGCTCGGTATTCTCCTGCTGTAGTCTTCCAACTTCCTTCTGATGAATCTTCATCTGCCTGAAGTAGTGGTCTCTCTCAGCCATGTAATGATCTCTCTCGGCCCTGATCTTTGCTTTCTCCGCCTCCCACTCTGCAGCGAGGACTCTGGCTCTCTCATCCCTCTGATCCCTGACTAGGATTTGCCTCCTCTTCTCATCTTCTATCACCTTTGATGCTCTGAACAGCTTCTCCTTAGTGATATCATGCTCCTTTGCTGAAGATGCCAAAGCCTGACTAACCTTCCCATAGTAGGCTGTATCCATCTCAAATCGCTTGGTCTCCAAAGCATGCCGCTTATCCTGATCTTCCATCTTCACTTTGATTTCCTGATTAGCTGCCTGAAAATGAGCAACACTTCTCTCCAACTCCGTTTTCTCTGCAAGTAACTGATCTCTGGCCCTCTTCATCTCAAGGAACTCCTCCATGCTGACAGAAGAACTTGGACCCTCAATCCTAGGACACACTGAGTCACCTCCAGGGAACGGTAGAAATGTAGACTCAATCCTCTTCCGCAACCAATCCTCAAATAGTGGAAAATACCGGCAGTTGACTTTGCCATAAGGAACCTTACCCCTCCTCTGGATATCTCGCCATTCGTCCAATACCTGCCTCAGCTTGGTCTGGTTACCATCAATCGGGAAATAGAAGGACTCCTGAATCTCTCGCCCGAGAGGAGGACCCTCTATAGCAAACCCCATCTGTCTCCGGAGAAGCATCGGGTTGTAATTAATGCAACCCTGAACTCCCACCAAAGGCACATTAGGTAAACTCCCACAACTACATATGAAGTCCTGACCAGCTAAACCATTATGAGTCCAAGCAATGTCATCAGCCCGCAGACCCATCAATCGGAAGGACCACTTGACACTAGGGTCAATCTGAACAAAAGCACCTCGGGAAGGCAAATACCCCATGAACCATCTAAAGAGCAACTGAGAGCAGCATCTGACCAGACCCCCACGCCTCTTCTCATTCCTATTATGCACCGAGTAGTAGACATCTCCAATCAGGGTAGGAATAGGGTTTCTCTGCATAAACAATCTGATAGCATTATGGTCCACAAAATTCTTCTGGTTAGGAAACAGAACAATCCCATAAATGCTCACAGCAATCAGAGCACAAACCGTCTTCCAGTTACCCATTGCAGCATGTTCCTTGGCATTAGCCTCCAAGAAACTCAAATGAAACCCAGGTAGCTTTCCCTTCTCCTTCAAACCCTCCTTGACCATTTCCGGACTCAAATAAAGAGCACGTGAAATCCCAAGGACATCTGGATCTACCCTCGTAACATGGAAAGGAATCTGATCCCGGATCTGAATACCCAAGATGCTAACATAATCCTCCATCAAAGGCCCCAACAGATAGTCTGGAAATACAAAGCACCTCAGCCCCGGGTCATAGAACTGAAGAAGAGTGTGGATGGCGCTCCTGTCACAGTCAGTGAGCCTGAAAACCGTCTTCAGAATACCACCGTAGGACTCTCTAAACATCCCCACATGGTCAGGAGCAATCAATGCTACCATATCCTTCAGCACACCAATCTCAGGATCAAAGAAACTGTATACAACATCGGGCTTCAGACCGGTCCTCATATCGGAGCAGCAAGTCTCTCAACCAGAATCTCGATCAAAAGTGTCCCTGCATATGGGTAAACATGTGTTAGATGCAATTAATGCAAAATGTAATGATGCTGATGAATGAATGCAATGCGTTGCCATCCTCCAAGCCATCTGATCATTTGCACTGAATCTGGGCTCTGAACTGATCATAACCATCTGAGGAATGTACAATCCCAATTCTGACCCACGGGTTCCGAAATAAACGGAAGACAGATACATCATCATCACCATCATCACCAAACCATATCCGAGTAGACACATCACCCTTATCTAAATCGGCCCGGGGAACCCGAAATAAACGGATCCCCACTGATAAAATATCTCGGCCCGGGGAATCCGAAATAAACGGATCCCCACTGATAAAATATCTCGGCCCGGGGAATCCGAAATAAACGGATCCCCACTGATAAGTCACGGACAGCACTCCGGCGTCACGGCAATAAATGACCATAAATCCGACTTATAATTATGTCTCTGAATCTCTGATCAAAAGTCACCATCTGAAGGCTATCTGAACAAACATCTGACAGAACCCCCTCCCCTCACAGGTAAGTTCTAATCAAGCCATCCTAAGGCGGATAATAGTCTCGACAATCGGGCGGAGATACTCAATGGGTTTGCCCTTTCGGGTGTGCCATTGTAGCTCTCTTAAGATCGTCTAAACCAAAAAATTCGGGAAAAGATCGGTCACCAGAGTCAACAACTCAAATGGAGTAACTCAAACAAAGCGGAATATCCACAGAGATGAGCACTACCAAATGAGCCTCGTCCGGCTTGTGGTACATCACGCCGCCAGGCACATGTTGACTTAACATGAAAGAGGCGACATGAGACCACACTAGTCCTAGGTGTATACTCGGGCCTGGGTTTTAGCCCCACTCAGAACACCCACCCCACACAACAGAACCACCTGCAGAGGACAGCAACAACATGATAGTATGATGCATGCAAACATTTAATGCAAATATATAAACAAGGGTTAGTATAATAAATGCAATAAATAAACATCACAAGCAACCTAAACTAATCCTAGAACGCTAGGAAGGACTCGCTTAGGGACGATGGACCAGCACAGGTCTACATCAGTAAGTCCCCAGCAGAGTCGCCAGCTGTCGCATCCTGCGAAAAATCAACCGGCGAGACTCAAAATAAAAACACACAGAGCCGCCACTAAACGTTATTTATCCCAAGATAGGGAAAGGAAACGCTCAGAGAAACCTGGAAAGACCTGGTCTCGCGACCAAGAGAATGGGTTCGGGAGTCGGTTACGCGAGGGGAAGGTATTAGCACCCCTCACGTCCTAGGTACTCCTAGGGATCCACGCTCTAGAAATAAGAATAGGTTGCTAAAACATCACACACACACACGGGGAACGCAGGTGGGGTTAAGAGGAACGAGCTCGATAAGGTATCGCACCTTATGCCTACATATCTTGTCTGGAACAAGAATCAGAGCCTCTGTAGTTCGGCTTACGCACGCCAAACAACATAAAACAAACAAACAGACAAGGGTGGCAAACATGGAGCCCGACAACCACTTGATGGAATTACGTCGGCATCCAAACCAAAACACACTCAAAAGGGCAAACGTGGAGCCCGACTGCCAATCACTGGGCTTACGTCGGCATCCGAGCCAAACACACAATCAGATAACAAGTAAGCACACACAAAAAAGAAAAAGGTTGCCCGGAGTGGTCTCGCACGACCACCTGCCTACATACCTCGTCTGGAACGAGGATCAGGGCGATGTAGTTCCCCTGAGAGGGACTGAATTGCTAACCAGAAACCGGGGAAAGACACACAACTAGGGAGCTGAGACTCGAGCCTAATGTTGTCATGCATCATTCACCTAAGTTCGGTTTTCTATCCTACTTGCATAAGCAAACTAACCTAACCAGGAAAGAAGCTAGCACACAAGCATACAATCATATATCATCAAATGAGAACAGGTATCTCAAACAAGCATGTCAATCAGATATCCACATAACACGCACTATAGCCAAACAAGGGGCTCAATCAATCAGGTTTGACTGCCTAAGCAAGTCGTCTGTACAGGCTGGTTTTGCTCTTAACCTTGCCATTACGAGGCTAAGGTGAAGCAGATGAAGAGGTGAAGTGAGGATCAGACCTCACAGCTCATATCCCTAACCAGGGGGAGCTGACAAATGAGCATGGGTCCAGAATGGGGGAACCCTTCTATACTCGATGACTCTGACTCAATGTGCACTGCACAGGATCTTGGGCTTTTGATCTCAATGCTACAACCATGTAATGGGAGCAAGGAGAAGACTCACTGAATAGTGGGGGACAGGTTGCTTGTCCCTACCTTCCACCAATTGCCTTACTTGAAGGACTTTTCCTGCTTGGGCTTGAAAAATAAACATACACAATTATTGCCTCTTAAGGAGGACTTCAGACATTTATTGCCCGGCCCGGTAACAGCCGGGTCTCCAGACTACATGAAGTCAAGAAGACCTACCTCAATGCAAGTTGCTTAAGCAACGCAAAGCAAAAGTTCACAAGGAACTGAGCAACTAAAGGTACCTGTACAAAAGTCAAACAGAATCAGCATCTACTTTCACAAACAGACAACAATATAATGATCAATTAACAATCAACCAATGATGTGCATAGCACAAAGCTCAAGGCTCAAACATCCTACAAAACAAACACATTAGTTTGTAGGTCAAGCAACACAATCCCAAATGTGAAACAAAAGCCTTAATCCTTAACTTCTTAACCTGAAAAGGCACAATCAACTTCAAATGTAAGTAACATGGCCACTAGGACTAGCCTAGGGTCAAAAGGATGGAAAAATCCTAAAACAGCAGCCAATTCATAATTAAAGTCAAGTAATATCAATAACAAAGGGATCCCAATTGGTCCCATATCCAAACTATGTTCCTATTTTAAATTATGCAACCTAGAAGGCAAATGAAGCAATGTTGAGTCTCATACAAACAACCAGCAAGATCATATCCAACCACATGTCAAAAAGGATCCAAAAAATCCACAAAAATTACATCTTAACCAGAAGGCATTCAACAAGTCACATATTAAATTTCAAGTCATTTGGCCTAATAGATCAATAGGAATTAATTAAACATGGTACAGCATGCAAAAACAACATCAAATGAAGTCAAAAATTATACACCAACTTCAATCTAATGGTAAACAGCAATGGTGCATCATAAATCAGTAGGACCAAAGCCAAAAGCTACATTAATGTGTCAGGAATTATGCTATCAATTTTCATGTCCATTGGATTAATTATGAGCATATGGCAACATAAATTCTAAATGTGACACAAATGAAGTTCTAACCTGCTAGGCAGCAAGAAAAAATATGAATCAAATCGAAAATGGATTGTAAAAATCCACAAAAATTATCAGTGAGAGCTAACATGTTAAACAAGCTTCATGCAAAAAATTAGGGCCATTGGCCAATGGGAAGCATGGTAATCAATTTGGTGAATTCAGCATACCAAACTATGTCACATATATACATGTCCAATTTCAATAATTCATAGATAAAAAACCATAGGCTAGAAAATTACCAATCCTATGTCAAAAAAATCCAGAAGGATGTCTAGAACAAGTGTCTCAATTTTCAATTATTTTGGATATAGTATGTGGTCTATACAATTAAAGTGGTAATGTGTATGAAAATATGTACATGAAAAGGACCTCTATGTCAATTCTAAAAATTCCCCAAGCACATATATATTTTTTATTTTTATAAAATAGTAGAGGAAAAAATATGATTAACAAAAAAAGAATGGTATTTTTTGGATTAAATTTGAGTGTTATATGATTTTTTTAAGGTTTTAAATAATTATTTAAGATTTATTTGGCATTTATTTGGATTTAATTAATTAATTAGGAATGAGTGGCAAAACGGTAATTACGCAAGCCAGGCCAAAAACGCTACGTTTGGTTTTGCAGCATTCATCATCTTCTTCGCTGTGTTCATCGCCATCCACGACGGTTCTTCGCTGGAAATCTCGGTTACGCACAAACGGCCATGGAAATCAACAAATAGCATACCGGTCGAACCGGTTTTGCATCAGGAACAAGAATACGGTCTCAATTTCATCAATCAATCAATACACAGCAAGAATCGAAGGAAAAGAATAACTGCTTCGAAACTTCAAATGTAGATTACGCACTCAATTCGCAACGAAAACACAAACCACGTATGGATACATTATCTACAAGCTCTACTCTACACAATCCCTATCACAATTTGACCGATTATTAGTTTCGATTTCCGACCTTTTCTTGATGACGGCAATGGAGTTCGCGGTTGAGCTTCAATTTCGCATGAAACAGATATGGCAAATCGCTGTAGAAGGTGCGTGGAGTTGTTCTTGAAGCTCCAAAATCTCTTAATCCTACCAATTCTTGGACTGTTATGGAAGTTGCGGATTGATTCCACCGATGCGATTCGCGAGCGGTTCTTGAACTTTTCCTGCAAACAGAAGCTTCACAATGCCTAATAATGATGAATATACAAGGAATTATTACAAAGATTCATGGAAATTCTTCCATTGATGCAGAATGTTATTGAAATTTTTTTTTGCAAAAAATGGGAGAATGAGAGAATGTTTTCTGTTATGCAGTGAAATGTGAATATGCAGAAGTTTTTGGAATTGTGATTAGCGTCCTCAATTCTGTTAGGAATTAACTTTATATATGCAGCTCCTAATCTCACTTTAATCACAATTTAGCTAAAATATGGATTAGTGAAGGAAAGAGCTTATGTGCATTTTTTTGGACTTTTTCTCTTTTGATCTATGAAGCAAGTTCAGCAGAATTTTATCACTTGAAACAAGTCCAAAATATCATTTGGGAGCTGTTGGTGTAAGCTTTATTTGCAAATTCCCAATATTTTCCAATTTCACCATGTGATGGCTTATGTGTCCATTTTTCCAATTCATTTTCAAAACCAATTCTCAAACCACAAGGCCTAGGCAAGTTGTGAATATTCCAACAAATTTCAAATGCCATTTGTGAGGTGTTGCAAAAATCCCCACTCAAAAATTCCAATTATTTCACAAGTTGGACGATTTTGCCCCTGGTTCATTTAACAGTCCAGTTGAAATGTGACTTTTTGCATTGGCCATTTTTGGGAAAATCCAATGATGCACCCTCAAAGTACATGTCAAATGGAGTTTGTGCATATAAAGAACTTGCAATTTGGACAAAGTATGTGGTAGTTATGGCCTCCTGATTACGGTCTTTTCTGAAATTCACTGAGCCATATCTTGCAAACCACACATTGGATTTTCAAGTTCTTGGACTTTTTGGAAAGGTGAGAACAAGATCTACATCTGTCATGTTGAACAATTTTTCATTTGAAGCTTCCTTGGACTTCTGTTTTTGAGGTCAAAACTTTCCACTTTTGGAAACTTCTATTACAAGTCAGTTGCTATTTTTGGCAGTTTTTGTCCTGACTTGATTTTCTTCATTCTTAAGCTTTGAGATGTCAAATATCACTTGTTCCAACATGAATGAAGTGTATCCAACTCATTTCCACCTCCACATCCATCAGATCAAGCACAGTTGACCACAGTTGACTTTTCATCTGATAGATGAATTTGGCAATGCATTGATCAATTTAAGCCCCAATCTCCAACTGAAATGACTCGAGGGTGGAACCCTAGCCTCAATAATCACCATATAATCACAAAATGATCCTCATCTCCTTCAGAAACCTCATCTCCTGATCCAGCCCTGATTGGCCCAATACAACTGATTAGGGTTGACCAGTGGTCAAAACCCTAATCTCAAGGAATCTTCTCCAATCTTCTGATGACATCCAACCATGATGATGATGATGTATCGATTCAATCAACATGAAGACCAATGCCCTTGGGGGTCACAAAACCCTAATTCACAGCCCAATCCTCAGATGGCCCATGATCAATCAGTACAACCCTAGGCTTGCATCTTCTGACTTCCTCATCTTCTGATCAAGACTTGGGAAGATAGCTTGCACTATGTAACCACATGTTATGCAATATGAAATGCCTAATGTCCTAAAATGAAATGCAAATATGTTAATGCTAGTCCCAAGAGAGGAGGGCAAATTTTGAGGTGTTACAACTGTGATCCACTAAAATTCATTAACCATGGGCGGAAGATTAGTGGCTTGCATCAGTCTAATGACAAGTGATTTCATGTTGCTTTGTCTCTATCTGGGATGAAGGACTTATGCAATACCGATTATGTTACGGTGAACCACGAGATGGCCTACTGAGGCCTCATCATTTCATCTACCACTTGATGAGATGTCTATCACACTCGATGATATGTCGTGTCTGCTGCATCTTCTGATTAGCGGGAAGCTTTTAGATCATTGGAAGGTTAACAAAGATGAGCCCCTTGAGTTGATGGTAGACTATTTGGGAGTGGACCCAGAGACTGTCTTAAGGGAGTTTGAAAAAGTCAAAGGAGCTCATGCTAGGTTTGAATTCCTCAAAAAGGTAGCAGGCGGGGCAACATAGAGCGTATGCTATGAGAGGATACCTATTATATTTGGTTGACACTTTCATTTTTATGGACAAGAGTGTCACTTATGTAGATGTCATCTACCTATAATACTTCAAGGACTTTGAGCAGATCCATAAGTACAACTGGGGAGCCTTTTGTTTGGTATAGTTGTACTCTAAGTTATCTGAGGGATGTAGGTGGAAGACGAAGCAGATGACAGACAACATCACACTTTTGACAGTAATATTTATTGGTCTTTTAGTGTTTGTGTGTCATTTTCATTACATTTTTGCAACGCCCTTACTAATGATTCATGTGTTATATAACACCATACACCCTACATACTATTTAATATGGAATTTAATTAAACAAAATGCAATCAATCAGGGTGTCACACACAATCAAATATAGTTTGCTCCGTAACACATGTTATAACATAACAATTTAGAACCTGTCATCGCATGCTCACCTTCACTTAGGGTATCCTCATAGAGGAATCATTATTAAATCAAATAAACATAATATTGCAACTCATGACATTTAGTCTCATAAACCTCAACCTTCATAACGCAACAAAAGGTGTTATATTATTCAACTCACAACAACTTTGAGATCTCAACAAAACATAAATAGTAACTTCAACAAAATAAAACAAGTGAAAGCAAACGTTCCCAGCCTGATGTTACATGATCATAGCAAGACCCTACTAATAAAATGACAAACTAATAAAATCCACCCCAAGTGTTATCTTCCATTTACTTCAACAATGATACTCCTGAGTATCTGCACGATGCCCATGTAAAGACAACATTCAAAGAGAAGGGATGAGAATACACTTCAATAACTAACGGTGAAAATAAGCGGGAGCACATTATCACATCACAATAACATACACATTACTCAATCAATACCAACATATTAAGTATTCTCATCCAAAAACACATCAACAACAATCAATATAAATGCAACGCTTATGCAATGTACTCAACACCGACTCGACATGCATGCAGTACCAAATTTGAACACTCAAGTTCATTTTGCTCCCGATCCCCACCATAGAATCGGATTCCCTCTCGGAACTAGAGCACACCAAAATCTTTACCATCACCATAGATGAATATTCATTGATTCCCACCGAAACCAGCTACTTGCACTCGATCCCCACCATAGGACCAAGGCTCACGAAAAAGAACCAAAGTTCCGATAACATGAATGCATGGAATCTCAGCATGCAACAACAACACATACACATTGGCCCATCTTTTGACTGTGTATGCCACTGGCAACATAATCAACATAAAAATAGAATATGTATACTTAAATATGTAACATCTTTAACAATCACCACAATTATTCATGCTCAATAATTCATTGTCGACCCATTGCATTATCATCAAAAGATTCACCTTGTACATCTCACCATTATGCACCACAACATTCATCATAAGTAACAATTAAATAATGTTACAACAACAAATAAAACCAAATAGTAGTAACTCAATAATTGTAACTTCATATGCATTTGTTCATGTTACGTCACCAACACAACGACACATCATCGTATAAACATAACAATTCGTTAACCGATCATACAAGTCAGCACAAACATCCATGTAGTAGGCACAGGAATACCACTCAACTATCTCACCAAGCACTACAATGATTCAACTTCGAGAGTTATCTTTCTAATGCTTCAAGTGGCACGTCACTTTGACATACATATCAAAAGTTATAACGTAAATCGTCGAACAATTACACATGTAATTTTCATCAATTATTCAGGACATCCCCTTACATTCAGCCTCTGAAAACATTAACATTTGATAGTGTTTTGCGTTATCTTTCCAACGCTTCGAACCGCGTCTCAATCCGAGTCATGAAACTCAAGTTACGACAAAAACACAATTTCAAAAACCTAACAGGTTACAGTCACGGAAATTTTAAAAAAAAACTTATCAGTTCAGCTGTAACCGGTTACACCAATGTGTTAATCGATTACCACTGTACAAGAACGAAAAAAAATGCAATTTTCACTATTGGAGTTCTCCTAGACCTCCGATTTTGATTCCATAAAAACTTTTGATCTTAGGATTCCACATACTATACTTATTCAGTGACTAAAACAACAATTTCACAATAACTCACATATTGGCATCAACAAAATTATTCAATCTCATCAATTGATGTTTACCCCAAACCTTTCAAACCCTTAAATATGGTGGAAAACATTTAACATCTCAAAACAGAAAATAATGCACATATAATAGCAACAGAATTTAAACTAAATTCATCGTACAACAACAATTATAACAACAAATTCAGAATCAAGCATTAGAACACTCAATCCTATTGGAGGCTAGGGACTTCTCCTTCTAGTCTTCATTCTTAAACACCCATTAAAGAAGCAATTTCCCCCCTTACCCTAGATTTTAAGCAATTGATGATGATTGTGTAGCTTCTATGTGTTCTCTCTTCAATTTCCTAACTTGATCGTCCTCTCCTATTTTTCCCCTTTTCTAAGTATCTGATGTTTCTCTAAAAATAAAGTTTTTTCCCTACTTTGAGAATACATACTCCCCCAACATTTTTCTTAAGTATGAATTTTGTCCATCTCATTACTAACTTCTCTATTTTTACCACTTATTTTCTTCAATTCTCACCAATGGCTCAATTCCATTATTTTTACTAATTAAATAATTCATTCAAATAACATACTATTTATTATAATAATTAATTAAAATTCTAATTAATTATAAACAACTGTGTCAAACTCTTACTCTCTATATACCTCTATTTCATGGATACTTACCCCTACAATCACACAACAAATAATTAAAGTTCCAAATAATTAAATAAAGTTTCAAATAATTTAATTTAATTAACTAATCGAATTTGGGGTGTTACAACTCTACCCCACTTAGAAAACTTTTCGCACTCGAAAATTACCTTAAGGAAACAGAGTCGGATACGACTCACTCATCTGACTCTCAAGCTCCTAAGTTATGCTTCCACCAGTTGATCCTCCTAACACTGCCTTCACCAAGGCAATCTCCTTACCATGCAATTGCCTCACTTCCCGATTCTCTATCCGCATGGGCGATGTCTCAACAGTTAGATCATTTCTCACCTATATAGTATCCACTTAGATCACATGAGACAGATCCAGAATGTATCTCGTCAAGTGAGACCCATGAAACACATCATGAAGATTACCAAGCGGAGGCGGCAACACAATCTTATAGGCATCTTCTCCTACCCTCTATAAGATCTGGTATGGACCAATAAAATATGGCATGAGCTTTCGAGACTTCAAAGCTCGACCAACACCAGTTACCGATGTAACCTTCAAAACACATGATCTCCCTCCTGGAACTCAAGTGCTTTCCTCCTCTTGTCATGGTAACTCTTCTAGAGATTATACGAAGTTTTCATCTTATCTTGGATCATCTTAATCTTCTCAGAAGTTTGTTGCACAATCTCAGGTACATGCACAACAATCTTACCTGACTCATACCAACACAAAGGAGTTCTACACCTCCTACCATACAACGCCTCATACGGTGTCATCCCGATACTAGAATGCAAACTGTTGTTGTAGGTAAACTTAATCAACAACAAAAAGTTATCCCTAACACCTCCTTGTTCTAGAACATAAGCTCTCAACAAGTCTTCTAAATATTGGATAGTACTCTTCGTCTGACCATTTGTTTGCGGATGATAAGCGGAACTCAAACGCGACCTCATACCTAAAGCCTTCCGTAAAATCTCCCAGAATCTCGACGCAAACCTCGAATCTCTATCATATACAATATTGGATGGAATACCATGCAGAGTGACAATTCTCTTAATACATATCTCCTTTATCTCATATTCAACTCTTTCTGGTCAAAAAGATACTTCAGACTCTTGTGACCACTATACACCTCGAATCTCAAACCAAATAAATAATGTCTCTAAATCTTCAACACAAACAAAACTGCAGCCAACTCTAAGTCATGTGTCGGATAATTCCTCTCATGCACTTTGAATTGTCTTGAAGCATAAGCTATAAATTGACGATCCTGCATCAACACACCTCAAAGACCATCAAAGAAGCATCATAACACATAATAAAAAACTAAGTCAGACTCGTCAAAATCAGAACAGGAGCCAACGTCAACTTCTTCTTCAGCTCTTGAAAACTTTCTTCCTAATTAACGACATAGGCACACCTCACAGCAAAACACTCGGACGGATAAACTCCTTTTCAAGAAAATCCTCTACTTGCTTCTTCAGCTCACTCAACTCTGAAGCAGGCATTCGATAAGGAGCCATTGACACTGAACTCGTACCTGGTACTAACTCAATAGCAAACTCAAACTCGTGCTATGGCGGAAATTCACTGATACCCTCAGGGAATACATCTGGAAAATCACACATAACATGTAGATCAATAATTGTAGCTTTACTATGAACATTGCAAACATCTGACCCTTATCTTCCAATAGTTCTTCTACTTGTTTAGAAGATAGAAACATCAGTCCTCCACTATCTCTAACTCTGGAAACATCACAGTCTTGTTGTAGCAGTTAATATGAACTTCAAATATTCATCTTTGGAAAACTCAGGAAACAACACTGACTTATCCAACAACCTGCACTCTTGCAAACATCAGCATGACAAACCAAGTCTCCACACATGAAACATATTAGAGAAGTAGAAGATTCTCCCCCACTTGTTTCAATCCCACTCCTACAGGCAAGCGGTTAGAAAAACAAAAGAGTATCGACAGTGTTTCACACACATGTCGCATACTAGGAAACAAACAACATTATAAATTTTGTACGGACAGGCCGATATGCTCTGATACCACTATGTAACACCCTAAACCCCGCATAAAATTTAATATGTAATTTAATTAAACAAAATGCAATCAATCAGGGTGTCACGCATAATCAAGCATATCCTGCTTTGTAACACGGGTTATAACATAACAATTTAGAATCTGTCATCGCATGCTCACTGATAAGTGCTAAATTGTAGTAACTTTATGTGTGAATAATTGACACTTATTAACTTGTTTTAATTTATTTTTATGCATAAACCTCAACTTATGCGTATATATTGTATAGTTTGCATTATCATATAAATATCGCTTAATTTGATAGTTTTCATCTCTTTTATGGGTTTCCTTGCATGGTTGAAGCATTTGACACTTAAAGGCAAAAATAAAAGCTTCATGATGCATTTTGGGAAGGAAATCAAGTTCATGTTAGAGCTAAGTGCGGTCCTAACGCGCTTAGAAACAAAAGGTATGGGAAATGGCATTTTTCATGCTAGAAGTGTGTTAGGAACGCACTTAGCGCAAATCAAGACGATTTAAGTGTATTTCTGCATGGGCTTAGCGCAATTTCACTTTTTCAACCCCTATATATTCAGTTGTACACATATTTTTTAGGGATGGTTTTGGGAAATTTTAACCCCAATTCCATCGGAACCATTCTCTTAGTTAGGAGAGTTAGAGTATCTTAGAAACAACAATTTAGGATGCTTCTTGAAGATCTGAAGTTGGATTTGCCTCTATCGTTGGGAAATCGTGGTGGGTGTTTGTTCTTCATCGTTATTCTCCTTGTAACCCCTTTCTTATTGGTTTTGTATGTAAGTTCACTTTTGTAGTATGTATTTTTATTAATCATGGCATTATGTATGTTCTATATACGACTCTATATCGATGTTATCCTTGTTTACTTATTTATCTATTGATTTGAACTGTTATTGAAAAATACTCTTCGAATCTAGATTTAGGATAATCACTTATTAGATTCTAAACTCTAGACATAGATTTAGATTTAACATCCGCGTGGGTATCGAATCTTAATGCTTCATATTGTTTGGTAGGCTGAGAGATCATCGATTAAACAATACGGTAGAACTCTCATCGGTGTTGCAGACATGAACACTGTTGTGAGCGATACGTGATGATATTGATGAATGTTTAGATTATGCATAACCGATTGGTAAATTATGTGATGGTGGATCAAATACAATCTTGCAAAGCTCTTAGATCTCTCAGAAGCTTTATTTATTTATTCATTCGTTTTACATAGTTTTATTTTAAATTCAAATCTTGCAAACCTAAGCTTAAAATCTTAGAGACTGTTGAATGGCATTTGATGTCGCACTAATCCCTATGGAGACGATAAAACAAAATACTTACTTTTGCTTGCTGCTTTATTGCTTCAACAAAATGGCGTCATTGTCGGGGATTGATGTTTAGATATTGAAAGCATCACAATAGTTTCTATCTTTTTATCTTCATGCATTTGTGTATAATGTATAGGTACTTGCAGGGCCGATCCTGACTTTTTAGAGGTTCGGGGCAAATAATAAAACTCGATCCCTAACAAAAAATAACTTTTTTAAAATTTTAAAAAGAAAACATATATTTAAATTTTACATAGCATCAACAACATCAAAAGTAGTCGTTTATCCATGTAACTAACATTAAAAAAGACATATTTTATTCAATATTATCAAAATATCATCTAGCTACTTAAAAAAGAGTCTCTCTTCTAGCATTTTTTGAAGCAAAATCTTCAATCAAGTCTTCATATTGTATGTTATCCAACAAATCATTCTCAATTGCTATCAATGTTAATCCATTAAGCCTTTCTTGTAACATGGTAGACCGCAAGGAAGACTTCAACAACAATTTTGAAAAACTTATTTCTGCCGAGGCAACTGTCACAGGAATAGTCAATAAAATTTTATATGCAATGATTGTATTAGGGAAAAAAATCCATGCCTTTCAAAAATCTTAATATATCAATAGGTCCAATATTTCCTACAAGCAATATATCTCTTAATAACCTTAACTCCACACATAATTCTTTCCCATCAATATCACATTGTTCATTATGTTTCAATGTCTCTTCAAAATGACTACAACAAGACTCTAAAGTTGCATTGTCCAATGATTGTAAATTTTGAGAAGTTAATAAGAAACCAAAAACACTTTGGTATTGTTGGTATTGCTCAAATATCTTATTAAGAGATACAATAGCTTGATCAACAAGATAAAAATAATAATTAACTCTAAAAAATTCCTCTTCAAATAGCTTAATTGGTGGGGTATTCAAATTCTCATCAAAATGCATTTTTCTTCGAATTATACGCATTTGAGGAAATACTGGATCAATATTCAATTCAAGGACAAATTTTGTAGCATAATTCAAGGCATTTATAAAACCGATTTCTCTATATTCCTTAAAAAATAAAATCAACCATGTTATTGTTTCTATAGTAACATCAATAATCATACCCCTTGATTGTAAGAGCTTGCTAACTACATTAATTGCGG